>NC_044038.1:106866939-107183372 GCF_901765095.1 Microcaecilia unicolor | reverse complement strand
TAGCAATCTGTTGAATATGTGCAGAGAAGGAGAGGGAGGAGTAGAAGATGACCCCAAGGTTACGAGCAGATGAGACAGAAAGAATGAGTGTGTTGTCGACAGAAATAGAGAGTGGGGGAAGGGGAAAGGTTGGTTTAGGTGGGAAGATAAGGAGCTCAGTTTTGGATATATTGAGCTTCAGGTGGTGGTGAGACATTCAGGCAGCAATGTCAGATAGGCAGGCAGATATCTTGGCCTGGATTTCTGCCGTGTGGAGAGGTAGATCTGGGAGTCAACAGCCTAAAGGTGATATTGAAAACCGTGGGCTGAAATCAGAGCACCAAGGGAGGAAGTATAGATGGAGAAAAGGAGAGGTCCTAGGACAGATCCCTGTTAAAATGGCTTTTTCTTGCTGATGTTGAAGATTGTTCAAAAACTAATTTTTCTTGGGCTGGTTGTCACTTATTCTCCCCTGCTCAATCTGAAAAATGAGGTGTATCCATGCTTGTTAAAAAATCTCTGAATGTAAATACAGTGCAATCCGCTTAAGTGCAAGGGTCTGAGACCAAAGAAATACATGCAGTTAACTGGAGCGTGCACTTAACCGTTGTGACCCAAAGAAACTTGACATCTGATAAACATATGTACGGTACTGTTTATTATACGTACAGTATACAGTCTCCGTTCCCTGATGTTAGGTTTACTTGAAGTAATCAGTCATAGTCCTCTGTACACTCTTGTGTCTGTGAGTTCCATAGATTACATCTGCTAGACGGTAAAAACTGTCATAGCACTGACATCCAGTGGCCTCCAGATAGGCCTGCACAATGTCGAGACTCTCCAGCACTCTTGCAAAAGTGACAGGAGGTTGTTGAATTTTGTCAGCATGTGCCTCACTGCTCATTTCATCATTTGTTTCATCATCAGCCGTTGTTGCCTGCGTGTAGGTGCATATCTGGACATCAGTGATGTCATCAGCTGTTTGTAGATCATAATCAACAGTAACACAGGCTGGGATGTCAATAGCCTGTTCATCTGACGCATTTGCAACAGCTGCATCTGTTTTGTCCCTCTCCACATCCCTAACAAAGCTTGCCTGCTTGTAGCAGTTCACAATGGTTGCCTGTGTAACATGATTCCAGGCTTCTTTCTGCATGAGCCAGTTCAACAGCACGTTTATCCTTGCCAGTCTGGTCATCCATAATGCTCATCAGACGACGTAGCACAAGAGCCCGATAATGTTGTTTGAAATTGGCTATTATGCCCTGATCCAGAGGTTGGATCAGAGAGGTAGTGTTTGGTGGCAGGAAGACCACCTTGACGTTAGACAGCCTGACATCATCACTGTGTGCAGCACAATTATCACAAAGCAATAAAATCTGATGCTTTTGTGCCCGCATTCTAGTGTCTAACTTCTTTAGCCACTGCTTCCAAATTTCCCCAGTCAGCCATGAATTTGCGTTAGCCTCGTATGACACAGGAAGTCGCTTAACATTCTTGAAGCAACGGGGCTGTTTTCTCTTTCCAATGACGAGTGGTTCCAACTTCTCACTCCCATCCATATTGCAGCAAAGGAGGATCTTCAGTCACTCCTTCAACATTTTACCTCCTGTAGTTTCGGCTTGTTTGAATGCAAGTGTTCCATCAGGAATCGCTCGCCAGTAGAGACCGTTTTCATCAGCAATGAAAATATCACGAGGTGCAAACTCGTTCAAGATGGTAGGAAGAACTGAAACAACCCAATTTTCAGTACCAAAGTCATCAGCGTCTTGTTTTTCACCATGCTGTTTCTTGAATTTTATGTTGTTCCTCTCCTTCCATCTTTCCAACCATCCAACAGCGGCTTTGAATTCAGTTAGTCCAAGACCTTCAGCTAGCTGATTAGCTTTCTCCATAAGCAGTGGACCACTGACAGGAAACTGTCTACTTCTGACTTGAGAAAACCACCAAAGAAGAGCATCTTCTACCTCCTCAGCTTTTCCCGCCCGTTTTTGTTTCCGGTGTGGATTTGTATTGTTTTGCCAGTCTTCCAGAAACTGGTCTTTCTGCTTCAATATACGTGAAATTTAACTGGGATTGACACCATATTCTTTAGCAATAGATGCTTGACTTCGTTTGTTTTCTAATTTTTTAAGAACTTCTATTCGTTCAGCCAGTATTAAAGTCTTACAGTTGCGCGACGACGACGATGACTCCAGTGTACACTCTAACAACATTCTTTTGCTTATTCTGCCGGTGGCATTTAAATGGCCAGTAAATTTGAAATCTCGTTGGTTGTAACGTGCCAATCGGCTTCCATATTCCGTGCGTGCGCTTATGCGGAGTCTTTCCTGCAGAGGCGCGGTCTTAAGAAAGAAGTAGGAAAGGTAGCCTCTTCTAAAAACCGGAGGAGACGTCTATAAAGAAATAATTCTTTATTGCAATCAAAGTAACAACGACTCAACACAGCTGTGTTTCGGCGCTCTTCAGGAGTCTTATGATGTATAGCTGATTGTATAAAGTCGATAGTTTGTTACCAAAAAACTTTTGTATAAGGTATAAACTTCTAGTGCACTTCTCTGTCCTGACAGTGGAAGTTTATACCTTATACGAAAGTTTTTTTGTAACAAACTATCAACTTTACACAATCAGCTATACATCATAAGACTCCTGAAGAAGGCATGAGCTAGCGCCGAAACACAGCTGTGTTGAATCATTGTTACTTTGCTTGCAATAAAGAATTGTTTCTTTATAGATGTCTCCTCCGGTTTTTAGAAGAGCCTACCTTTCATACTTCTTGCTTCTGCAACCTTTTACATAGGAACCAGTGTACCTCCACCCCTTTGGGGTGGTTTTCTTTGTGCAAGGAGCGGTCTTAAACCATGCATATAAGCGAATCTTGCACTATCAGTGGTGCGCTAAATCAAAGTTTGTCCCCATAGAAATTGATGGCGCCAAAAATGGGACCAAAGTATGGCATGCAGTTAAACAGAGCATGCGCTTATCCGACGTGCACTTAAATGGAGTGCACTGTATTATTCAACAAGCAGCTGACTCAGATGGGAGATGGGTCATAGCTATCAAGCAAATTGGTCCCATAACTAACAATAAGGAATATTTATGCTCCTAATATTGACTCTACCACTTTTATGATGTTATTATGAGAATCTCTTCTGGAGTTCAGTACCTGTCCAATTTTAATTGGTGGAGATTTCAACCTCCCTCTGGACATTTTGCTTGACCATCAATCACTGTGCTCATTTTGTCCATCCAAAATGTGGCAGGATTTACACTGTATTATTAAAGACCTTGGCCTTTGTGACCCTTGGAGAGTACTTCACCCTGTAGATAAAGAATTCACATTCTACTCGACTCCCCATCAATAATATTCCCAAATTGATATTTTTCTAATTTCCAAATCTCTATTGCCTAAGACTGCACATATTCACCCAATTGTGATATCCAGTCGTGCTCTTGTTTCTTTCCATTTTGACCTACTGCCATCTACAACCTCAGCTTGCTAGAGAATGAATACCTCTGTTTTAGATGATCCAGACTTTGTGGATAAAATAAACTCTTTTATAATGGATTTTTTCAATACCAACACACAATTTGTTATGTCTTTTAACACTGTTTGGGAAGCTTTCAAAATGTGCCTAAGGGGCGAAATTCTCAGCTACACAGCATGGCGTAGAAAACAAGAACAAGCTCATCTAAACTCACTTGAATCTGAGATTTCCAAACTGGAACGTGCACGTATTCTTTCTGGACAATGCTCTTTTCCATCAATAAACTATGTAGCCACAAAGCTTAACAAGATATAATGCTACAACTCTCCAATCAATATACTTCGGCCAACAAGGCTGGTCGATACCTAGTTACATATTTGCTAATCATAAACAAATATCCAGAACTGCCAACATTACTAATGACAGTGGCCTTTCCTTACATGACGATTTCTCAATTACAAAAGAATTTGAAAACTTCTACCAAAACTTATACACTTCATCACTCTATGGACCTTCTAATTTAGCGATATTATTTATACAACATCTTCCACATCCTATTTTATTGATTCTCAAAATACAATGTTAAATTGAATGGGCCTGATGGTTACCCTGCTGAATTCTTTAAAATATTTAGCTCATCTTTATCTCCCATATTATGTGACATATATGCTTACCTCAGATCTCACTCTTCTGATCAAAGTACATTTACAGAAGCACAGATCTCTGTTCTCCCAAAGCCTGGAAGAGACCACTCTAAGGTATCTAATTACAGACCCATCTCCCTCCTGAATCTAGATTGTAAAATTCTTGCAGAAGTTCTTTCTTCTTGCCTTGGTTATATGAAAGTTCGCTACTTTGGAGATCATGCCCGCACCTTTTATACAATCATTGACCTGGATCACTAATACAGCCTCCCTGCTATTCCAATTTGCTTAGATGTTGAAAAGCATTCGGCATAGTTGAATGGCCTCATCTATTTAAAACCCTCAAATAGTTTGGATGTAATGACAATTATACTCAATTGTTTTAGAACCATTTCTTTTTTTTTTATTTATTTATTTATTTATTCGTTTTAAATCAAATTAAACAATCTGTTACATTTGAACAGGAAATACAGACATGTATATTTTATACAGAGATAAATTCTCCATAAACATACAAAAAAAAATTCAAGGAAATTATATCTTTTACTCTTCTTTAGACCACTAAAGCAGGGGGCTAGTCTAATTTAGAAAAACTACTAAAAGAAAAGAGGAAAAACTCAAAAGTGGTAATATGCTTAGCATGCAACCTATCCAATTATTTCATATTATCTCATCTAGATCGGCGGTTGACCAATTTTTTTCATATTTATAAATGCTTTCAGCTGTTCTGGCTGATAGAAGATATATTTTAAACTCATATACTTAATAACACATTTACATGGGTAATTAAGGTAAAAGGAGGCACCTAAAGATATTACATCTGTTCGCATAAGTAAAAACAATTTCCTCCTTTCCTGGGTCTGTTTAGTAATATCAGGATAAATCCAGACTTTTTTACCTCTAAACAAAGTTTGCATTTTTTTAAAGTAAATACGCATTACCGCATCGACATCTTGTTGGAAAATAAAAGATGCTATTAAGGTAGTTCTTTCAGAGTTCACATTCAGTGTTAAATCTAAAAGTTCAGATACATTCAAAGGTTCTTCTTGGTTTTCATCTGGGATAGCTTCAGCAGAGATTTCAGGTGATTTTTTTGTTGGAATATAATAAACCTTATTCAATGGTGGTATAGTTTCCGGGGAAAATTTTAAAACTTCCAACAAATATGCTTTAAAGGCATCTTGAGGATTAATTCCCAGTTCCTTCGGAAAATTCAAGAGTCTTAAATTCAGCCTACGGTTAAAGTTCTCTAATTGTTCTAATCTGCGCTGTGTAGATAAATTATCTTTTACAATTGAGGCTGAAATATCCTTCAATTTAACAACATCTTGCTTAAGAGCACCCATTTGCTCTAATGTTTCTTGTTTTGCAGCATTAAATGATATGGAAAGATTTTCGACTGTACTTACTAATTCTTTTATTTCTTTCGCTGAATTGGCAACCGTCGCTTCTACCCGCTGGAGAGCACTCCAAATGCTCTCCAGTGACACAGCCGCTATTTTTTTTGTCGGAGCAAAACGCTCAGCCGTTGACTCACTCAGAATCGGGCCTCCCTCATGCACTGCTTCTCCCTTTCCTCGAATCGCCGTCATACCTTCAACCACTTCCGGGTCAGGTCGATCGCGTCGGGATAGACATGCTTCGGGGAGCGGCGGGGGATTGAGATCCGGAGGGGAGAGTGAAATTTCCAGCCCCAAGTCTCCCAGGGATTCTTCACCCACCGAGACAGCGGGGCCCCTCTCGGTATTTAGGGTAGGTGGTTTTGTAGCGTATCTCTCCATAGTTTGCTGCAGGGGCGTATCTGAACTGCGGCGGTAGGGGGGGCCAGGGCCAGAGTGAGGGGGCACATTATAGCCCCCCCCCCCCGCCGCCGCCGCCATTGCCGATCCCCCTCCCCCAGCCGCTACCATTGCCAACCCTCCCCCTCCGTTGCTCGCTTACCTTCGCTGGCGGGGGACCCCAACCCCCGCCAGCCGAGGTCGCGTCCTCCTGCGCTGCCGCTGCCGGCTGCCTTTGGTGCTTTCATTTGTCCATTGAAGCTGGCGCCAACTAAAGTTTCTTTTGACTCTGACGTCGCTGCACGTTGTACGTGCAGGACGTCAGACTCAGAAAATGTTCTGAGTCTGACGTCCTGCACGTACACCGTG
Source organism: Microcaecilia unicolor (assembly GCF_901765095.1). Taxonomy (NCBI): domain Eukaryota; kingdom Metazoa; phylum Chordata; class Amphibia; order Gymnophiona; family Siphonopidae; genus Microcaecilia; species Microcaecilia unicolor. The sequence goes on along the minus strand of NC_044038.1, from coordinate 107,177,114 downwards.
CAGCGACGTCAGACTCAAAAGAAACTTTCATCGGCGCCAGCTTCAATGGACAAATGAAAGCACCAGAGGCAGCCGGCAGCGGCAGGAGGACGCGGACCTCGGCTGGCGGGGGTTGGGGTCCCCCGCCAGCGAAGGTAGGCGAGCAACGGAGGGGGAGGGTTGGCAGCGGTAGGGGGGTCCAGGGCGAAATCTGCGGGGGCCCAGGCCCCTGAGGCCCCACGCAGATACGCCCCTGGTTTGCTGTACCGGGGAAGATGTCAGAGCAGTCGAGGCTGCTGCTCTTACAATCCCCTTACGTTTGGTATGGGGCATCTTGTCACGAAGAAAAAAGGAGTAAATTCAGAAAACCATAGCAGAGACACGCTCACAGAACTCAGCATGCCGCCATCTTAAGACACGCCCCCATCTAGAACCATTTCTTATTACCATTAGATCCTCTTCCAAAATTAATGGTTTATCATCTGGCGATATGCATTACAAAACTCTCGTTTTTGCAAATGATCTTCTAATTGGAGGCAGACTAAAACTAGATCCTACAGTGCCTGTTAGATTCTATCTGTTAATGCTCCTTTAAACCCCAAACTTTAAGTTCCCAAAGCACAAAGCAAGTAGCATTCACTTACCAGAGAAATGTCCTCTTCTCTCAGAACTTTACTCTCAGAACTTCTCAGAAAGGAAGTTCAGTGGGACCTTTCCTCTTTATATAGTTTTGAATCTAAGGGGCCTCTTTTAAACAGGCTCTTTGCAGCTGACTCAGCAACCTATGCAAGTATTCTACTTCCCCACACCTTAATTAACACTTAATTGAGGTCGCTGGATGAGCTACCTCTCCAGCAGCCAAGGAACAGGAAATAACTGACTTTTAGAACAAAGCTGTTTAGTTTCTACTTCTAGAAAAGGTTTCAGTTTAAACAACTATGGGGAAAAATGCCTATTTCTAGAGAAAATTTCAGTTTAAAACTATGGGAAAAGGGTTTGTACACTATCCAGCTTATTTTTGAAAGAGGAAGACGCCCATATTTCGACCCAAATCGGGAGATGGGCGTCCGTTTCCCGTGGGCGCCCAAATCGGTATAATCGAAACCCGATTTTTGGCGTCCTCAACTGCAGTCCATCACGGAGATGAACAAAGATCACTGGGGCGTGTCAGAGGCGTGCCGAAGGCGGGACTGGGGCGTGGTTATCGGCTGAGGAGAGATGGGCGTCTTTAGCTGATAATCGAAACAAGGGCGTTTTTGACGAGAATTTGGTCCGCTTTATTTGGACCCTTTTTTTTCAGGTCCAAGTCCCAAAAAAGTGCCCCAACTGACCAGATGACCACCGGAAGGAATCGGGGATGATATCCCCTGACTCCCCCAGTGGTCACTAACCCCCTCCCACCAAAAAAACCCCACTTTACAAACTTTTTTTCTCAGCCTGTATGCCAGCCTCAAATGCCGTACCCACTTCCATGACAGCAGAATGTGTTCTATCCTCTGACAGACTTTCCCTGGTTCTGATATAGGTCTCGGGTGAGTGTGACACCTTTTCTGTTAAGGGCACTGCAGAGTCACATCATCAATGCGTTGTGGTGGGTGTAGGGTATTGGGCTCCGTGATTCCACTAGCTTGTGTTAAATGCTCACGATGTTGGTAGTTGGTAGGCTCTACTCCCATGGTGCTTTTCCCTCTGCTTACTGGGTCATAGTGTGCCCTGTTTTGTTTCTGGTAGTCCATGAGGTAGTGGCCATTTGTGTAAGACACTTTTAGATCCCTTTCATGTGTTAGCCACGGTACAGCACTTAGTTCTTACCTTGAATGTTGCTGAAAGAGGGCATTGTACACCATTCTGCCAGCTCGGACCTACTGCTAATCTCAGTACCAGCGAGACTCGTTGCCAGTGGGGCACAACCTCTGATCTGCAGTTAACTGTGAGTAAAGGTGCTTATTCAAATAAAGGACGTTTTCAGCGAGATTAGTCTTCAGGTGTCAACTGCTGTGCCAAGGTTATACACCAGCAACAAGTCCTGTCCCTGGAGCACTTTTAGTGGGTACTGCAGTGCACTTCAGGCAGGCAGACCCAGGCCCATCCCCCCCCAACCGTAACACTTGTGGTAGTAAATGGGAGGCCTCTAAAACCCACTGTACCCACATGTAGTTGCCCCCTTCACCCCTAAGAGCTATGGTAGTGTTGTACATTTGTCCCTCCCACGACCAAATGGCTTGGATTGAGCTGGGCGTTTTTAGTTTCCATTATCGCAAAAAAAAAACCAAAAAAAAAACGCCCATCGCAGAAGGGACCAAATCCATGGAGATGGGTGTTCACGTTCGATTATGTCTCTCCACGGCAACTAGTTAATGATGCTTGCTTTTCTCTCTCTCTCTCTCTCTTTATTCCCCCCTTAATAACTAAACTAGGTCCTGCAGTGCCTGTTAGATCTTTTGACAAAGCCAAAGGATCTATCTTTACTATCTTTCTCATACTGGGAAAGACCAAAGGTCCATCAAGCCCAGCATCCTGTTTCCAACAATGGCCAATCCAGGTCACAAATACCTGGCAAGATCCCAAAAAATTACAAAACATTCTATACTGCTTCTCCCAGAAATAGTGGATTTTCCCCAAGTCCATTTAATAATGGTCTATGGACTTTTTCTTTAGGAAGCCGTCCAAATCTTTTTAAAATTCCACTAAGCTAACCGCCTTTACCACAATCTATGGCAATGGATTCCAGAGTTTAATTACACATTTTAAATTTACTACATTGTAGCTTCATCGCATGCCCCCTAGTTCTAGTATTTTTGGAGAGCGTAAACAGACGCTTCACATCTACCCGTTCCACTTCACTCATTATTTTATAGACATCTATCATATCTCCCCTCAGCTGCCTTTTCTCCAAGCTGAAGAGCCCTAGCCACTTTAGCCTTTCCTCATAGGGAAGTCATCCCATCCCCTATCATTTTCGTCACCCTTCTCTGCACCTTTTCTAATCCACTATATCTTTTTTGAGATATGGCGACCAGAATTGAACACATTATTCGAGGTGCGGTTGCACCATGGAGCGATAGAAAGGCATTATAACATCCTCATTTTTGTTTTCCATTCCTTTCCTAATAATACCTAACATTCTATTTGCTTTCTTAGCCGCGAGCAGCACACTGAGCAGAAGGTTTAAACGTATCATCAACGACGGCACCTAGATCGCTTTCTTGGTCAGTGACTCCTAACGTAGAACCTTGCATGACGTAGCTATAATTCGGGTTCCCCTTTCCCACATGCATCACTTTGCACTTGCTGACATTAAACGACCCTCGAAGCCACTCCTCTGTTTTTTTTCACCGTTCTTCTCATTTTATCAGTCTCCTTTTTTAAAGTTAAACGCTAACGTATTTGATTTCCTATAACTTACTTCAAAGCTAATATCAAATCCGATCATATTATGATCACTGTTATCAAGCGACCCCAGCACCATTATCTACCGCACCAGATCATGCGCTCCACTAAGGACTAGGTCTAGAATTTTTCCTTCTCTCGTTGGCTCCTGTAACAGCTGCTCCATAAAGCAGTCCTTGATTTCATCAAGGAATTTTACCTCCCTAGCATGCCCTGATATTACATTTACCCAGTCAATATCAGGGTAATTGAAGTCACCCATTATTATTGTGTTGCCCAGTTTGTTTGTGTCCCTAATTTCCTTTAACATTTCTGCATCCATCCTGGCCAGGCGGACGGTAGTACACTCCTATCACCAGGGGCGTAGCTATGGGTGGGCCTGGATGGGCCCAGGACCACCCAGTTTTGTCTCAGGCCCATCCAGAGTCCCTCGCCGTGTCTCCTCACTGGCTCACCCTTTCCCACCCCTGCTGTAGTGCCTGCATTTAATGCTATCAGCGCTGCCTCCTCCTGTACTTCAGTCAACGCCTCCCACCCCTGCGGCAGCGCTTGTAATTTGCTCGGCGCTGCCTGACAGCTGTCAGATGCGGCGTGATGTCCTGCTCTGGGGCCTTCCCTCTGCCGTGCTGATTCAACTTCCTGTTTATGCAGGGCGGAATGCACGCGGCAGAGGGAAGGTCCCAGAGCAGGTCGTCGGCACCTCATCTGTGAGTTGATCAGGCAGCATCGGTAGCAAATTGCAAGCGCTGCCACGGGGGTGGGAGACTGTGAGGTGCAGGGGGAGGCAGCACCGATAGCGTTGAATACAAGCGCTGCGGCAGGGGCGAGGAGAGTGAGGAAGACAGTGGTCTCTGCTGGCTCTGCAAGGGGAGGGGGCTGAAGGGAAGGGAGAGGTTCTGGATGTGTGTTGGGGGGGGGGTAAGACAATGGGGTGCTGGCCCTGCAAGGGGAGGGGGCTACTACTACTACTACTACTTAACATTTCTAGAGCGCTACTAGGGTTATGCAGCGCTGTACAATTTAACAAAGAGAGACAGTCCCTGCTCAAAGAGCTTACAATCTAATAGACAAGTGAACGGTCGGTCCGATAGGGGCAGTCAAATTGGGGCAGTCTGGATTCACTGAACGGTAAGGGTTAGGTGCCGAACGCAGCATTGAAGAGGTGGGCTTTAAGCAAAGACTTGAAGACGGGCAGGGAGGGGGCCTTGGCGTAAGGTTCAGGAAGGTTGTTCCAAGCATAGGGTGAGGCGAGCAGAATGAGCGGAGCCTGGAGTTGGCGGTGGTGGAGAAGGGCACTGAGAGGAGGGATTTATCCTGTGAACGGAGGTTACGGGGGGAACGTAAGGGGAGATGAGGGTAGAGAGGTAGTGAGGGGCAGCAGACTGAGGTGCATTTGTAGGTAAGAAGGAGAAGCTTGAATTGAATGCGGTATCCGATCGGAAGCCAGTGAAGTGACCTGAGGAGAGGGGTGATATGAGTATATCGGTTTCTGGCGGAATATGAGGACGTGCAGCAGAGTTCTGAACAGACTGAAGGGGGGATAGATGGCTAAGTGGAGGCGGTGAGGAGTAAGTTGCAGTAGTCCAGGCGGAGAGGTAATGAGAGCGTGGACGAGAGTTCGGGTGGTGTGTTCAGAGAGGAAAGGGCGAATTTGCTGATGTTAAAGAGGAAGAAGCGACAGGTCTTGGCTATCTGCTGGATATGCGCAGAGAAGGAGAGAGAGGAGTCAAAGATGACTCCGAGGGTTGCGGGCAGATGAGACGGGGAGGATGAGGGTGTTATCAACTGAGATAGAAAGTGGAGGAAGAGGAGAAGTGGGTTTTGGTGGAAAGACGATAAGCTCGGTCTTGGACATGTTCAGTTTCAGGTGGCGGTTGGACATCCAGGCAAGCCAATGTCGGATAAGCAGGCCGATACCTTTGCCTGGGTCTCCGCGGTGATGTCTGGTGTGGAGAGATACAGTTGGGTGTCATCAGCATAGAGATGATATTGGAAACCATGAGATGAGATCAGGGAGCCCAGGGAAGAGGTGTAGATTGAGAAGAGAAGGGGTCCAAGGACCGATCCCTGGGGAACACCAACAGATAAGGGGATGGGGGTGGAGGAAGATCCATGAGAGTGAACTTTGAAGGTGCGGTGGGAGAGATAGGAGGAGAACCAGGAGAGGACAGAGCCCTGGAACCCAAATGAGGACAGTGTGGCAAGAAGTAAGTCATGATTGACAGTGTCAAAAGCGGCGGATAGATCCAGGAGGATGAGGATGGAGTAGTGGCCTCTGGATTTGGCAGGAACAGGTCATTACAGACTTAGAAAGTGCTGTTTCTGTCGAGTGAAGAGGGCGAAAACCGGATTGAAGCGGATCAAGGATGGCATGAGAGGAGAGAAAATCAATGGCAGCGGCTGTGGACTGCGCGCTCAAGTGTCTTGGAGAGGAAGGGTAGGAGGGAGATGGGGCGGTAGTTGGAGGGACAGGTAGGGTCTAGTGATGGTTTTTTGAGGAGTGGCGTGACTACAGCATGCTGAAGGTGTCGGGGACAGTTGCAGTGGAGAGAGAGAGGTTGAGGATATGACAGATGGAGGGGGTGATAGTAGGAGAGATGGTGTTAAGTAAGTTGGTGGGGATGGGATCAGAGAAACCAAGTGGTGCATTTTGAGGAGGAAGAAGGCAGGCGGTTTCCTCCTCGGAGATATCAGGAAAGGAGGAGAAGGAGGTCTGGGTTGGTTGGTTGAGGGAGAGGGTTGAAGGGTGAAGAGGAGGAGGTGGCTTGGTAGTGAACTCAAGGTTGATCTTTTGCACCTTGTCGCGGAAGTAGTCAGCCAGTGATTGAGGAGAGAGTGACGGGGGGGGGGGGAGCGGAGGGCACTTTGAGGAGGGAGTTAAGGGTGGCGAAGAGACGACGAGGGTTAGAGCTGAGAGAATTAGTCAATTGGGTGTAATAGTCCTGTTTGGCAAGGAATAGTGAGGACTGGAAGGAGGATAGCATGAATTTGTAGTGAAGGAAATCTGAATGGGTGCGAGATTTCCTCCAGAGGCGTTCAGCAGATCGGGCGCAGGAGCGAAGGTAACGGATGCAAGGGGTCAGCCAGGGCTGGGGATTAGTACGCCTTGTGGGACGGGAGGTGGATGGTGCAAGGGTGTCCAGAGCAGAGGAGTGGCATTGTAAGCGGAGACAGCCTCGTCAACAGACTTGGAGGACATGATGGAGGGGAGGAGATTAGAAATACTAGATGATAAGGTGGGAGGGTCAATAATCTGGAGATTCCTGGAAGTAGTGGTTAATGTTGGGCGGGGCTGAGGGGGAGGGTGAAGAAGTGTGAAGGTGATCAGGTGATGATCAGAGACAGGAAGAGCTGAGGTGTGGAAATTGGAGGGTGAGCCGGAAGAGGAGAGGACGAGGTCAAGGCAATGGCCATCACGGTGAGTAGGGGTGGTGGAACATAGCTGGAGGTTGAAGGAGGATGTTAGAGTGAGGAACTGAGAAGCGTGAGAGTTGGACAGGTCATCAACGTGTATGTTGAAGTCTCCGAGAATGAGGGATGGAGATGAGGGTTCAAGAAAAACAGAAAGCCAGGCATCGAAGTCGGTGAGGAAGGAAGGGAGGGATTTATCAGGGGGGCGGGTAAATGACTGCCACTCTGAGTGGCAACGGGTAGAATAGACGGATGGAGTGGACTTCAAAGGATGAGAAGCAGTGAGACTGTGGTAGGAGGAGGGGTTGGAAGCTACAGGAGGGCGAGAGTAGTAACCCGACGCCTCCTCCACGGCCAACTAGGCGGGGAGTATGGGAGAAGAGATAGCCTCCATGGCATAGAGCCGCAACTGAGGCAGAGTCGTCAGGGGAGAGCCAGGTTTCAGTTAGGGCAAGCAGGTGAAGGGAATGAGAGATGAAGAGATCGTGGGTGAAGGGAAGTTTGTTGCAGACCGAGTGGGCATTCCACAGTGCACATGAGAAGGGGAGGGAAGAGGGGGGGAGGAGGGGAATAGATATGAGATTACTACTACTACTACTACTACTACTTAACATTTCTAAAGCGCTACTAGGGTTACGCAGCGCTGTACAATTTAACATAAAAGGACAGTCCCTGCTCAAAGAGCTTACAATCTAAAAGACAAGTGAACAGTCAATCCGATAGGGGCAGTCAAATTGGGGCAGTCTGGATTTCCTGAACAGTAAGAGTTAGGTGCCGAACGCAGCATTGAAGAGGTGGGCTTTAAGCAAAGACTTGAAGATGGGCAGGGAGGGGGCTTGGCGTAAGGGCTCAGGAAGGTTGTTCCAGGCGTAGGGTGAGGCGAGGCAGAATGAGCGGAGCCTGGAGTTGGCGGTGGTGGAGAAGGGTACTGAGAGGAGGGATTTGTCCTGTGAACGGAGGTTTCAGGCGGGAACATAAGGGGAGATGAGGGTAGAGAGGTAGTGAGGGGCAGCAGACTGAGTGCATTTGTAGGTAAGAAGGAGAAGCTTGAACTGAATGCGGTATCTGATTGGAAGCCAGTGAAGTGACCTGAGGAGAGGGGTGATATGAGTATATCGGTTCTGGCGGAGATTGGAGACATCCCGGAAACGTTTGCATGGATAGGACGAGGACAGGTGTGGGGGACCTGGATTGGGATTGATGTCTCCTGCGGATAGCAGGAGGAGGAGCAAGAGAGTGCGGAGGAGGGTGGGGGAGGTAGGGCGACGAAGGCGACGAAGACGGGATGCGCTTAGGAGGAATGGGGATGGGTTAATGGCAGGAAGGAAGTGTTGAAGGTTGAAAGCTAGGAAGGAGGAGGGGGACAGGAGAGATGGTGAGGTGGTGAGGGACGGGGGTGAGTAGGGTATTGCAGTAGTGAGCAAGATGGGAGAGGACATGGGTGGGCAGTGAGTTCCAGTGGTAGACAGTGGTAGGGGGAGGGGAAAAAGATTAGGAAGGGACAGGGCAAGGAAGAGAATGTGTAAAGGGGCCATAAGTAGTAACTGAGGTGTTACGGGTATATATGTAGTGACTGAGGTGTTAAGCGATAGATAGAATGGCAGAGCTGGATTAGAGGCTTAAAACTGGAATGGTAGGCAGCAGGCAGGTAGGCACTGCCCAGTAAGAACAAGTCACACCCACTATGTTTGAAAAATGTGGGAGGAAAGGAGGTGAAGAGCCTGAACACAGAGACAGAGCAGTTATCTACAGGCAGATTAGGTTGCTTGGGAGGGTATATAAGAACTATCACCCTAGGGGTGGGTGGGTAGAGGGGTGGGTGGGAGGGATCTAAGTCTAAAATGTACAGACAGAGCTGCAGCACAGCCAGTTAATCTGTAAAAAAGGTGGATTTCTCAAGAAAAACTGGTATAGAAGGCTGCCCCTCTAACAGAGAATCAGGTCACACCCACTAAGTTTGAATTTGTGGGGGAGATTCAGAGACAGAGCTGCTAAGTCTAAAATGTACAGACAGAGCTGCAGCACAGCCAGTTAATCTGTAAAAAAGGTGGATTTCTCAAGAAAAACTGGTATAGAAGGCTGCCCCTCTAACAGAGAATCAGGTCACACCCACTAAGTTTGAATTTGTGGGGGAGATTCAGAGACAGAGCTGCTAAGTCTAAAATGTACAGACAGAGCTGCAGCACAGCCAGTTAATCTGTAAAAAAGGTGGATTTCTCAAGAAAAACTGGTATAGAAGGCTGCCCCTCTAACAGAGAATCAGGTCACACCCACTAAGTTTGAATTTGTGGGGGAGATTCAGAGACAGAGCTGCTAAGTCTAAAATGTACAGACAGAGCTGCAGCACAGCCAGTTAATCTGTAAAAAAAGGTGGATTTCTCAAGAAAAACTGGTATAGAAGGCTGCCCCTCTAACAGAGAATCAGGTCACACCCACTAAGTTTGAATTTGTGGGGAGATTCAGAGACAGAGCTGCTAAGTCTAAAATGTACAGACAGAGCTGCAGCACAGCCAGTAAATCTGTAAAAAAGGTGGATTTCTCAAGAAAAACTGGTATAGAAGGCTGCCCCTCTAACAGAGAATCAGGTCACACCCACTAAGTTTGAATTTGTGGGGGAGATTCAGAGACAGAGCTGCTAAGTCTAAAATGTACAGACAGAGCTGCAGCACAGCCAGTTGATCTGTAAAAAAGGTGGATTTCTCAAGAAAAACTGGTATAGAAGGCTGCCCCTCTAACAGAGAATCAGGTCACACCCACTAAGTTTGAATTTGTGGGGGAAGATTCAGAGACAGAGCTGCTAAGTCTAAAATGTACAGACAGAGCTGCAGCACAGCCAGTTAATCTGTAAAAAAGGTGGATTTCTCAAGAAAAACTGAAGAGAAGGGTGCTGGCCCTGCAAGGGGAGTGTGCTGCTGGCCCTGGCCCTGCAAGGGGAGTGAGCTGGCCCTGCAAGGGGAGCAGGCTGGCCCTGCAAGGGGAAAGGGCTGAAGGGAAGGGAGAGGTGCTAGACTTGTGAGGGGCAGGGGGTTGGAGAGAATGGAAGGGAGAAAGGTATTGGACTTCCAGGGGGAAGGTTGGAGGGAAGGGGAGAGGTGCTGGATTTGCAGCGGGGGTTGGAGGGAAGGGGAGTGGAGCTGGATATGTGGGGGGGGGGGGGGGTTGGAGGGAAAGGGGAGATGTGCTGGATATGCAGAGAGTTGAAATGAAGGGGAGAGGTGCTGGACATGTAGGGGGCTGGATGAAAGAGAGAGAGAGGTGCTGAACATGTAGTGGGGGGGGGGCTGGATGTAAGGGAGAGACTTACTGAATATGTAGTGGGGGGGTGGGGCTGGATGAAAGGGAGAGAGGTGCTGGACATGTGGGGGATAGCTGAAGGGAAAGGACAGAGATGTGGACCTGCAAGGAGGGCTGGAGCAAAGAGAGAAAAGTGCTAGACCTATGGGAGGGGTTAGACGGAAGGGAGAGAGATGCTGGACAAGGGAATAAAGGAAGAGGGAGTCAAATGCTGAACCCACAGTGGGAGAAAGGGGAAGGAAGAGAGAGGAAGAGAAGCGGGTTGGGGTGGGATCAGAGAGGAGAGGGACACATTGGTGTGGAGGAGGGAGAAAGGGGACATAGGGAGGTGTACAGATACAGAAGGGAGATGATGAGCATTAGGTGGGAGTATGGGGAAAGGCACACAAATGTGAGATACTGTATGGGGATGGCAATGGCATATGGGCACAGAGGGGCAATGCCTGACAAGGGGGGGAGGGGGATATGGAATAGAATACAATGCTGGACACTGGAGAGGGGGGAGAGATACCAGACAAGGGGGAGAATATGAACACAGAAGGGATATGCTGGCATAGGGTGCATAGGGCACAGAGGAATGATGATGGATGAGGGGATATGAACCAGGGAGATACTGGACAAGGAATATAGGAAAACAGAGATGGGCGATAGATGATGATCATGGATAAAGAAGAAATGTCAAATGGACAGGAGACCCTGGCAAGTGAGTTAAGAGAAGACAGAGGGAAGCAGAAATCAGACACTGGGACCAATATGACTTGAAAAATAAAATGACCAGCCAACAAAAAGGTACAAAAAATTATTTTATTTTTAATGTTGTGAATATAATATGTTGGATTTGCACTGCTACCCTCATTGAAGTTATGGGGAGCATGGTAGGGACAGAGCATGGGTGCATCAGGTTGCTGTTTTTTTCTCTTTCAAAAAAGTTGTAGTGCTCACCCATCCAACCTGTTGGCCCACCCAAAAATTGCCTTCTGGCTACGCCACTGCCTATCACTATCCTTTTCCCCTTTACACATAGAATTTCAATCCACAGTGATTCCAAGAAGTGTTTTGTTTCCTGCAGAATTTTCAATCTATTTGACTCAAGACTCTCCTTAATATACAATGCTACCCCTCCACCAATTCGAAACCACTGGTTATCCTCCTTCCATCAGGTCTCAGAGATGCCTATTATATCTAGTTTTTAATTTAGTGCAATTTATTCTAACTCTCCCATCTTATTTCTTAGGCTCCTGGCATTCGCATATAGACTGTAAAGGGGTCCGCTTCCTCCACTCTGGGTTGGGGCCGCCAGCCCTGTTAGGCTCACAGGTTTCCAGCGAAGAACCAGACTGCCATACAGACTTAAGACCAAAGTGCTTTATTCTCAATTCAGTTCAACTCTCAAAATTGAAATGCAATTCACAAACAGGGTTCAGGCCGGGTTCAAAACTCCAGCCAACATTCAGTTTCTTAACAGTCCAGGCCCACCTTCCCCTCTCCCTCAGAAGGGCTTAGTCAAAGTTCAGCTTGCTGTTCTATACATCCCAATAATTCCCAAACTTTCACAAACAGTCTCTTCAAAGGAAACCACTACTTAATGCCCCTGTCCTCTTCACAGCACCCAGGAGGACCCTGTACCAAACAGGGCTGGCAGCTTTCCTCCTACTTCACAGCACCACACCCCTGTGGCCTCTCACACTGCCTTCATGTGCTGGACAGGGCTACATTTACATTCTCACACTTCATGGCAGCTTACTCTTCCCCCCCAGGGAAGCTCCAGTGGCAGGCCCTTTCCGTCCTCCACCTACTCCATGGCAGCTTCTCTCTCAATCAGTTTCCTCTCCCTCCTGGTGGCTGGGAGCAACCCAGAAATCTTTTTCTCCTCTCACTGCTGGAGGGAATTATATACTGGCGATGTAGCTAAAGGACTGAGCTTCACCTCCCCTTCTCCCTCTAGTTGGGAAGGGAGTAACTGGCTCCCCTAGCACTGAGCCACTGCTCCCCCTGCTGGGGTTGGAAATCTGTTCCACCCTTTTGGGGCAACCCCACTTTCCTCCTGCTTGCAAGGGCTTCTGGAACCGTAGTTCGGTGATTAGCTGCTTCTCTGTGGGGCCCAGAGTGCTAGCTTTGTCACAAGACATTTCAAACTATGTTTGTTGTTCCTATTTACATCATGCAGTACTAATTTGCAATCTTTTGTCTGATTTTTATTTTATTTAAGGACACCTGATCTACTATGGTCTCTTTTGCAACCTCACTATCAGGATACCCTATCTTCCCTGTTTTGGTGATATCTTTGAAAGATACCTTATCCCGAACCATGCGCTTTTGAGTGACTGTCAGCCTTCCTCCCGTTTCTAGTTTAAAAGCTGTTCTGTCTCCTTTTTAAATGCCAATGCCAGCAGCCTGATTCCACCCTGGTTAAGGTGGAGCCCATTCTTTCGGAGTAGGCTCCCCCTTCCCCAGAATGTTGCCCAGTTCCTAACAAATTTAAAACCCTCCTCCCCGCACCATCGTCTCATCCACATATTGAGGCTCCAGAGCTCTGCCTGTCTCTTGGGCCCTGCGCGTGGAACGGGTAGCATTTCAGAAAATGCTACCCTAGAAGTTCTGTATTTGAGCTTTCTACCTAAAATCCTATCTAGGTGACACATGAGGTCCACCACCTTCGCACCAGGCAGGCAAGTAACCAGGCGATCCTCACATCCACCAGCTACGCCCCAACCTACATGCTAAACCTTGTGGATCTACCTCCCAGAAGCGCCACAAAATCGTCCCGCAAATTTCTCAATCTGCACTTCCCCAGCTGTAAAGGTCTAAAATACAAGCTGATGCATGCCACTACCTTCTCCTATATGAGCACGCAGCTATGGAATGCATTACCCACAGACCTAAAAACAATTGAGGAAATAACTAACTTTCGCAAATCTCTGAAAACATATCTCTTCAACAAAGCCTACAAAGAGAACCCATAGCCCCAACAATCCACCTCACCAATCCATCCAGTTATGAAAGTCCACCTTCTAAACTTACCCACCCAATCACTTCCTTCTTCTTCCCCTTACTTAATCTCTACATATTACTAATTGTATCTGATATCCTGGAATGACAATATTATAACTAAACTATGTAAGCCACATTGAGCCTGTAAATAGGTGGGAAAATGTGGGATACAAATGCAATAACTAATAATAATAATATACATGTTCCTGTACAAACATTCTTACATAGATTTAGTTTACACATGCATATTTTCAGCTCTTATTACAAACAGACTTTCTCACTTGTTTACACATTTCTGTAACTTTAAACATAAAATTTTCCTCAATTAATGGGAGAATGCTTTCAACTTCTGCACAATCTAATATAATAAAACGCACCCTCAACGTTCTGAGGACAACGTTCTGAAGCCATGAAGCCATCTGACGTCACTCCCAGGCTGAAGGGTTCGTGGATTCGTGGTGTGAAGCCTTCAAGCCAGCCAGCCGTCTCTGCCCCGCCCTCGCGTCAAACGTCATGACGTCGAGGGCGGAAAAAAAAAAAAAAAAACAAATCCGGCAGCGAAGCGTCAGGGAAGGAGGCGGTGCTCCCGACGTCTAGCCTTCCCTTCGCTGTGTTCCGCCTTCTTCTGACGTCAAGGATGACGTCAAAAGAAGGCGGAACACAGCGAAGGGAAAGCTAGACGTCGGGAGCGCCGCCTCGCTGCCGGAACCGCCACGGAGGTAAATTTAAAAAGAAGAAAAAAAACAAAAAGGGATGTTGGGGGGAGAGAAGAGGGTGGCCAGTAAAGAACAACAATGGGAGCGGGAGGGCAGGGGAGAAACGACAGCATGGATGCGAAGGGGGGGGGGCATGGATGCGAAGGGGGGGGGGGGAAGAGGGCGGCCCAGGCTGGGACATGGGAGAGAGAGGAGCATGGATGCGAGGGGGGGTCATGGAAGGGAGAGAGGGGACTTGCAGGAAAAGGATGAATGGAGGCGGCAGGGGACAGAGGAGCATGGATGGGCATGGATTGGGAGGGCAGGGCTTAGGGAGAGAGGGGAATTGCTGGAAAGGGATGAATGGAGGGGGCAGGGGACAGAGGAGCATGGATGGGCATGGATTGGGAGGGCAGGACTCAGGGAGAGAGGGGAATTGCTGGATAAGGATGAAGAGTACAGAAAAAAAAGGGGGGGAATAGACAGCTGTTTAGCATTATTATGATGTAGAAATATCCCTCTTGTTTCTGAGATAATATGGTGAAAGAGAAGGCAATTTAAGCAAATTGGGGCAAACTAGGCAGTCGCCTAGCAAGATGCAGTGTTTGTTCTGGGGCAGTACAAAACATTTTCATTCAAGGTACACAAAATATATTAACTTCTTCTTTATATAAGCATTCACCTAGATTAACTGTTCCTGTGGGACAATTTCTCTGGAATCTCAGTTACCTGAGGTACAGTGACACAGATATTATATACATATATATTTATATTTATCATAAGAGTAATGAACTAAACACACTAAGTAAATCAGGAGACAAATGTTACCTTGCACAAATCACATTAGCAAAACAAACGTTTAGCAGGACTGTGTTAAATCCTGTGTTGATGAAGATCACTTGCAAACTACAGCTGATTGCTCATGGATATTAAGGAGGAATAGAATGTAATAATATGGAAACAATAAAACTGCATCACAAAGTTTAAAGTGTATAAGTATGTAGCATGTAGACATAACAGAAAAATACAAGCAGGAGCCTTACAGTCAATCTCACAGTTAATGTAAAATTTATCCTTGTATACTAATCAGAATCTAAAATGTGAATGTCAAATTTTGAATCCAATGTAAAAAAAAATCAGCTTTAAAAAAGAAAAATCCTAATGAGGCAGACAAAAGCTGCATCCTTGACTGACCTTTACAAAGATTCACATAGATCAGGCAAGAAATATAGCACATATGTCTGTACAATCAAGATGGGGCAAAGATGTCATCCAAGTAAAAGTAATGTTTAAGGAAAAGTGTATTCTTAAAGAAAAAGAGACCCTAATTCTGTAATGAATGTGAAAACATTATTTATTTATTACATTTGTATCCCGCACAATTCCCGCTCATCCCAAGCTCTAACTGTAACAAATGTATTAAAAATGTTGATAAGAGATAGAATATAAATAGTTAACATACCTATGATGGAATGCAGAAAATAAATCTTTTGTTGTAGTGCATACACAACTAATTTGTATTCAGGAGAGAAACTTTTTACATGTACTGATTGGACTACTCACAAAATTGGAAAAAAGTCATAAGTGATCACTTATACTGATTGTATGTAAGGGGTAGTTAGTGCGTAGTTAGACTCTGGAACTCATTGCCGGAGAAGGTAGTGGCGGCAGCTGGCCTTGCTGAGTTTAAAGGGGGTCTGGACAGATTTCTGAAGGAAAAGTCCATTGATCGTTATTAAATTTGGGGTTTTTTGCTAGGTTCTTGGGGCCTGGATTGGCCACTGTCAGAGACAGAGTGCTGGGCTTGATGGACCTTTGGTCTTTTCCCAGCGTGGCAGTGCTTATGTGCTTATGGTAACATAAAGACAGACAAAGAATTAAGAGGTTGTAAATCAGATCAGGCTATTTGAATTCAGTACTGGGCATAACCTTTAAATTAAACATGGTGTTATACACAAGTATGTATGATAAATTACCAAAACAGTGTCCTACGGCTAGAAGTACTTCTTATGTGCAAAAATTAATAATATGGCATAGCTAGTCCAGAAGTAGGAAAAAATGTACAATAGCACTGTTTAAATGCTCCATTGAGATTCTGTATCTCTACAGCTGATCAGAAATCTCGGTGGAGTGCATTGAAATAATTAAAAAGAAAGAAGGTATTTCTTTATATTCCACTGGTCTGGCTATGTCATGCTTAGGATACACATGTATGTGTTTCATTCATAGTTTCTTAAAACAAGCAGGGGAAAAATACCATAAATTTTCATATTGGAATGTGGACCAAATATTCCTAATATTTTCAAAATCCTGAAATAAAACTGTAGAATTCTTAGCAGGAAAACAAAATTGTTATCTAGATATCATATACACAAAGGAAACACTGGAATAGAATTGTATCAAATAAATATTAGATTTAAGCCAGCAGAATTAAAATTGTAGGGCAAACTGTTTTTTCCCTTTTATGATGCAAAAGCAGTGCCAGGTCAGCAAATGTGTTTAGTTAATTGCTTCGGGCTAAAGACAAAAGGTAATTTAATCCTTATCAGTACTGCTGGAATGCAGGATTCCAGAGCTCACACAGAGAAGGAGATAAGAAGAGATAGTAATCATTTCAAAGAAAAGCTTAGTGCTCTCAAACATAGTTAAGTTTCTAGAACTGAATTGAAAACAAAGGAATGTTGCTAAGTAAACATGACAAACAGACACCTATAATTTATTTAAGCCAAGCCATGCAGTCCAGAACAAAGGAAACAATGCTGAGTCACAGAATTTTACTAATTTAGATAGTTGTATCTGACTATAACTAAGTAAAATATATCTCTAGTTACAGCGTTTTAAAGCCATGAAATCAAACATTAAAAAAAATGATGTAGAGAAAGCCTTCTTGTGGCCACAAAGAAGGGATTCTCTAGCAATCCTGTGCCTTTTTGTTTTCTTTTTATAAAGGACTGTAGCTTCAGTAATCCAAGGACTCAGAGCAGAAAAAGGAAGCATGGTTAGGAACAAAGAAAAATTCAAAGAATGAGAAGTAAGATTTGATAGAGAGCGCAAATAAAATAAATATATATTCCCTAATAGAACAGCAATTATTTACTTACGAATTTTGGTGAAAATTTTGGGGAAAAAATTGGGGTTGGTTTAGAGTTGATCAGACAGCTTCCACTTCAATTACATTCATAAAACACAATTCCTGATCTCTACTGCAGTACCTACAAACAGCAAATGCAAAACTTGGGACAATCATTAATAATAGATTTCTATAAATTAAACTACAATCTTCTCTCTGACGAGCAGATACAAGTTTTAGTAGACGTCATGGGTCACCATTTGTACTAGGCTGCGCAATTTGGTTTGCTATTTGCTAAAACACTTACGAATTCTATCACATATTATAGAAAAAATTGTACAGGAATTAGAGAGAATCAAAAGTCTTTTAAATTACTCACCCACCAGCACAGCATCAGACATCAGTTTCAAGATATAACCCTTTACCAGAGGTACTAATGTTAGATGTTGTAAGTTATAACAAACTTACAAAATCTAGCATCAGTACTTCTGGTAATTATAAGTAATTAGACTAATTATATGAAGAAGGAAGAAATGTTTGTTCCTCATACAAAGGTCACAGAACAGAGAGAAAGCAGAGAGAAGGCAGAGAAAGAAAGAATGAATGAAAGAAAGATTCATAGTTATAGAGAATTAGATTCTATGAAAGGAGGGGGGAGTAAAACCCCCTCGGGAAAACCATAGGCCATTGGATGGATCTGAAACTCTCTCTCTAAGCCTAGTTTTTCAGAGTTCCTTTGTCTGCAGCATGGTTTTATAGGCTTTGGTGAGCATCTACCACTCCTCTACCCTGGACCAATCATAGGTGCTACATATGGGCTGGAGATTTGTAATTGGAACTTTCATACGTGCTGGAAGCTTGCAATTGGTTCTTGTCATATCTTTTCTCAGTAAATTATTTTCGTAACAGGATATACCAGGTATCTGAGTTGCCAGTTGCCTTAGTAGCATTTCACCATCAGAGCATGTGACCAGCCAGAAATTCCTTCATGTGGCTGATAGGAAAAGAGAGATGGGGGGTGAGAAATAGTGCAATATACCTGAAGTAAAACTGTATAGCTTATAGTTAAAAATTATAGACAGGTGTTATGTGGATAACTTTTCCAACACTCATGATTGTTGTGCATGGCTTAACATTGAATCTGACCTGGTTCACCCCATCCCACTGTCATGGATTCCCTATACCCCCAAATTCATCCTCCCTTCCAATTCCAATATCATTACTTCCAACATTCATGCTATATAGTTCCTTCACTCTTCTTTCTCAGAAAACAGATGGCTGTCTCTGGATGCTCCATTAAGTTGTAACTCTAAAATCTTAATTGGTAATCAACTCATTGATTGGTCTGCTTGGAAATCCAAGGGTATGTGGAATTTAGGTCATATATCTGATAACTATTTTCTTCTTTCCTTTTCACAAATTGTGGAAAATTTCATTTACATGGTACAGAATTTTATTGGTGTCAACTTCGTCACTGTCTATTATCTGTGTTTTGGCTATTAACTATCTGCTCTCAGAGCTCTGAACTGGTTAAACTATTCATAACAGGGGTGGCTCAAGATCATACTACCTCTTTGTTTTACAGAACTCTGAGATCTAAAAATTATACTGTTAAAAATGTATGAAAACAATATGGAATGGTGATTATAATGACTGCGCACCAATCTGGTAGTTCCGGATTCGTGCGCAGCAAGTCTGTTGCCGTGCACCAACCCTTTAAAAGGTCCCTTTAAGCCTGTTTTATAAAGGCAATAAAGTAGGTTCCTATATGCTTTTATAAAACGGGCTCCCAGCCACAAAACACAGAAAGTAGATGTTGAAATGTTGGTGTAAATTTGTGTGTATAATATGCAAGTATTCACATTTTATAAAATATCAACATTCAATAAGCCTAAAAATAACTCCTCAAGAATTCTATGGGTCCGATATTCAGCCGGTGGCAGCCAACGCGTTTGCTATCCGCTGCCGGCATTAAACCTGGATATTCAATGCCAGGCCGTATCTGGCGACCAGTATTGAATAGCCAAGTTTATTTTGACTGCTAAAATGTTAACCGGCTATGCTGATATTCAGTGCCAACTAGCGGTCAAAGATAGGCATGCTATTTAAGCAGCCTATTTTGACCGTTCAACATAGTGGATTAGGCACTGAATATACTCGCCTAACCGACTATCAGGCTCATTTTTAAAAGAGAAAAACGTCCCAAAAGTGACATAAGTCTGCATTTGGACACTTTTCTCATAAAAACATCCAAATCAGTATTTTCGAAACCTCTTTTTAGATGTTTTTCTCTGAAGTCCGTCCAAATCTCAAGGGTGTGTGCCAAGGGTGTGTTCAAGGCGGGACTTGGGCGTTCCTAAGACTTAGACATTTTTCCAGCCATAATGGAACAAAACAAAAACGTCCAGGACTAAGACATTTTGAGCTAGACTTGTTTTTATAAAAAATAGCAGCAGTGGGAATTGAACCCACTTCCCAAGGATCACAGTCTGCTGCACTAACCACTAGGCTACTCCTTTGCTCCACACAAGAGTTACCCCAAATGACCAGATGACCACTGGAGGGAATCGGGGCTCACCTCCCCTTATACCCCCCCCCCCCCAGTGGTCACTATCGCCCTCCCATCCCCCCAAAATGTAATTAAAAATATTACTATGCCAGCCTCGGATGTTATACTCAGGTACTCAGGTCCATTAGAATAGCATGCAGGTCCCTGGAGTAGTCTAGTAGTGGTGCAGTGCACTGCAGACAGGTGGCCCCAAGCTTCTACCTCCCCCTACTTGTTACACTTGTGGAGGAAACTGTGAGCCCTTCAAAACCCACCCGAAACCCACTGTACCCACATATTGGTGCTCCCTTCACCTGTAAGGCCTATGGTAGTGGTGTACAGTTGGGGTAGTGTGTTTTGGGAGGCTCAGCAGACAAGGTAAGGGAGCAATGGTGAGTTGTGTACCTGGGAGCATTTTATAAAGTCTACTGCAGTGCCCCCAAGGATGCCCTATTGCTTTCCTGGGATGTCACTTTTCCACTATTCTACCTGATGCCAAGCTTTCTATTTTTTTTTTTTAATAACATCTGAGCCTTGTATCTATTGTTTATCAGTAGATTTGGGCTTTAAATTCAGTTCTATAGATGAAAAGGAGGTCTCATTACATACATCTAAATACCAGAGTATTATCTCCTGCTGAATATCCATAAGCTTAAATCCTATTTAACCGGCCAGGAGTCCTTCCTGGCCAGTTAAATAGTTTTGAATATTGAGGAGTATGTAACTACAGTGGGGGAAATAAGTATTTGATCCCTTGCTGATTTTGTAAGTTTGCCCACTGACAAAGACATGAGCAGCCCATAATTGAAGGGTAGGTTATTGGTAACAGTGAGAGATAGCACATCACAAATTAAATCCGGAAAATCACATTGTGGAAAGTATATGAATTTATTTGCATTCTGCAGAGGGAAATAAGTATTTGATCCCCCACCAACCAGTAAGAGATCTGGCCCCTACAGACCAGGTAGATGCTCCAAATCAACTCGTTACCTGCATGACAGACAGCTGTCGGCAATGGTCACCTGTATGAAAGACACCTGTCCACAGACTCAGTGAATCAGTCAGACTCTAACCTCTACAAAATGGCCAAGAGCAAGGAGCTGTCTAAGGATGTCAGGGACAAGATCATACACCTGCACAAGGCTGGAATGGGCTACAAAACCATCAGTAAGACGCTGGGCGAGAAGGAGACAACTGTTGGTGCCATAGTAAGAAAATGGAAGAAGTACAAAATGACTGTCAATCGACAAAGATCTGGGGCTCCACGCAAAATCTCACCTCGTGGGGTATCCTTGATCATGAGGAAGGTTAGAAATCAGCCTACAACTACAAGGGGGGAACTTGTCAATGATCTCAAGGCAGCTGGGACCACTGTCACCACGAAAACCATTGGTAACACATTACGACATAACGGATTGCAATCCTGCAGTGCCCCGCAAGGTCCCCCTGCTCCGGAAGGCACATGTGACGGCCCGTCTGAAGTTTGCCAGTGAACACCTGGATGATGCCGAGAGTGATTGGGAGAAGGTGCTGTGGTCAGATGAGACAAAAATTGAGCTCTTTGGCATGAACTCAACTCGCCGTGTTTGGAGGAAGAGAAATGCTGCCTATGACCCAAAGAACACCGTCCCCACTGTCAAGCATGGAGGTGGAAATGTTATGTTTTGGGGGTGTTTCTCTGCTAAGGGCACAGGACTACTTCACCGCATCAATGGGAGAATGGATGGGGCCATGTACCGTACAATTCTGAGTGACAACCTCCTTCCCTCCGCCAGGGCCTTAAAAATGGGTCGTGGCTGGGTCTTCCAGCACGACAATGACCCAAAACATACAGCCAAGGCAACAAAGGAGTGGCTCAGGAAGAAGCACATTAGGGTCATGGAGTGGCCTAGCCAGTCACCAGACCTTAATCCCATTGAAAACTTATGGAGGGAGCTGAAGCTGCGAGTTGCCAAGCGACAGCCCAGAACTCTTAATGATTTAGAGATGATCTGCAAAGAGGAGTGGACCAAAATTCCTCCTGACATGTGTGCAAACCTCATCATCAACTACAGAAGACGTCTGACCGCTGTGCTTGCCAACAAGGGTTTTGCCACCAAGTATTAGGTCTTGTTTGCCAGAGGGATCAAATACTTATTTCCCTCTGCAGAATGCAAATAAATTCATATACTTTCCACAATGTGATTTTCCGGATTTAATTTGTGATGTGCTATCTCTCACTGTTACCAATAACCTACCCTTCAATTATGGGCTGCTCATGTCTTTGTCAGTGGGCAAACTTACAAAATCAGCAAGGGATCAAATACTTATTTCCCCCACTGTATGTCAAAGTGAATTTATTTCAGTAAGCTTTAATGACACAGTTTCATCATTAGTCCATGTAAGTGTTCATGTTCAAGTGTTCATATAAATAAATATGGGGCTCTTTTTCTAAAGCTGGAGCATAGGCTAAATGCTAAGAAGCCCATTTTAGCATTTAATGTGAAGTGAGAATCCTTTATAAGTGTGCTATAATATAATTGAAAGTATAAGAGTTACATATAATGGATTTAGCACACACTAAGGGGCCCTTTCATGAAGTGCGGTAAACCCAATGTGGGCTCACTAAAAGGGAAGTACTGCCGGGCTACTGTAGCAGCCCGGCGGTAATTCTCTCCCCCCACAAGAGCCATTTCTGGTGCTGCAAAAATATTTCAAATTTTGAAGCGCTGATGTGTACCCGGCAGTAATCGGACAGTGCTGCTCGCTGCCAGGTTAGCGTGGGAGCCCTTACCACCACCTCAATGGGTGGCAGTAAATGCTCCCCCCGAAATGGCCGCACTGTGGTAAAAGTGGGCCTTGGCGTATGCCAAAAAACATGCGCCAACACCAGCGCAAGCCCCTTTTTGCTGCAGCTTCATGAAAGGACCCATAAATGCTATATAGCCCATTGAATTCCTATGGGCTGCATGGCATTTTTTTTTGATGCTATGTTTTTATTTTCACAGCCTTATGTAAGTTTTTTTTTTTAAACTTTATTTTTGCAAGTGAATACGGTTACAAAGAAACAGCAAAGAGTCAAACATCTTATCATTTATCATTTTGTTATACCACCCATATTATTTATTTATTTATTGCATTTGTATCCCACATTTCCCCACCTCTTTGCAGGCTCAATGTGGCTTACAATATATCATGATTGGTAGAAATAGATTAGAAAATAGACATTTAGTGTTGCAGAAGGATCTTGGGTAGCATTATAGTAAGAAAGCATGGTAATAATATAACAAGCAGATATTATAAGGCAATACTGAATATATGTGGAGGAGTTGTATATATTACACTTACTTAACCCCGAAAACTAAGATAAACCTACCCACATCAATCCCCCCCGAATTCCCTCTCCCACCCCCCATTCCACCCACTCCCTCCCCTGGAGGACATCAACCATTCAAAATTCTGCTACGGGCAGTCGGTGTTAGGGTGTCCCAGAAGGGGGACCAACAGTGGAACAAATGGTCCCCTCGCTATGAGGCCAAGTCCCGAACATCCTAACGCTCCATCGCGCTCAGGGAGATCATAAAGGACCGCCACTGTTGAATCGAAGGGCGGTCGGTGAGCAGCCAGATATTTAATATAGTTTTTTTCCCCATCATTACCGCCCGCCTTAAGAAAGCCCTACAGTGTCTCCCTATGTGATAGACATCAAACAGCAATGCAGGGGAGGGTCGCCACTGAATCCTCCAGATCCTAGACACGTAGGCACACAAGGATGTCCAAAATGCCAGAACCGGAGGGCAGTGCCAGAACACGTGGCCTAGATGGGCCTCAGATCCCGCGCACCTTGGACAGTCATCACGGGGATGCAGGGTAGCCCTGAAAGCCCTATGTGGTGAGACATACAGACACATAATAAATTTATATTGTAGCTCCCTGATGTCAGCACTCCCAAAAGCCCCATAGCAAATACGTAAACAAGTTTGCAGTGTTTTATCCTGGATCCGGCACCACAATTCCCTAGACCAGTGATGGGCAACCTTTGAGCTTGGTGTGTCAAAATTCGCCAAAAAACCGAGCATAACTTGGGTGGTGTGTCACTTCGAGAAAAAAAACCATAATTTCGCGATATTTATAGTTTAAATAACAAAAATGTATAATTGTAATATATAACTGTATTTAATAAACCAAAACCTATTTATTTAACTTACCTGCTTAGTGACTTCTTTGTTCATCTGTCAGTCGGTTTCTTTTGTTGGTCTTGATATTATTTAACTTGTGTGGGGTGCCGTGAACTAAGATAAGTGAGGGGGAGGGGGAATTCTTTAACTAATCTGCCTATTAGTGACTTTTTTGTTGCTGAATTTCATTGGCTAAATCTTCAATTGAAGGTTGGTATTTTGTACACTTCAAGCCCAAGCAAGCACTACTAACTTCATCTTTCAATCTGTTTCTTTTGTTGGTTTTGATATTATTTAACGCTGAGAATAAGGTTTCACAAAACTACGTAGAGGGAAAAATTGTGAGTAAAGCCATTGCTATATTTTTCAGGGTGCTAAAAGTGTCTGGTAATCGGATCCAGGCACTCCAAATTTCCTGGTAACTCAGATATTCTCTTAATAATTGCATCTTTATTCTGCATATCGTGAAATAGAACTGGTGCACATCTTAGGAGAGTTTCTTTAATAAATTCTCCCTCACTGAGTGCTTTTCCATGCTGAGCTATGGAGTGAGCAATGCTCAAACTTGCAGATGTTAAATTTGTAGAACCTTTTACAAATTTAAGGATGGACTTAGATTGGCTCTTATAAAAGTGTAGCTGCCTGGAAATGTATTCCTTCCTTTCATCCTCACTTTTTTTCAAGAGCTGGGAATGATTAGTTTCAAAATGTCTATTTATATTCCACGTTCTGCTTACTACCGTTTCAGTACATAGAACGCAAAATGATCTGCCATTTTTTTCTATAATGCCATACATCTCGGTCCATGTCTCTTGAAAGGGTCGGCTACTGCTACTACCACTTCCTTTACTTAACCTTGGTTTTTTATTTTTTGGGTTCTCCATCAGGGGGGCAGTGACAGAAGATAGAATTATAGATAGCCTGTTAGCCCTGCAGGCAATTAGGGGTTAACTAGCCTAACTGACCACCTTATGTAAATTAAGATGGCTGCCGCTATTTCTAATGGCGGGAAACGGCACCCATAGCACATGCCCTCGCCTCTCCCAGCCTCTCCCTCACCTATCTCAGCAATGATGGTCATTTAGAAATCCACGACACCCCAGAACAGTAGATTGGATGATGGTTGCTGTGGTTATGTGGTAATGGCGATCACAGGGCCCCCAGAGATGCGTCCCCCACGGCATTCCGCTGCTCTCTGCTCCGCCGGCCGGAAGTGAGGTCAAAGATCCCCTAACGGCCGTGCAGGAGCCGGGGCAGAGGGAGCAGCAGGGAGGGAACAAGCGGAGGACTCGGAGGGAGCCAATAGGAGCGCACACGGCACCCCCCCAGCGGGTAACATGCACCGGGGGGGGGGGGTGATTTCGCCGGGGGGGGGGGGGGGAGGTCGTGCTGCACCTGGGGGGGGGGACGCATCGGCGATCCGCCCCGGGGAACGCCGCTGCTTCTCTGTATGCGGCCGCGTGTCACCGAAAATGGCTAAGCGTGTCAGTACTGACACGCGTGTCATAGGTTCGCCATCATGGCCCTAGACCAATTCTGCGCCAGGACTCCATAGCACACCTCAGGCAGCGCTTATCTCTTTCAAGTATTAAATAAGGATGGCACCTGTAAAACCTTTCAGGTGCCGTGCATAAGCAAACACATGACCCCTCAACTAGTAGAGCTATATGACCTGGAAGCTCAATTATCGTCCCCTTAAAATACTTTCATAATCAACTAAGAATGAAAGTATTTTAAGGGGACGATAATTGAGCTTCCAGGTCATATAGCTCTACTAGTTTTTCCCATATTTTCAAGGACAGGGAGGCCCGTAGCAGTGAAGCAATATAATGACATAGCTGTAAATAGGGAAGGAAAGCCTGAGGGGTCATGTGTTTGCTTATGCACAGCACCTGAAAGGTTTTACAGGTGCCATCCTTATTTAATACTTGAAAGAGATAAATGGCCCCCCAATTGGCAGTAAAGGGGATACATGAGAGTCAAAGCTACAAAGTTTACAAATCCATCGCTATGCCCTCCGCAGAGGAAGGAAAAGAGGAGCAAAACACAGCCTTGTAGGGGCACGACCAGCGGCTGCATGCAGCCAGTAGCTAAAGTGGTATGAACTCAGCACCATATTCTCAGTGGCCAGAAAAGAAAAAAAGGACGTGCCCCTAAATCAATCACTCAGCTGTCTCATGCAGCCAGCCACTGAAAACACTTTAATACTTAGCACACCGAGGCCACCCTTAGCCACAGGAATATAGGTCTGCAAGAAGGGGACCCAAGATCTCCATCCATTCCAAAACAAATTTCACCAACATCCGATGTAGCAGACGTTCGTCACGTTTCAGGAAAAAAAGGAACAGCACCTGAATGACATAAAGCCATTTTGGAACTAATATCATGTTGTATAAGGCGATCCTGCCCCACAGAGATATAGGGAGATGCTGCCACATCCCCAAAGAGAGTTGAGTGGAAGCCCACAGCGGATCTAAATTAATATCATAGAGTTGTTGCAAATCTGCAGGGACCCTAATGCCTAGATATTTAAGATGACCGGCTGCCCACTTTAACTGAAAAGGTCCCTCCCAGTCCCCCCTCATTTAGGAGGGGATCGGCAAAGCCTCCGATTTCTATAAGTTTAGTTTGAAGCCTGAATAGTATCCATATTCCATAATAACATCCAGCACTGAGCCTAAAGAACTCTATGGATTTGTGATGGTAAGCAATATATCATCTGCATATGCCAACACTTTAATGATGAGCTAAGGTAACGTGACTCCCGTGATCGCCAGGTCTTTCATGATGGTGTAGAGAAGGGGTTCTAAATATAATAAGAATAAGACAGGGGACAGCGGGCATCCCTGCCAGGTTCCCCTACTCACACGAAAACTAGGGGAACATAAACCATTCGCCAGCACCCAAGCCACCCCTTCATCCCTACATAACGCAACACTTCAAAAAGGTAGTCCCAACATACACTATCGAAGGCTTTCTCAGCATCCAGTCCAACAAGCAGCATTGGCTGTTGTGAGGCCTCGCTCTGGGCCACCGCCAACAAAGCTCTACGAACATTCAATCCCGGGTGATGCCCGGAGGAGTAGCCTAGTGGTTAGTGCAGTGGACTTTGATCCTGGGGAACTGAGTTCGATTCCCACTGCAGCTCCTTGTGACTCTGGGCCCCTGGTACCATTGCTCCTGGTACAAAAACAAGTACCTGAATATATGTAAACCGCTTTGAATGTAGTTGCAAAAAAACCTCAGAAAGGCGGTATATCAAGTCCCATTCTCCCCCCCCCCCCCTCTAACAAATCTCACTTGATGTTCTCCCACTAAGGTCGGAATGTGTGTAGCTAGCTTGTCTGCCAATATTCTTGCTAAGATTTTCACATCCACGTTAAGCAGCGATATTGGACGGTAAGCCCCAGGAGAGTCGGGGGATTTACCTGGCTTAGGAATAAGCACTATAAGTGCTTCATTAGCTCGAGCGGGGAACGTTCCCCCCGAAATTGCCTCCTCGAAAATAACATAAGCAGAACACTCACTTGCTGTACCAGCATCTTGTAATATTACGAGGAGAACGACTTGATTATCTGTTGGACTTCTCGCGCGCGCGCGCAGTGGGGCACTTAATTGAGTGCTAGCCTCTGGGGAGAGGGTTGGGAGATCCGAATCTTCGAGGTAGTCTTATAGTGATGGGCCACCCCACTCCGCATCCACCTGCTAGATCTGTGAGAAATAATCATAGAAGAGTTGCATAACATCGTTAGGATTAGATTTCCTAGAGCCATCCGGTGCCACTAACGTAGGGATGAGCGTCTGGGCTGACCACGCTTTCACTACTTGGGCATGTAGTTTACCTGGACAATTACCAAACTTATGGAATTTGCAGTGACGAGAGAATAACTGTTTTTTCATACGTTCATGAAGCAAAGAGTTCAATGCAGCCAAGGTGGCTTTCACGTTCTTAAAGTTAACCCCGGATGGGTTTTTTTTTAATGGGCCTTCTTGGCTTGTTGGTAACGGCGTTCCAACAGGAGGATCACCTGGGTGATTCTCCTGTTTTGCGCACTCACATAGCTAATAATCTGACCCCGCATCACTGCCTTTGATGTTTCCCAAAACAAATCCGGGGCGTCCCTATGACCAGCATTGGTTTCCGCAAAGAGTTCCCATTTTTGAATCAAAAAATCCCGAAAGTCAGTGTCGTCCGAAAGATAAGATGGGAATCTCCAAGTTCTCATCGCCCCTACATCCGGGCCCAGCGATAAATCCACCCAAATAGGCGTATGATCTGAAATTGCCATAGGGTCCAGATCTGCGGACACAACCCGTGAGAAGAGCGAGGTGGCTAGCAGGATATAGTTAATATGAGACCAAGTCTGGTGGGCCCGAGACAGATGTGTATAATCATGCCGTGTCGGGTTTCCAGGTGCTTTTTGGCTAGGATCAGGCGACCCTCAGGGGGAGGAATGCTGGCTTCGGCCTAACCCCTGGTAAGCCTTTCCTCAGCTGAGAGGTGCCCAGCTCTACCACCAGCTGCTTTTCAGGTGCTGTGGAGGACTTGCAGCTCATCTGCATATCCTTTACAGCCTTCTCCGGGGTGACACCCAGGTTCACTCCGATCCACTCAGGGCCTCCGCTCTAGGTGCCGCGCGTCGTTTTCTATTTACATTTATTTTTCTCCCAGTTACTACTTATGGCTCCAGTATACTTTTTCTTCTTGGTACCATCCCTTCCTAATCTGTTTCTCCATCTGAAACCACTGTACACTGCAGGAACACATTGTCCACCCTCTGTATTCATCATCTCACCATCTCTTTTTTCCTCTTCCTTTTTCTCAGCTCTCAACCTTAAACATTTCCTTCCTTCCATTCATCCATCTTGCCTTTGTCACTGTTGTCATACCTCTCCTACTCTTCTCCATACTCTCTTGCTCCTTCTACTGCTCTTCGCTGGGGACATTAATCCCAATCCTGGTCCGCCACATCAGCTCTCATCCTATTTGTACAGGTCACACTGTGATATCTCCAATCTAATTTCTGTTCCTCTCCTCCCCCCTTCTTCCCTGCCTTTCTTTTGCGCTCTATGGAATGCCCGCTCTGTCTGTAACAAACTTTCCTACATCCATGACCACTTTATCTCTCGTACTCTCCATCTGCTTGCCCTAACTGAAACTTGGCTTTACCCTGAAGACTCTGCTTCAGTCGTGGCCCTATGCCATGGAGGTTATCTTTTCTCCCATACTCCTCACCCAGTTAGCCGCAGAGGTGGTGTTGGGCTACTACTTTCACCCTCTTGTAGATTTCAACCTCTTCTTCCACCTCAGTCTCACTGTTTTTCTTCCTTCGAAGTCCACTCCATCCGTCTATTTGCTCCTCTGCCTCTCCGAGTAGCAGTCATTTATCGACCCCCTGATAAGTCCCTTTCTTCCTTTCTC
The DNA here is from genome assembly GCF_901765095.1 of Microcaecilia unicolor. Classification (NCBI taxonomy): domain Eukaryota; kingdom Metazoa; phylum Chordata; class Amphibia; order Gymnophiona; family Siphonopidae; genus Microcaecilia; species Microcaecilia unicolor. The sequence goes on along the minus strand of NC_044038.1, from coordinate 107,148,157 downwards.
ATTGACTTTGATGCCTGGCTTTCCTTCTTTCTTGAACCTTCATCTCCTTCCCTCATTCTTGGGGATTTTAACATTCATGCTAATGATCCCTCAGACTATTATGCTTCTCAGTTTCTTGCTTTAACATCCTCTTTCAATCTTCAACTGTGCTCCACTGCCCCCACTCATCAGAATGGCCACTGTCTTGGTCTTATCCTCTCCTCAAACTGCTCACTCTCCAGTTTCTATGCCTCAGCTCTTCCCCTCTCTGATCATCATCTGATAACTTTCACACTTAAACACCCTCCTCCCCAGTCCCGTCCAATCTTAACCAATACATTTAAGAATCTTCAGGCTATTGACCCTTCTACTGTGTCCTCCAGTGTTTCATATCTCTTCTCTACCACTATGTTATCCAAGTCTGTCAATGAGGCTGTCTCTTCCTATAATACTATTCTCTCCTCTGCTCTGGATACTCTCGCTCCTCCAATTCCCCGTTCTGTAAAATGTACCAAACCCCAGCCTTGGCTGACCTCTAGAATCCGCTACCTACATTCCTGTGCCCACTGTGCTGAACGTCTTTGGCTGAAATCCCGTGCCCATGCTGACTTCATACATTTCAAATTCTTGCTGACCTCCATCCAGTCTGCTCTTTTACTTGCCAAACAGGACTATTACATCCAATTGACAAGTTCTCTTGGCTCAAACCCTCCACGTCTCTTTGCCATTCTGAAATCTCTCCTCAAAGTGCTTCACCTCCAACCCCCCCCCCCCCCCTTCACTTTCCCCCTAGACTCTGGCTGAGTTCTTTCATGATAAGGTTCACAAGATTAAACTTGAATTCTCAACCAGGTCACCTCCATCTCTCCTTCCCTTAGTCCATTTTCTCAACCCACCAACCCCTGCCTCCTTTTCTTCCTTTTCTGAAATAACTAAAGAGGAAACTACACATCTTATTTCCTCTTCAAAACTAACTACCTGTTCCTCTGATCCTATTCCCACCCATCTACTTAACACTATCTCTCCTACTGTCATCCCTTTTATCTGTCATATCCTCAATCTTTCACTTTCCACTGTGACTGTTCCTGATGCCTTCAAACATGCCGTAGTCACACCACTCCTTAAAAACCTTCATTGGACCCTACCTGCCCTTCCAACTATCGCCCCCATCTCCCTCCTCCCTTTCCTATCCAAGATACTTGGATGTGCTGTTCACTGCCGTTGCCTTGACTTTTTCATCTCAAGCTATTCTTGAACCACTTCAATCTGGCTTTCGCCCATTCATTCAACTGAAACAGCGCTTGCTAAAGTCTCCAATGATCTGTTCCTGGCCATATCATCTGCCATTTAGATGCCCAGTCTCCCAGTCTCGTAAGGTCCTCTTCTAATTTTTCATAATCTTCCCGCGATTTAACGACTTTGAATAACTTTGTGTCATCAGCGAATTTAATTACCTCACTAGTTACTCCCATATCTAGGTCATTTATAAATATGTTAAAAAGCAGCGGTCCCAGCACAGACCCCTGGGGAACCCCACTAACTACCCTTCTCCATTGAGAATACTGACCATTTAACCCTACTCTCTCTTTTCTATCTTTTAACCAGTTTTTAATCCACAATAGAACACTACCTCCTATCCCATGACTCTCCAATTTCCTCTGGAGTCTTTCATGAGGTACTTTGTCAAATGCCTTCTGAAAATCCAGATACACAATATCAACCAGCTCACCTTTATCCACATGTTTGTTCACCCCTTCAAAGAAATGTAGTAGATTGGTGAAGCAAGATTTCCCTTCACTAAATCCATGTTGACTTTGTCTCATTAATCCATGCTTTTGAATATGCTCTGTAATTTTGTTCTTAATAATAGTCTCTACCATTTTGCCCGGCACCGATGTCAGACTCACTGGTCTATAATTTCCCAGATCTCCTCTGGATCCTTTTAAAAAAATCGGCATTACATTGGCCACCCTCCAATCTTCCGGTACCACGCATGATTTTAAGGATAAATTACATATTTCTAACAGTAGCTCCGCAAGCTCATTTTTCAGTTCTATCAGTACTCTGGGATGAATACCATCCGGTCCAGGAGATTTGCTACTCTTCAGTTTGTAGAACTGCCCCATTACATCCTCCATGTTTACAGAGAATTCATTAAGTTTATACAGAACAAACAGATGACACTGCAAAAGTGGCCTTATGGCTGTTCAATATAAATTTTTTAGTGTTAAGAGAATCCCTCAGAAACCTGTCGGACCTTTCGTCCCAGGTTCGCAACGGACACTGAAAAGAGCCACTCACGTGTTTCTATCACAGGGATCTTTAAACTCTTCTTTTTTACTTTTTAAAGTGCTCAATGCTAAGTATTTAAATCCTACAATACTGACTAGAACCAGTTTATATACAGGAAAGCGCCAATAGGATGGAATGCAACACTTTCCTACGGTGCCACCGTTTCACCATTCTGTGGCTTCCTCAGGGATTCGGCTTTCCATGATTTTGATCTAAAGAAATAAGATTCAGTCATGAGAAATGTATTTTCAAACAATACTCTAAAATTATAAAATGATACGTGCCTTTAAACACCAGTCTACATACTTTCTATTGAAATTCCTCTAGCAAAATGGCGCTGACACGTCACACGCCAAACAAGCCCTAGATATAGACCGCCCCTATCAGCTGTTCAATGACTCAGAGGTCAGCTGATTGTCAAAACGTTGTGGCAGGAAACCTAAAGTAAACATCAGCAACTCAATTAAAATAAAATGCATGCCATTCGATTTTGTTGTTTAAACCCCTCGGTTCAAGCGATTTGAGTTTAAAGGCTCACTTCGCTTTCCTCTGAAGCATTAACTTCCTGTTACTGCCTCGCTGGTTCTTCTGTATCCTATCTAGAATGCAACATTTTAGATCTTCAAATTTGTGCTTGAATGCGATGCAGTGTTCCACTAAGGGTTCCTTGATGTTACATCTCGCAATATTGGATCTATGTTCAAGTATTCTAATCATCAAGGCTCTGGTCGTCGTTTGTAACATGGACATTGGATCACATAAACAACATATTCAGTTCTGCAATTCGTAAAGTGATCTAGTGGATATTGTTTGCCATTTAAATGATCTTTGAATTCTTTTGTCTCCAAAGTGATCCTGCAGATCTGGCATGCACCACATTTGTAATGACCTACAGTTCTTTTAGCGGTATTTTTTCTTGACGGAAGAGCTGCAGGACTCAACTCCTCTTTAAGATTCCTTCCTCTTGCAAAGGCTATACGTAAGTTGGAGTTGGTAATCATGGCATTAGATTGTATAAATTTCTCAACGTTTTTTTTATAATCTTTTGACATTTCCGGACTTGCAGATGTGTATTTCATGACCATTGTACACAAGTTTTCATGTTTCTCCCTTTTACAAGCACTTTCCAATAACAGCTCTCTGTTGTTAAATTTTGCTCGCTTGTGTGCCCTCTTAATGATCGATCTTGAATAGCCTCTTTGTAAGAGTCTCTTTGACAAATTCTTGGCTTGATGTTTATATGTGTGCTTGTCTGAACAGATCCTCACTGGTCTATAATTTGCAGGATCTCCTCTGGATCCTTTTTAAAAAATTGGCGTTACATTGGCCACCCTCCAATCTTCCGGTACCACGCTCAATTTTAAGGATAAATTACATATTTCTAACAGTAGCTCCGCAAGCTCATTTTTCAGTTCTGTCAGTACTCTGGGATGAATACCATCCGGTCCAGGAGATTTGCTACTCTTCAGTTTGTAGAACTGCCCCATTACATCCTTCAGGTTTACAGAAAATTCATTAAGTTTCTCCGACTCGTCAGCTTTGAATACCATTTCCGGCACTGGTATCCCACCCAAATCTTCCTCGATGAAGACTGAAGCAAAGAATTCATTTAATCTCTCCGCTACAGCTTTGTCTTCCCTGATCGCCCCTTTTACTTCTTGGTCATCTAGCAATCTAACCGATTCTTTTGCCTGCTTCCTGCTTTTACTATACCTAAAAAACATTTTACTATGTGTTTTTGCATCCAACGCAATCTTTTTTCCGAAGTCCCTCTTAGCCTTCCTTATCAGCACTTTGCATTTGACTTGACATTCATTATGCTGTTTCTTATTATTTTCAGTCGGTTCTTTCTTCCATTTTCTGAAGGATTTTCTTTTAGCTCTTATATCTTCCTTCACCTCACTTTTTAACCACGACGGCTGTCGTTTGGTCTTCCGTCCTCCTTTTTTAATATGCGGAATATATTTGGCCTGGGCTTCCAGGATGGTGTTTTTGAACAGCATCCACACGTGATGCATAATGAAACGGAGTTGTTTTTCCACCAGTTTAGCACAGGCTACCGAAAATGCGCAACACTTAACCATAAGGGCTGCAGAATTGTCCTGGAAGATTCTTATCAATTCACCATCGAATTTTGTGTCCTCTCTGTGTTAGTCTGGTTGTGAGCCCTTGGGCCCCAGCCAAGGCCTAGTGAAGGGTTTAGGCCAAGGCCGAGGGCGGGCCAAGCAGGCACTACACTACCCCAGCTACCAAGCCCTGCACACACACACACGCAGCAACCAACCTGCAGCACAGAAAAGGGAAAATAGGGCAATCAGGCGGGCCTCACGGCCTAACTAGAACCAATTCAATCAGAATTCAAGCATGCAGGCCTCACGGCCTAACTGGAACCGAGTCATACTTAGGGAGGGGAGAAAGAGATTAACCGAGGGGACCGGAGCCCCAGCAACCCCTTTGGCCATGAAATGGAACTATAAAAAATGGTGTTGTTTGGGATCTGCTGGGTACTTCCAAGTGGCATAGATTGGCTACTGTCAGAGAAAGGATGCTGGGCCTCAGGAAACTTTGCTCTGACTCAGCATGGTATATGTTATTTTCTAAGGGGGCAATATTCAGCATGTGGTGGTCAGCATGTTTTTAGATAACTGAATACTGGCACTGAATATCTGGGTATAATGTGGGCTCTGGCATTTATCTGAGTACTAGCAATATTCATCCTGGTATCCAGAAAACTAGGTGGATAAAATTAGTACAGTCTTTTTGCTGTCTTAACTTTATGTGGATAGTTACAAGGCTAGCAGATTGAAAAATCATCACTAGCCTGATAACTCCCACCTCCTCTCAGACTTTACCCCAAATTACCAGGGCACTACCCGGATAGTGCTGAGGTGGTCTGCCCAGATGTTCAGTGGCACTATCCAGTTATGTGCCACTGTATCTCTGGGTTTGCCCTGGTCTCCTGCCCAGTTAAATCCTTTTGAATATCAAGCCCCAAGTATTTACGGGTATAAGGTTAGATTAAGACTTTTTGAGCCAGAGGACATATCATATAATAAGGGGTATACGGAGTGGAGGAGTGGCCTAGTGGTTAGGGTGGTGGACTTTGGTCCTGGGGAACTGAGGAACTGAGTTCAATTCCCAGCACAGGCAGCTCCTTGTGACTTTGGGCAAGTCACTTAACCCTCCATTGCCCCATGTAAGCCACATTGAGCCTGCCATGAGTGGGAAAGCACAGGGTACAAATGTAACAAAAAAAATGACAAAAAAGATTTGATTTTTGGGTTCATAGTGACTTTGTCCAAGATATTGGTATATCTGAAAACATCATGAAACCATTACAAATCACATGTTTCTATAATGATGCTTCAGAGAAATTCACAATGTTGTAGAATACATGTCTTTATTTTAATTGAAAGTTGCTGGAAAGAGTTACCAGATCATGATTTAATGGTATTTTCACAGATAAAATCAGATCGTTGATGTGTTACCTTCAAAGCCTCTCTGGCATCAATGAATGGGAGAGACCAGTGGTGTGGCAGTGGTGAGGTCACAATACAGGGTGACATCATGCTATATCTTTCACATGTGCCTAGCACATTGTTTCCTGGTGGTTCACAGTGGATAAACAATGGAGTCTTCTGCTGTTAATAAGAAGGTAGGCACGTTTTAGAAGGATTATGTATTAGTTCCTCTCTGGAAGCCTGGCACCCTCCTCCACTTCCTGGTGTACTGATCTTGGACCCACTTTGCCTGCCCATTCTTATAGGACTAGCGACATGTGCGGGGGGGGGGGGGGGGGGGGAGGCTTTGTGGGATGTGTATGGAAAGGGACTATCTCAATGAACATTGACTTTGGGGGATTTGTATAAAAATGGATGTCTATGGCTCAGTTCTATGGCTTTGGCAACTCCGAGGGATGCATATGGGGGTGATATGTATAAAAGATGGGGGAATGTATATGTGAGGGGGTGAAATGTATGGAAGGAGTACCACTCCAGGCCTGGATTTCTGCACAGGTGCATAAGTTAAAGCAGCTTACTGGGCCAAAGGTTTCCTGCCTCCTGCTGCAAAGAAAGGGTGATGGTCCCAAATCATCTTGCTTTGTCAGCAATATGACAGCTCAGCAGACAAAGTAAGGGAGCAATTGTCAGATGTGTACCTGGCAGCATTTTATGAAGTCCACTGCAGTGCACCCTAGGGCAGTGGCGTTCCTAGGGGGGCTGACACAAGGGGCAGATCGCCGATGCGCCCCGCCCCCCAGGTGCAGCGCCCCCCCCCCCCCCCCGGATGCAGCGCGACACCCCCTGTGAAAGAACCCCCCCCCCGGGGCAGAGAAGAAGCATGGAACGAACGGACAGGCGCACGCTGCACCCCCCCCAGAGTCGTGCACCTGGGGCGGACCGCACCTACCGCCCCCCCCCCCCTAGGAACGCCACTGCCCTTGCGTGCCCTATTGCTGTCTTGGGATGTCAGGGGGACCAGTCTACTGGCTTCTCTTACATCCCAATGGCTTGATTTTGTACGTTTTGCACTTGGATGTTTTTTTTTTTTTTTTTCAAAAATGAATAAAAAAAAACCCCCAAAACGTCCAAATCACAAAACGTCCATAGTATTTTCAAAAAGAAAAGATAGACGCTTTTCTTTTTCGAAAATGACCATCTTTCCTGTTCGGAATTTGGGCGTTTTGTGTAAAATGTCCAAATTCAGATTTAGATGTCATATCGAAAATGCCCTTCATTGTAAGTCTAAGTGCTTTGAAAATACTCCTCCATATCTTTTTTCGAGATGCGGTGAACCAGAATTTCCCACAATCCTCATGGTGCGGTCTCACCATGCAGCAAATGTAACAGCATATTTTTTGCTTTATTCTCTATTCCTTTCCTAACAAATCTTGACATTTGTGATGCACTTAGGGAGTAGAAATCCACGGGTGACGTATGTATTAGGCGGTGAGAGTCTGATAGGTACGGACGAGGAGAGGGATCTTGGGGTGATAGTATCTTAGGATCTGAAGGCGACGAAACAGTGTGACGGCCGTAACTAGAAGGTTGCTAGGCTGTATAGAGAGAGGTGTGACCAGCAGAAGAAAAGAGGTTTTAATGCCCCTGTATAAGTCGTTGGTGAGGCCCCACCTGGAGTATTGTGTTCAGTTTTGGAGGCCGTATCTTGCTAAGGATGTAAAAAGAATTGAAGCGGTGCAAAGAAAAGCTACGAGAATGGTATGGGATTTGCGTTATAAGCAGTGGCGTAGCTAAGGGTGGGCTGGGGTGGGCCCAGGCCCACCCACTTTAGGTTCAGGCCCACCAAGTGGCAGCACACCTATAATGTGGCTGGCAGGGACCCCAAGCCCAACCAGCCAAAACTCCCAACAACTGTTTGCTGCCGGTGAAAATCTGCTATTTAAAAGGTATACGGGGGAGAGGGGATGTTTGAAAGACCATATGGCATGCAGGCGAGAGAGGGAGAAACCAAATCACTTGTAGGACAAGTCGGAGTTCTGCCCACTCACCTTGGGTCCAGGCCCACCCAAACTTGGGTGACTGGCTACGCCCCTGGTTACAAGACGTATGAGGAGAGACTTGCTGACCTGAACATGTATACCTTGGAGGAAAGGAGAAACGGAAGATATGATACAGACGTTCAAATATTTGAAAGGTATTAATCCGCAAACGAACCTTTTCCGGAGATGGGAAGGCAGTAGAACTAGAGGACATGAAATGAGATTGAAGGGGGGCAGACTCAAGAAAAATGTCAGGAAGTATTTTTTCACGGAGAGAGTGGTGGATGCTTGGAGAACTCGTTTTATTATAAAAACTAAAAACAAAATACAGACATCACATCTCACCCCTCATCCCTCCCCCCACACCCCATACAGTAACTGCCAACAATGGAACCCCCCTCCCCCCAAAAAACACAATCCAACCATAGGCCCCTCAGAAAACAATCCAACAATATGCTCCCCTAAAACAAAGAACACCCGCCTAAAACACCTATCCCCCTCATAGCTCATGGCGGTTTCATCTTACCTGCTCCCACCACCTCGTGGCCACCCCCTACCTTTCTCTACCTTTCCCCTTTGCCACTTCCCACACTGTCCCCACTACCTCCCAGCTTACCTTCTCCACCGACCGGACCTCCTGGTGCAAGGAGACCCTACAGCGCGCCATCCACAGACAGTAGCGCAGGATCACTGAGATCAAAAACCTCGTCACCGGATCCATACCCCCAATTCTACCCGCTGGGCCATGGACCCAATCCGCATAGCTGTAACTGCGGAAACATGGGATCTGCAGCAAGGAGGAAATCCGGTCCCCCACTTGGACCGAAAATGGACACCTCTGCAGGAAGTGCTCCATTGTTTCCTCCATCCCCACACACTCCCCCACTCGGGCATCCTCGGTCCTGTGCCTTGCGACACTTTAAATTACCTCTCACGTACAGCTTCCCATGAAAGGACAGCCACGCAATGTCCCGATATTTAACAGGGATCCGGTCAGATGTAATGAGCCGCAGGCCTTGCTGCAATCGAGACTCCGGGGCGTCCCGCAGCACCAAAGGCGCCATGAACACCTGCAACCTTACCCTCTCCATCCACATCACCCTCCTCCCCTACTGAATGTCCTCTACCGACACCCCCCACACCCGTACCAGCTTGACCAGGGGTTTGTAATAACCGACCCCCCCCCCCCGGGCCACCCTTCCTCAACGCAACAACCCTCCCCCCTTGCCGCCAGAGAGACCAATACCGCGGCCACCAGAGGAGCACACTCTGTGCCCACCCAGGCGGTTCCGGTCCCACCGCCCTACCTAAATTAAACTGTAGAAATAATATACTATAGAACAACACTGGGTTCACCATACCCACCCACCCCTCCCTCCTTGACAAATAGGTAATGTTCCTCTTCACTGGATTCATCCGGTTCCCCCACAACAGGTGGAAAAAAACACTGTATAGCCTGGTATATCTACTTTCTGGCAATAAGCAGATGTAGCTAACAAACAGAAAGAGGGGAACCAGATGAATCTTAATGAGCTGAACCCGTTCCCCCATGGACATTCTCCACCCCTTCTACTTGTCCACCCGGGCTTCGGCCTTCATGAGACACCTGTCCCAGTTGTACAGGCCATAGTCGCCCAGGTTGAAATGTATCCTTAACACCCTAAGGCGTTCCACCGGGGCTGGAACCCCCCCCCCCCCCAACTCAAATTTCCTCCCCTGCTCCCCCACCTACAAACTCTGTGATTTCTCCCGGTTCACCCTCGACCCCATGGCCCGTGCATATTCCCTTATCAACCCCAACAACTTTACCCCTTCCCGCGGATCTGCTACCCATACTGTGATGTCATCAGCGTACGGCACCACTCTTAACCGACTATCCCCCCCCCCACCTCTACCCCCTGCAAACCCTGCTCCCCCCCCCCCCACTCCACCCTCCGCACAAAAGGGTCAATAGCATAGGCATACAGTAGCGGGCTAAGTGGACACCCTTGCCGCACCCCTGCCCCTAATCCCAAACCCCCTCCCCCTCCAGCCATTCACCAAAGGAAAACAGCCTGCTTGGTAATACAAAAGCTGTAACTGCCCTACCCACTCCTTCGGGAACCCATAATGCCCCAACGCTCTCCATAGAAAACCCCATTGCACCCGGTCGAACGCCTTCTCCTGGTCCAGGGCTACCAAAAGCCTCCCCATCCCCCCCCCCCCCTTGCTCCGCTCAAACCCCTCCCTTACCCATGCTGCCACTTCTAACACCCCTCTTCCTTGCACCCCACACGCCTGCGAGGTCGCTTGCAAAGGCCTGGACACCTGTCGCATCCTCTGGAATAACATGCGTGCAAAAATCTTACAATCCGTATTAAGAAACGCAATGGGCCGCCAATTGGCCATCTCTGCAGGGTCCTTCCCCTTACTAAGCAGGACCAGGGCCGACTCCGTCAGAGACCTCGGGAGGGACCCCTCCACTCGGGCCGCCTCCCAAACCTGCAACAGAATCGGCCCCAGCCGGGCCCTAAAGGCCTGGTAAAACTCAGCTGGCAGGCCATCCGGCCCCGGCGCCGACTGTTTGTGGAGTGCCCCAATGGCCTCCTCCACCTCCTGTAAATTCCAGGGTCAAATAGGGCCTGAAGCTGGGGACCCCAGTTCCCTATCCCCGGAGTACCTGTCACATACTGCTCCAGCACCTCCTCATTTAACCCTTGGGCCGAGAAACATCCGGAGAAATGACCCCCACCGCCCCAAGGATCCTTTCCTTGGACTCCTGCAGAATCCCTTGGGCATCCCTCACCTTCTCCAGCACCCTGTGCTCCCGCCTCTCCCTACAACAGGCAAAGGGATCCGGGCTTACCAACTTCCCGAAATCCCGTTCGTACACCAAGGAGGCATACCGGTTGTACTGCACTTTCTCCAAAAGGTCCTGCAACTCCCTGACCTCTTCCTCCCTTCCCCCCTCAGAAATCAATTTATCCCTCCTCTGTTTAACTGCCAATCCCAACTTCGTTCGCTCCCTTCCCTCCCTTCTGGCCTGCCTTAAGAAAAAACCCCTTGTGCGTCACTTCACCTCATCCCACCACCCCTCGATCGACAGAAAAGCAACCTGCACCGTAACCTGGTCCTCCAAAAAGCTCAAAAAATCCTCCCGTACCCTCCCTTCTTGCAACCACTTCAGATTCAACCTCCAGAGCCCTCTTTCCGGCCTATGGGCTGCCCCCCCCCCCCCCCACCCGGAGGAGGACCGTGCGGTGATCAGAGAAGTCTACGTTCACTACCCGCGGCTCCCCAGCGCACCCCCCGCCTCACTAAAAAACGGTCAATTCTACTCATACATTGCCCCCTAAAAAAACATAACCCCCCCGACTCCCCACAGAACTCAATATGTGCATCAATCAACCCCGCCTCCCTCATAATCCCTGCCAGTCGTACTCCGTCATAATGTACCTGCACGGATCTACCCCCACTATCCTGTTTCCAAAGAATGGTATTGAAGTCCCCCCCCCCCCAAATAACCTGGCGTACATAGATAGGGCCTGATTTTCTCAAACAACCCCACCCTCTCCTTCTTGCTTTGGGGCCTGTATATTCTCACGCTCAGCCGCCAGATCCGCACCCCTCTTTCTCAGTCTCTTCCTTTCTTTACCAAGCACGCCCTTCACTCCCGAGTCGACAGTCTGCAATCAGGGTCTCCGGACAACAGGCAAATCACCAGAAGTGCTTTATTATCTCCTGAGTACATTTACTCTGCTTTAAGGCTTCACAGGCCTTTCCCTCTCCTCAGTGTAGCTCCACTTTTAAACAAAGTTCATTGGAGCCCTGCTTGCAATATAGTTCACTTTGGCCCTGCTTTCAATATGGTTTTCCCCAGCACTGCTTCTAATCCAGTACTTAGTAGCACTGCTCTTTCCCACAGTTAATGAGCACTGCTCACAATTCAGTTCAGTTAGCAATGTTTTCCTCCTCAATTCAGTTTTAGCACTGCTTTCAAACCCAGTTTAGTTTAGCATTGCCTTCAAACACAGTTCATCTTAGAAATGAAATTAAACAGTTCCATTCAATGGCAATATGGTCTAAGTCACCTTCTCACTCTTAGACCTAATGACCCACCTCCCTCATTTGTCAGCACAAAACCACCTGACATCCACCCACCGGGTCAATTCACCAAGGCTTCATTCACTCTCCACAGTTCAGTTCATAACTCACTTTAAGAGCTCTCCACCAGCACTTCCATTTCCTCCTCATTCTCCCCTCCTTTCTCCTCCTCCAGTTCCATTCTCTCCTCCCCTTCCTCCCGGTCTAGGGGCTCCTCCCTTCCCCCATCTGATTCCATCTCCCAATCACACCCCGGCTCCTCCCCCCCTTGCATAGATTCTTCTCCCTTCCCCTGATCTGTCTGCTGGTGCTGCACTGCCTTCTGGGGCTTGTAGTTTCTTAGCTCCTGGCTTCTCTGACGTTGCCCTGCCTTCTGGGCTTTGTAGTTCCTTGGTTCAGAATCTCTCTGGTGCTGCACTGCCTTCTGGGGCTTGTAGTTTCTTTGCTCTTCACAATATATTCACCACTCTCAAAGCTCTTCCTTCCCAAACCACATCCACTACAAGACACCTCCCCACCCCCAACTCCACCACTCTTTGGATATTTACTTCCTGGGATGTAAACAAAATCCCCCCCCCCCCCCATACCTCTCCCCTGCTATCCCCCATACCGAAGGTCCCCACCTCCAGGCCCATTTTGCTCGCCTGACCTGCTCCAGGGACCGCAACCGCGTCTCTTGAAGCAGAAAACAATCCGCCCGTACCTGAGCAAACATCATACGCCAAACACTGCGCTTTAGGCGAGGCGATACTCGCTACATTAAGCGAGGCAAATGTCAGAAGCAGCCCTGCCATTGTCCGCTGTATCAGCCATCGACCCACCCGAACCCTCCGTCCTCCTCTGTGCCAAAACCTCCGGACCGACTCCAGACTCCCCCGACACCAGAACCTCGTGTACCCTCTCCTTCATTCTCTATCCCCCCCACCCACCCCCCTTCCCAACCGTTGGACTGGCCTCCTCCCCCCCCCCCATTCTTCTTCCCTTTCTTCCTCCTCGTGCCCCCCGACCCCTCACCCCCTCCTATACTCACCCTTTCCCCCTCCCCCTCCATCCACAAACCTTCCTCTGCTTCCACTCTCGCCCCCCAACTGCGCTGTGTACACCGACCCACCCCTCTACCTTCCTCTTACTCCCTTTTGCCCCCTCCTGCACACCTTCCCCCTCCCACCCTCCGACCTCCTCCGTCCCCTCCTCCCCTGCCCCACTTTCCAGCCCCTGGCCTCCCTTCATCCTACCCCCCCACCCCTGCACCCCTTCCGACTTCCGCTTTCTGTTCACCGTCCCCCATACCTCCTCCTCGTCCTCCATCAGTGCCTCCTCCTCATCTTCCCCCTCCAACACCTGATACCTATTCCCCCTCCCTGGTCCGTCCTGCGGCCCCTTCCCCTTTAACTCCCGACCCCCCACCTTCCCTGCCTTCCCCTTCTGTGATACTTGCACCCAGCCCCCACCCCCTCACTTGCCCCTCCCCTAACTCAGACCCCTGTATTCTGTCACGGCCGAGGAAAGCCACCGAGGGGATGTGCTGCACCACGTGCCCCACCTGTCGCAACCGGACCGACGCCCCCCAACCTCCTGCCCACACCTAGCTAGGATCCGGCAACTTCATCAGCGGGGAGCATACCGCTGCAACCAGTACTCCAAATCTGCCCCTGCCAGGGATTCATTTCTTACCAGCAGGGTCACCTGCACCAGGTCCGGCTGGCTAATCGGGATGGCCTTAAAACCTCCCAACCCCGTGACTTCCTTCCCCCCCTTGCCCCCCTTCCACTATCCTCCCCTCCACAACCCCCCCCCCCCCCAATTTTTGACCAGTACCCACAGCATTACCCCTACTTGTTTCAGCCTCCCTTATGTCCATGTCCAAGGCATCGTCCATCAAGAAGTCCACACTCGCCCCTGTGAGAACAGGAACCATCCCTTGGCCAAGCTGCTCCGTCTGCTCCGCGGCCGAGCGGTCCGCAGTCGCTTGCTCCATGCTATCTATCACCAGCGAAACTGAAGCTCCCGTTCGCCCTGCCCCGACCTCCTGACGTCCAACGTGCTGGGCGGGGCCTCCGAAACTCCACTGATCCCATCGACCACCTTTTCCTGCTCCTTCCTCAGGCTCTCCCCCGGCGCACACCCTTGCTCTGCTGACGCTGCCCCCTTGCCTTTGGAAGCGTCGCTGGGGCACCGCCTCTCTCCTCCCGATTCCTCCGTGGACAGCCCGGTTAGCACAATGGAACCCCCGGCTTGCACTGCTCCCAAGGGGGGATTGTCCCTCGCCGTCTCTGGACCAGTTAGTTCTCGTTGTCCTCTTTCCAGAAGACCGCCAGCCACTGCCTGCCCGGTGCCAATTTCACGCCTCCCCGAATGTTGTGGGCGGGGCTTCTGACTCTCCGTCGACTCGATTACTGAGACCGAGTCAGCACGGCTTTTGTGTGGGGAAATCTTGCCTGACCAATTTACTTCAATTCTTTGAAGGAGTAAACAAACATGTGGACAAAGGGGAGCCGGTTGATATTGTGTATCTGGATTTTCAAAAGGCGTTTGACAAGGTACCTCATGAAAGGCTACAGAGGAAACTGGAGGGTCATGGGATAGGAGGAAATGTCCTATTGTGGATTAAAAACTGGTTGAAGGATAGGAAACAGAGAGTGGGGTTAATTGGGCAGTATTCACAATGGAGAAGGGTAGTTAGTGGGGTTCCTCAGGGGTCTGTGCTAGGACTGCTGCTTTTTAATATATTTATAAATGATTTAGAGATGGGAGTAACTAGCGAGGTAATTAAATTTGCTGATGACACAAAGTTATTCAAAGTCGTTAACTCGCGACAGGATTGTGAAAAATTACAAGAGGAACTTACGAGACTGGGAGACTGGGCGGCTAAATGGCAGATGATGTTTAATGTGAGCAAGTGCAAGGTGATGCATGTGGGAAAAAAGAACCCGAATTATAGCTATGTCATGCAAGGTTCCACGTTAGGAGTTATGGACCAAGAAAGGGATCTTGGTGTCGTCGTCGATAACACACTGAAACCTTCTGCTCAGTGTGCTGCTGCGGCTAGGAAAGCGAATAGAATGTTGGGTATTATTAGGAAAGGTATGGAAAACAGGTGTGAGGATGTTATAATGCCGTTGTATCGCTCCATAGTACGACCGCACCTTGAGTATTGTGTTCAATTCTGGTCGCCGCATCTCAAGAAAGATGTAGTAGAATTGGAAAAGGTGCAGTGAAGGGCGACTAAAATGATAGCGGGGATGGGACGACTTCCCTATGAAGAAAGACTAAGGAGGCTAGGGCTATTCAGCTTGGAGAAGAGACAGCTGAGGGGAGACATGATAGAGGTATATAAAATAATGAGTGGAGTGGAACAGGTGGATGTGAAGCGTCTGTTCACGCTTTCCAAAAATACTAGGACTAGGGGGCATGCGATTAAACTACAGTGTAGTAAATTTAAAACAAATCGTAGAAAATTTTTCTTCACCCAACGTGTAATTAAACTCTGGAATTCATTGCCGGAAAATGTGGTGAAGGCGGTTAGCTTAGCAGAGTTTAAAAAGGGGTTGGACGGTTTCCTAAAGGACAAGTCCATAAACCGCTACTAAACGGACTTGGAAAAATCCAAAATCCCAGGAATAACATGTATAGAATGTTTGTATGTTTGGGAAGCTTGCCAGGTGTCCTTGGCCTGGATTGGCCGCTGTCGTGGACAAGATGTTGGGCAAGATGGACCCTTGGTCTTTTCCCAGTATGGCATTACTTATGTACTTATAACTCCATCTTCTCATTTTCCAGTCCTGACTACACTGGCGACTGCAGCTTCTGCTTCTGCCTTCCCCCGCTCAACTGTGACGCCGCGCTGTCAGCTTGCCCCTCCTCACTGCCATCTGCTCCAGGTACCTCCAGCTCTGCCGTAAAGAGGCTACCCCCCCCCCCCCCCGTGTCTCCTTCCCCTATTTCCAGGATCTGGACTTGCTGCTTCTCACTCGTTCTTTTTCCTCTCTCCTCCGACAAGGCCTCCTTTCCTGCCACCCCAGCAGCGTCCTGTCCCCCCAGCATTTCTCCAGACTCCGACTGTTGGGTAGGTCCATATGACTGGGTGGCCAGCTGCCTCATAAATGACAATGTGGAGGGACTGCAGACCCCAGACTCCTCTTGCCGGGACTCCATTCTTACTGAGTTGCCAGGTTTCAACAAGGAGGCCATCCTGTCCTGGTTGCTGTAATGTTCCCTCAATGGGTTCTCAGAGCCCATTTTCAACTTTCTCAACAAAAGTTCTTTCCTTGCTAGCATTTTCACCAACCGGGCCTCTTCTTTCTCATACATACGCATATGTTCTTCTGGGGCAAATCTGCACATAGTACGTGCCATCTTAACTCTTTTGCCCAGCTCGACCACCTCTTTCTCCACCTTCTTAATGTATCTCACTAAAGCAATTATCCGGCTTGCTGGGTCGTCTGGGTCATATCTGAGGTCCATCTCTTCCTCACTCTCGCCAGCCTCTGCCCTCAGTGGGGCCTCAGCCCTCTCCAAATCCTGCACATGCTCCATCTGGGCAGTCTCCAGCTTCCTCCCCCTTCCCCTTCCAGGTATTGCGAGGTAGTGGGGGGGGGGGGGGGGAACTGCTCGAACTTTCGCCCTGGGTGTGCTGCGCATCAATCAACCCCGCCTCCCTCATAATCCCTGCCAGTCGTACTCCGTCATAACGTACCTGCACCGGATCTACCCCCACTATCCTGTTTCCTCCCTGGGGGTTTCCCAGCGAGGGAACCGCTCCTCCTGGCCCTCTGGTCCCTGGCCCCTGGAGGCCCCTGAGCCTGGGCCTTTCCTGAGGTGTGCTCCCCCAGGGCCTTCCGCATGTTGGGGTAAGGGGCAGGCCTTGCTCTCTTCCCCCCTGGAAACTAGCAGAGCTTCCAGCCGCACCTCCTCCTCCTTCCAAGTCTGCACAAGAACTAACTTGGAATGCCCTCCCACGGGAGGTGGTGGAGATGAAATCGGTAACGGAATTCAAACATGCGTGGGATAAACATAAAGGAATCCTGTTTGGAAGGAAGGGATCCTCAGGAGCTTAGCGGAGATTGGATGGCAGAGGCGGGGCTGGTGGTTGGGAGGCGGGGTTAGTGTTGGGCAGACTTATATGGTCTGTGCCCTGAAAAAGACAGATACAAATCAAGGTAAGGTATACACAAAAAGTAGCACATATGAGTTATCTTGTTGGGCAGACTGGATGGACCGTGCAGGTCTTTTTCTGCCGTCATCTACTATGTTACTATGTTTTTTTTTCTGCATCCTTTTATAGCTGTCACCACACACTGAGCAGATTTCCATGAATGTCCATGATGACACCTAGATCCTTTTCCTGGGTGTGGAACCTAGCTATAATTTGGGTTTTAATTCCCAATGTGCAAATACAATGCTGAATAGGGGTTAAATATTTGTTTCTACATATTTCTGGGTCACCCTTCCTCCCTTCCTGTAATCCTGTGGATTTAGAAGCTCCTTCTTAACATTTACTGGGCTTCCTGACTCCCAAGGACCCTATTTTGTACTTCATCCTCCAAAGCTTGAATTTCTCCTCTGCAAGACTCCTAGATGAAGCCATAGATAAATAGCTTTACCCTTATCTTCTTTACTCTTTCTCACCACACAGCAAACTTCTCAGGAATACGTTCTTCCTCTCAGAAGACATCCTTACACAATTTATCTGTGGAGTTCTCAGAGGCGGTCGGTGGCCCAATTGTTTGGGGAGGCTAAAGGGGCGGAACTTACCTCCATAATTGTCTGACACAGAAAAAAAATAAGTAAAAATAAAATAGTCACAATTAATACCTTGTATTAGATTTAGATATTAGATATGTATCATATGTCAAAGAATAAAGTGGTTGCTCAAAGCATATACTAACCACAATCGCTCAACTGCAAAACACTATGTACAACTTTGTGCAAAAACACATTCAGAACCAGTGGCATAGCCAAGGGTGGGCCCAGATGGGCCCAGGCCCACCCACTTTGGGCTCAGACCCACCCAGTAGCAGCACACCTATGATGTGGCTGGCAGAGATCCCCAAGCCCCACCAGCTAAAAACTCCCAACAACTGTCCCTGCTGCATACCTTGTAAATAGCAGATCTTCGCCTGCAGCGACTGATACATACTGGTTTCACCAGCCCCACATCCTTCCCTCTGATGTATTCTCGCCTATGTGGAAACAGGAAGTTGCATCAGAGAGAAGGCTGTGGGGCCAACATGAGCAGTGTGTATTAGTTGCTGCTCGCTGCCAGTGAAAATCTGTTATTTACTACTTATCATTTCTAAAGTGCTACTAGACTTACGCAGCGCTGTAGGTCTAATAGGTATTCGGGGGAGGGGGGATGTTTGAGAGACCACATGGCATGCAGGCGAGAGAGGAAGAGACCAAATCACTTGTGGGACAAGGCAGAGTTCTTCTGCCCACCCATCTTGGGCCCAGGCCCATCCAAAATTGGGTATCTGGCTACGCACCTGCTCAGAACCTTACTGTACCATAAATAATGCAGACCGTCAACAATATGAAACAAGGGATCATAATATCATAATTCTCATGTAGAGCCACAAAACACCCTTTTAGGGTGGATAGTGTTCACAATGAGCTCCTTTTATTAACGACCATATGTAGATCCTTCAAGAGGTAGTGTGTCAAGATTTAGGCTCTACACCCTTTCTGATGTTTTGGTGCCACCTCAGTAAGGCCAACACACAATCTCTCCACTGCAAAACACTATACACAAACTTCTGCAAAAACACACTCATAACCTTACCAAACCATAACAGCACTAATTCCAAGGACAGGACGAGCTAAAACCTAATGCATGGAAAGGCAGCACTATAATTACACCGGGCTCTAAAACACCAGTACACAACCTAGTGAAACAAAAAACAAAACAAAAAGGGCTGCAAATACTATACTCTAGCAGAATACTGGATCTTGATCACACATGAAAAACACATGACACAACAGATATGAAGGCAAAATACTGAACTGGAAAGTTACCTCAAGAAGTCAGACTCAGCATGCAGCAATACTAGAAAAATTGAAACTTACCTGCAAAATATCAGATACACATTTCCAAAAGCTGACATATTTCAATTAATAAATTCTGAATAAAATACTTTTTTCTACCTTTGTTGTCTGAGCATTTAGTTATTCTATTTGCTTTGGTCCCAGCGTCTTCTGTTTTATGCAGTGCTTTCTTTCCTTTTGATATTTTTTCTCTCACCATGACCACCATCCTCTTGTGTCCTTAAGCGTCCTGTCTACCACTTGTAGCCCTGTCCCTATCCTTCCTCCAGTTTCAGCATCTGCCCTTAATCTACTGTGGTCCCAACCGCTCAGGTAAGGGTTAAATCTCACAGTTCCCTGGAAGTTCAGATCTGCAGGAAGAGAGAGCTTGATATAATACCCCAGCAGGGAACTACAAGCAAAGGAAGACAAGTTTATCCAGGCGTGTTAGTTATCTCAGGCGACAACGCATGCACCAAAAAAAAAAAAAACCAACGACCTCATTAATCAGATCTCGTTGCTTGATAAATCCCATCCTCTTCTCTATAAATTTGAATCAAAAGGAACTTCAATCTGAGTGAAGCTGGGAAACATTTCGGAAGCAGGGGAATGAGGAACTCACTGTAAAGCATGAAGTGCACTGAACTTTCCTATACCTGTCGGAAGTGAAAAACACACCGGGGGGAGGGGGGGGGGGGTCTGCCAAATGTGAAGCTTCCTTTCTACAGCAGAATTCCCTGCAGCCCGCAAGATTTTCCATCAGTAATCTTCTGATCCCCCCCACCCCCACCATCAAGTCTGAAGCACAGATTGCACAACATTTTTCTAAGCAGATAAGAGAAAAAGCATGTTAGTCATCAAACGCTTCCTTGCACAATTAGAAGTTGCAGCGACGGCTCACCTCTGCTCCAGCCTGCCTTTCACTTCTCGCTCAGTGTCCCGCCCTCGTGGAAACAGGAAATACCTCATCAGAGGAAGGCGGGACACTGAGCGAGAAGGGAAAGGCTGGAGCGGAGGTGAGCTGTCGCTGCAACTTAAAAAGGTTTACGCCGGGCGGCCACAGCAGGAATGGAAAGGTCAGGGAGCTGAGGGTGGGCTCAGCGGGGGGTGGGCGGAGGCGGAAAAGGTCACAGCTTGGCTGGGGAGGCTTAGCCTCCCCAAGCCTCTTATATGGGGCGCCTATGGGAGTTCTTTACACTTTACCTAGGACATGGAAGAAAGAAACTGCTTCCCTTCATCTCCAACTCCTAATCCAATTAGTGACAAGAAACGTGATATTTTTCCTGCCTTAGAGAGAAGTTTAGGACTCTCCAAGAAGCAAGAGCCCATACCAATCCTTTCCCTCACTATTGCTGCATTGTTTTAGCTGACCAGTGATTTTCTAAAATATGCATGCTTCTACCAAATAAAGATGTACAAATATCAGTGGTCAACAATTATATCTATGCTCAATTTTATTATTATTTTTCTGTTAATAGGTGGTTTCTGTGTGTTTATATTCATGTTAATATTCAATTCATTTCTTTGGATTATTGTTTATAATTTTCATTTATATATTTTAATGTTGATATATGTTTTAATTTGCATGTAGACCCCTGATGCAGGCACTGAGTGCTGAAACATGGCCCATGTCAGGTCAATGATGTACAGTATCATTTCTACTATTAAAGGACATGTTCCGGTTTAGAAGGCTCCTGGTGCTCTTTGTTTTGTATCATTTGCTTTGTACTTTGTATCCCTCTCTGTTTGGTTGTGCCTTATCACATGACCAATATTTATTTGAGACAGAAGAATTTATCCAAAGTTGATGAATAGGTGTCCATATAATGTTTGAAATGATTCAGATGAAGCAAGAGGTCTATTAATGCTAGACCAGAAAACTGACTAAAACTGACCATTGGTGACTGGTAAGTGATATATTTGTATCAGACATACATGAATTTTGTAAAGTTAGTAAAGATTAATGGTTAGTAGATGTTATGATCTTATATAATTTGGATGCAGTTTTCCATAAAATAAGAGCATCCAATAGCATTTTAAAGATATCTCGGCATACATGAAGAGAGGTCAAATCAATTGTGCTAGATAAAACACAAGATCGCAGTTGCAAATATTTAAAGAACTGTGTAGATTTTAAGTTAAACTTAGTCTGAACATGTTGGAAAGAAACAAAGGTACAATCAGAGATAACATCTTTTATAACTAATACCCCACACTGAATCCATTCAGGCCAATTTATATGTTTATGATTTAAACAAAAAATATGATTATTCTATATAGGGGCTTCTTGCAACTTAAGGATCGAACATGTCAACATACCATCTAATATCTTAATAGCATATAAAGAACTGTACAGAATGTTATAATCGTTATATTGTGTAGATGATAAGGATCCTAAGCGTTGAGCTAATAGTATGGACTCTGCAATCTCTTGTTCCAAATACAGCCAAGTTGGAAGTGAGGTCAGAACACTACCATCAATCCATTATGCCATTGCTCTGGAAAGGAAAATTTACATCTCCCAAGTGTTTGGCATATTTTAGTTTACCTAATGCGATTCTCGGTGTGTTATTATTCCAGAGGAATTGTGAACGTTCAATAGCTTGAAATAAATTATAATTCTTAAAATTAGGAAAACTTACATCTCCCAATTGTTTACATAATGCGATTCTCGGTGTGTTATTATTCAAGAGGAATTGTGAACATTTTATCAATAGATTGAAATAAACTAGATGGAAATATATATGGAAGCATAGATAATACATTAAACTCAATAAGGATAAAACTCAATGTATTGTTTTTTCTTCACAACATACCAAGTCTATTCCCAAAGCTTTGGTTACTCCTGATTATACCCTCCCAATCTTGAACAGTTTGAAAATTCTTGGGGTCACGCTGGACAACCATCTGTCACTTGATTGTCATGTTAAGCAGATTACGAAAAAAATGTTCTTTTCTTTGTGGAAGCTTAAACGCATCAAACAACTCCTGCCAAAAGATATATTTCGAACCCTGATACATTCAATGGTCCTCAGCCACATCGATTACTGCAGTGGAATTTACGCTGGTTGTACACACTATATTCTGAAGAAGCTTCAGATGGTTCAAAACACCACAGCCAGACTATTCTTTGGAAAATCTCGTTTCGACAGTGCGCAGCCTCTCCGTGAGAATCTTCACTGGCTTCCCATTAAAGACCGAATTGATTTCAAGGTCTGCGCCTTAACTCATAAGATCATTTACGGAGAAGCACCAGTTTACATGTGTGATTTGCTTGATTTACCTCCTAGAAATTCATTGGCGTCATCTCGAACTTATCTTAATCTGCACTATCCTTCCTGCAGGAATCTAAAATACAAGACGATCTACGCTTCTTCCTTTTCGTTCATCAGCCCGCGAACCTGGAATGCTTTGCAGAGACTCCTGAAAGAGACTCCAGATCATTAAAAAAATTACTAAAAACGTATTTGTTTAGTAAAGCCTACCCCAAAGTCCACAATGCTCATTAAACCCCCTTTTTTCTGTTTTGTTTGTTTTCCTGCTTTTCCCCTTCTGTCTGCTTCTCTTTTGTTGCTCCTGTATTCCCATCTGTATTCTCTTTTTCTGCTGCTGTTAGCCACATTGAGCTCGCATAAGCTGGGAAAATGTGGGATACAAGTGAACCAAATAAATAAATAAATAAGTCTCTCCCTATATGCTTTATGATGAAGACCATTGACCAGCTAGAACCTCTGGACCGACTCCATTCTGTTTATATCTTTTTGAAGGTGTGGTCTCCAGAATTGCACATAGTACTGTAAAAGGGGCCTCATCAGAGATTTATATAGACTTTTCCTGTTGTTCATTCTTCTCCCTATGTACCCAAGCATCACTCTGACTTTGACCATCACCTTTTCTACCTGTTTGGCCACAGGTCAACAGACATGATCGCTACCAAGTCCCACTCTATACTGTACTGCCTCCTCGGTTTTTGTAGCCCAAATGCATGACTCTGCATTTTTTTAGCATTAAATCTTAGTTGCCAATTTCTGGACTATTCTTCGAGCTTCACTAGATCCTTCCTCATGCTATCCATACCATCCAAGGCATAGGACAGGTCATCAAATGTCTTAAATGTCTACCCTATTACACAGTTTGGTATTGTCTGCAAAGAGGCAAACCTTACCAGACAGCCCTTCTGCAATATCACTGGACCAAGAACTGAACCAAGGACTAATCCCTGCTGCACACTACCAGCAACATCCCTCCATTTACCTCCACCCTCTGTTGCCTTCCATTTAACCATTTTCTTACCCAGTCATTCACTTTAGGGTCTGTACCGAGGGCACTCAGTTTATCAGTCACCTATGCAAGATTGTGTCAAGGGCTTTGCGCTCCTCTTAAATCAACTCTCTGGTCACTCAGTCAAGAAATTAGTCATATTCATCTGACAAGACCTATCACTAGTAAAATGATGCTGCCTTGGGAACTACAATCCATTTGATTCCAGAAACCTCACTATCCCCTGTTTTAGAAGTGTATTCATTAACAGGTCAGACCAATAAGGAGGAGATTGGTCTGCTTTTGTAGAGAGGAACCACATCTACACTTCTCCAGTCCTCTGGGACCACTCTTGACTCTAAAGAAGCATTGAAAAAGTCAGACAGTGGAACCACCAGAACTTCTCTGAGTTCAATCAGAGCCCTTGGATCCATGCCATCTGGTCCCATCGCTTTGTCTACTTTTAGTTTAGCTAGCTACTCACAAAAACAGTCTTCTGAAAATTGATCAAGGTCTATCACATTTCCATCTTATTTGTGATTGTCTTATGCGGTCCTACTGTAGGCCCCTCATCTGTGAACACAAAACAGAAATATTCATTAAGCAATTCTGCTTTATCCTTGTCATTTTCCATGTATTGTACCCCTTCACCCTTGAGCCACACAATGTCACTTTTGTACTTCCTCCTATCACTTACATATCTAAAAAAAGGTCTCATCCCCACATTTTACCAGATTAGCTATTTTTATTTCTATTTGTATTTTTGCTTTCCTGACTACTCTACCAGGTATTGTTGCCTTTCTTCCTCTTTCTGTGATGTCTTATAATTTATGAAGGATAACCTCTTTTCCCTTACCTTTCCAGGTACTACTTTTGAGAACCAAAGAGGCCCTCTTTTCCTCTTACTTTTATTTACTTTCCTTACAATAAGTTTGTTGCCCTTAAAATAGCTCCTTTTAGTTTTGCCCACTGCTTTTCTACTTCCCCCAGCTGTTCCCATCCAGTTAACTCCTTTAGGTATTCCTTCATCTTTACAAAGCTAGTTCTTTTGAAGTCTAGAACATTCAATTTTGAATAAACACTTTCCACTAGATGCAAAATGATTACCCACTATATAATATTAGACGTATGGCCCCACCCCATGTGGACTTCATTACTATCTGCTGGAATGAACAGTTTTCCCCAATCAACATCTAGCATATTGAAATCACCTATTAGTATCACTTCACTTTTCATAGCTATCTTGTGAATGTTTTCAATTAAATCTCTGTCCATTTCTTTTGACTGTAAAGGAAGTCTGTATGTCATACAAATGTAAATATTGTCAGCCGCTCCTCTCGGCCGCTTAATTGTCTCTCTCTCTTATCCGTGCTGTCTGCTTCCGACTCCACACTCGTCAGTGCAGTTCGCTCTCACTGCCACACAGTTCCGCTAGCAAGGTGGTGCAACACAGTTCAGCTTGCCAGTCTTTTAAACAAAGTTCAGCTAGTCAGACTTTAAACACAGTTCGGCTAGCCCGGCCTTCCAACAAAGTTCAGCTAGTCAGGCTTTAAACACAGTTCTGCTAGCCAGGCTTCAAACACAGTTCAGCTAGCCAGGCTTTTCCACACCGCCCTCTTCAGCAAGGCCTCCAAAACAGTTCAACTTAGTTAGGCTTTAAACACAGCCCAGCTTAGCCAGGCTTTCTCCCCAAAGTTCAGCTAGCCCAGCTTTCAAACACCGCCCTCTTCAGCAAGGCCTCAAACAGTTCAGCTTAGCTAGGCTTTTTACACAGCACAGCTTAGCCAGGCTTTTAAAGATCCACCACCCTCATTTGTCAACACTTTACCTCTTGACAACCACCCGCCGGATCTCTCCTGACTATCATTCCTTTCTTGATACTTTTGGACTCCTCTAGAAGTCACTCTTCTTCTCCAGCCACTTCTTCTCCCACCTCCATTTCCTCTTCCACACCTTCTCCTCCTACCTGCTCCAACTCCTCCCATTCCATCCCCTCATTCTCCACCCCCTCCCTCAGGTATTCCACCCTCTGCTCAGCTGATTCCATCTCCCAATTAGCCCCCTCTCCTTTCCTCTCCTGCGGCCCAGGTACTCGTTTGTACTCATCCCTCTTATTCTTCCAGGCAGTCTGAAATCTGTGTTCTCTACGCTCCTGCCTCCTCCCCTCCCGCAATGCATTCTGGGATCTGTAGTTTTTCCACTCTGGCTTTTCTCTCTCCCCCCCTGCATTCTGGACTCTATGGCTTCTCTGATTCTCACATACCCCCCTGCCCAAAATATTGCTAGTCCTTCCCCTTTTACCATTTTTCCCATCCAGACTAGCAATCCTGGACAACACATCCACATGTTGCAATAACTTCCCCGCCCGATGCTCAATATAATACTGGAAGGGCTGTAATGCCAAATACCACCTCATGAGTCTCGCATTATTGTTCTTCATTTGCCCTAACCATTTTAAAGGAGCGTGGTCAGTAACCAGTTTAAAGGGGCGTCCCTCCAAATAATACTGACACTCTTGAATAGCCCACTTAATGGCCAGACACTCCCTCTCAATGGTGGCATACCGAGTTTCATGAGGCAGCAGCTTCCGGCTTAAATATAAAATTGGGTGTTCCTCCCCCTCATGTACCTGGGATAATACAGCACCTAACCCCACACCTGAAGCATCCGTATGCAACACAAAAGGTTTCTCAAAGTCCACCGTTCTAAGCAGGGGTTCCTCACACAATGCTAACCGTAAAGCCGAAAAGGCTTGCTTCTCTCTCTCTCCCCATCTAAGCTGATTAGGTCTATTCCCTTTCAACATGTCTGTCAATGGAGCCACCAGAGAGGCAAAGTGAGGAATGAACCTTCTGTAGTATCCTATTAACCCCAGAAACCCTCTCAAACCTTTCTTGGTAGTGGGCAAGAGAAATTGACGGATACTCTTCACCTTGTCACACAGTGGTCTCACCTGTCCATTCCCCACTTTATATCCAAGATATTTAACCTCCCTTTTTGCAAAATGACATTTTTCTGGATTCAGAGTTAGTCCTGCTTCCCTAAAAGACTGTAATACCTTCCTCAGCTGTACTAGATGAGTTTCCCAATCAGTGCTATGAATGATCACATCATCTAAGTATGCGGCCGCATACTCCTGATGCGGCCTCAAAACCCTATCCAGCAGACGCTGGCAGGATGCTGCCGCCGAATTCAATCCAAAAGGCATCCTCTTGAACTGAAACAGCCCAACCGGTGTACAAAATGCTGTCTTTTGCCGAGACTCCAATGAAAGGGGAATCTGCCAATATCCCTTTGTTAGATCTAAGGTAGACAAGAACTGCGCAGGCCCCAGCCTGTCTATCAGCTCCTCAATATGGGGCATAGGATAAGCATCAGGATGGGACAGGGCATTAACTTGACGAAAGTCAATACAAAAGCGCCACGTCCCATCCGATTTCGGCACCAGCACCACCGGACTAGACCAGGGACTCCCTGACTCCTCTATCACCCCAAAATCCAGCATTTCCCTCACCTGCTTGATTATTTCCTGCTGTTTAACTGGTGATAACCTCTACGGTTTCTGTCGCACCACCCTCCCTTTTTCTGTAATAACATTATGAGTTATCAGATGTGTCTCACCAGGGCAAGACGTAAGCACATCTTGAAATTCTCTCAAAAGACTCTGAATCTGTTCCTTCTGTTGGTTCTCTAGCCCTTCCCCCACCACTGGCTCTTTGGGGCTAAAGATTTCCGAGATTTGAGGCCCTAAGTCTTCCTCCTCTTCCTCCTATACCTTCCCCACAAAGACCTTCCTCTCCATCCAAGGTTTCAACAAATTAAACATGATAGGTTTGATTTTTCCCCCGTTCATTCTTCACTTCATATGTCACGGGCCCCAACTGCCTCTTCACTGTACAAGGTCCCCTCCACCTACTAGTAAATTTATGAGGACCATCCGGGATCCTGACCAGAACTTTATCCCCTTCCTCAAATGACCTTTCCTGAGTCCCTTTATCAAACCTCTCTTTCTGATTCTCCTGAGCTCTCCTGAGATTTTCCCTAGATAACGCCCCTAATCTCCGTAACCATAAGTACATAAGTAATGCCATACTGGGAAAAGACCAAGGGTACATCGAGCCCAGCATCTTGTCCACGACAGCGGCCAATCCAGGCCAAGGGCACCTGGCAAGCTTCCCAAACGTACAAACATTCTATACATGTTATTCCTGGGATTTTGGATTTTTCCAAGTCCGTTTAGTAGCGGTTTATGGACTTGTCCTTTAGGAAACCATCCAACCCCTTTTTAAACTCTGCTAAGCTAACCGCCTTCACCACATTTTCCGGCAATGAATTCCAGAGTTTAATTACACGTTGGGTGAAGAAAACATTTCTCCGATTTGTTTTAAATTTACTACACTGTAGTTTCATCGCATGCCCCCTAGTCCTAGTATTTTTGGAAAGCGTGAACAGATGCTTCACATCCACCTGTTCCACTCCACTCATTATTTTATATACCTCTATCATGTCTCCCCTCAGCCGTCTCTTCTCCAAGCTGAATAGCCCTAGCCTCCTTAGTCTTTCTTCATAGGGAAGTCGTCCCATCCCCGCTATCATTTTAGTCGCCCTTCGCTGCACCTTTTCCAATTGTACTATATCTTTCTTGAGATGCGGCGACCAGAATTGAACACAATACTCAAGGTGCGGTCACACCATGGAGCGATACAACGGCATTATAACATCCTCACACCTGTTTTCCATACCTTTCCTAATAATACCCAACATTCTATTCGCTTTCCTAGCCGCAGCAGCACACTGAGCAGAAGGTTTCAGTGTGTTATCGACAACGACACCCAGATCCCTTTCTTGGTCCGTAACTCCTAACGTGGAACCTTGCATGACGTAGCTATAATTCGGGTTCTTTTTTCCCACATGCATCACCTTGCACTTGCTCACATTAAACATCATCTGCCATTTAGCCGCCCAGTCTCCCAGTCTCGTAAGGTCCTCTTGTAATTTTTCACAATCCTGTCGCGAGTTAATGACTTTGAATAACTTTGTGTCATCAGCAAATTTAATTACCTCGCTAGTTACTCCCATCTCTAAATCATTTATAAATATATTAAAAAGCAGCGGTCCTAGCACAGACCCCTGAGGAACCCCACTAACTACCCTTCTCCATTGTGAATACTGCCCATTTAACCCCACTCTCTGTTTCCTATCCTTCAACCAGTTTTTAATCCACAATAGGACATTTCCTCCTATCCCATGACCCTCCAATTTCCTCTGTAGCCTTTCATGAGGTACCTTGTCAAACGCCTTTTGAAAATCCAGATACACAATATCAACCGGCTCCCCTTTGTCCACATGTTTGTTTACTTCTTCAAAGAATTGAAGTAAATTGGTCAGGCAAGATTTCCCCACACAAAAGCCGTGCTGACTCGGTCTCAGTAATCCATGTCCTCGGATGTGCTCTGTAATTTTGTTTTTAATAATAGCCTCTACCATTTTCCCCGGCACCGACGTCAGACTCACCGGTCTATAAATTTCCCAGATCTCCCCTGGAGCCTTTTTTAAAAATGGGCGTTACATTGGCCACCCTCCAATCTTCCGATACCACGCTCGATTTTAAGGATAAGTTGCATATCACTAGCAATAGCTCCGCAAGCTCATTCTTCAGTTCTATCAGTACTCTAGGATGAATACCATCCGGTCCAGGAGATTTGCTACTCTTCAGTTTGCCGAACTGCCCCATTACGTCCTCCAGGTTTACCGTGAAGTCAGTAAGTTTCTCCGACTCGTCCGCTTGAAATACCATTTCCGACACCGGTATCCCACCCAAATCTTCCTCGGTGAAGACCGAAGCAAAGAATTCATTCAGTCTCTTCGCTACGTCTGTGTCTTCCTTGATCGCCCCTTTTACCCCTTGGTCATCCAGCGGCCCAACCGATTCTTTTGCTGGCTTCCTGCTTTTAATATACCGAAAAAACTTTTTACTATGTTTTTTTGCCTCTAATGCTATCTTTTTTTCGTAATCCCTCTTGGCCTTCTTTATCTGCGCCTTGCATTTGCTTTGACACTCCTTATGCTGCTTCTTGTTATTTTCAGACGGTTCCTTCTTCCATTTTCTGAAGGCGTTTCTTTTAGCCCTGATAGCTTCCTTCACCTCACTTTTCAACCAGGCCGGCTGTCTTTTGGAGTTCCGTCTTTCTTTTCTAATTCGCGGAATATGTATGGCCTGGGCCTCCAGGATGGTATTTTTGAACAGCGTCCACGCCTGTTGTACAGTTTTTACTCTCTCAGTTGCCCCCCTAAGTGTTTTTTTTACCGTTCTTCTCATTTTATCATAGTCTCCTTTTTTAAAGTTAAACGCTAACTTATTTGACTTTCTGTGTACAGTTACTTCAAGGTCGATATCAAAACTGATCATATTATGGTCACTGTTATCAAGCGGCCCCAGTACCATAACGTCCCTCACCAGATCATGCGCTCCACTAAGGACCAAGTCTAGAATTTTTCCTTTTCTCGTCGGCTCCTGCACCAGTTGCTCCATAAAGCTGTCCTTGATTTCATCAAGGAATTGTATCTCTGTAGCGTGTCCCGATGTTACATTTACCCAGTCTATATTTGGATAATTGAAGTCACCCATTATTATCACATTGCCCATTTTGTTCGCATCTCTGATTTCTTTTATCATTTCTGTGTCTACCTGCTCATCCTGGCGAGGCGGACGGTAGTACACTCCTATCAACATTTTTTTCCCTTTTATCCATGGAATTTCAACCCACAATGATTCAAAGGTGTGACTTGTGTCCTGCTGAATTTGTAATCTATCTGAGTCAAGGCTCTCGTTAATATACAATGCTACCCCTCCACCAGTCCGGTCCACCCTATCACTACGATATACTTTGTACCCCGGTATGACAGTGTCCCACTGGTTATCCTCCTTCCACCAGGTCTCAGTAATGCCTATTATATCCAATTTTTCGTTTAGTGCAATATATTCCAACTCTCCCATCTTATTTCTTAGACTCCTAGCATTTGCATATAGACATTTCAGAGTATGTTTGTTGTTCTTATTTGCATGATGCTTAGTACCTGACATTATTGATTTGACATCTTTTGTCTGATCTTTAGTTGTATTTAAGGGCACCTGGTCTACCACAGTCTGTTGTGCAACCTCACTATCCAGAAACCCTATCTTCCCTGTTTGTGAGGTATCTTTGCAAGATACCTTTTCCCGAACCATGCGCTTTTGAGCGACTGTCGGCCTTCCCCCCATTTCTAGTTTAAAAGCTGCTCTATCTCCTTTTTAAATGCCGACGCCAGCAGCCTGGTCCCACCCTGGTTAAGGTGGAGCCCATCCTTTTGGAATAGGCTCCCCCTTCCCCAGAATGTTGCCCAGTTCCTAACAAATCTAAAACCCTCCTCCCTGCACCATCGTCTCATCCACGCATTGAGACTCTGGAGCTCTGCCTGTCTCTTGGGCCTTGCACGTGGAACAGGTAGCATTTCAGAAAATGCTACCCTAGAGGATCTGGATTTGAGCTTTCTACCTAAGAGCCTAAATTTGGCTTCCAGAACCTCTCTCCCACATTTTCCTATGTCATTGGTACCCACATGTACCAAGACAGCGGACTCCTCCCCAGCACTATCTAAAATCCTATCTAGGTGACGCGTGAGGTCCGCCACCTTCGCACCAGGCAGGCAAGTCACCAGGTGATCCTCATGTCCACCAGCCACCCAGCTATCTATATGCCTAATGATCGAATCACCAACTACAACAGCTGTCCTAACCTTTCCCTCCCGGGCAGCACTTGGAGACATATCCTCGGTGCGAGAGGATAGTACATCCCCTGGTGGGCAGGTCCTGGCTACAGGAGTACTTCCTACTTCACCATGGTGATGCTCTCCTTCTAGGAGACCTCCCTCCTCCAAGGTAGCACAAGGGCTACTAGACTGGAGGTGGGACTTCTCTACAACATCCCTGTAGGTCTCCTCTATGTACCTTTAAGTCATACAGATATGAGACCACTGTCTTATCTTCCTGCCCCGGTGGCACCCACTGTTCTCTTACCATGTCAAGCACCCCCCTCGGAGCTCGCCCATACATCAACTCAAAGGGCGAAACCCCAAGAGAGGACTGAACACATTCTCAGTTCACATATAGAGCAAACGGCAGTAGTTGGTCCCAATTTTCATAGTGAGAGCCTAATCCTTTCCTCAACCAGGTCTTCAAGGTTTTATTAAACCTTTCCACTAGCCCATTAGTTTGGGGATGGTATGCCGAGGTGTTAATATGAACAATACCAAAAGCTTCCCATACTTGGGTAAGTGTGCTTGACTGAAAATTCGTTCCTTGGTCAGTCAATACTTCCCTAGGAAACCCTACCTCACAAAACAGCCTAATAAGCTCTGCTGCAATAACCTTGGTTGATAAGGTACACAGAGGAACTGCCCATGGGAACCGCGTAGCCATATCCATGATCACCAGAATATACATAAACCCCCTGGTGGACCTAATAAGTGGGCCTATAATATCCATAGCAATTCGCCCTAACGGAACCCCAATCCGAGGAAGCGGATGTAAGGGTACTAGCCCTGGCCCTCTCTCCGCCACCTTCTGACATAACCCACAGGAATCACAGTAAGCCTCCACCTCCTTATACACCCCAGGCCAATAAAACCGACCTAGCAGTTGTTTTAAGGTGTTCTGAGTTCCTTTATGTCCTCCCAATGGGTGATCATGGGCTACTCGTAGTATCACCTCCCGAAACCCACGAGGGACTAATAATTGTTTCACCAGCGGCTCCCCTTCTCTGGCTTTTGTTACCCTAAACAATAAGCCCTTCTCAATAATAAAAGCTGGTCCCTGTGTCCTTCTCCCTTCTTCCCTGGCCCTCTCCCATGCATAGGGTCAGATTACTGTTCCTTAAGAAAAGAAGGAAACTGCTCCAACAACTCCCCTGGCCTTTTTGGAAAGTCCTCCGTGTGCCTCATTCCTTTCAACATCCCCGCTCTCCCCCGACGCGCTAGTTTTTTTACCCTTCCTTCCCCACGAGTCTTCCCTGGCTCCTCTAACACATCATCATGAAAGGGAAATATCTGTGCTAATGCCTTCCCTCTATCCTTCTGCTCCCTCTCCTGAGCCCTCGTAACCACCAACCCCTCCTTCTCCCTTAAACAGTGAGAAAAAGAAGGCCAATCTTTTCCTAAAATAAGCTCCTGAGGAAGACGGGGTAAGATAGCCACCCAGACCCAGTGTCTACCCAAAGGCCCTGTTATACTAACTCGCTGCAAAGGGTACTTAGTTACTGCTCCATGCACACACTGAATGCCTACCTCTTGCCTCTTCTTGTTCAAACACCCTTTCCCCTTTCCTTTTATTCTCTCCCACAAACCCTGGGACAGCATCGTTTGATCAGCTCCTGAATCTAACAAACCAGTGACCTTGACCCCCAAGATATCTACTGTCTGTTTAAGCTGCTCAGCCACTGAACCCTGAGAAAAAGAGGTGAGCCCTAACTTTTAAGCACAGTCCCTTCTCAAGTGCCCTTTGCATCCACACCTATAACACACCCTCTCCTCAGTAGATGAAGGCTTAGACCCCAAGCTTGACTGCCTCCTTTCACCCAACTGACCTCCCTTTTCACCACAATGCTGGGACTCTAAGAAATTCTCCATACTCCTGATTGCTTCATCCAGGGTCCCACATCCCTTCCTCACTAGGTCCACCCTAAGAGCATTAGGCAAAGCTTCTAAAAATTGCTCCAATACTACATCCTGGAACACTTGATTAACTGATCTCTTCTCTGGTTCCAGCCACTTGCCCGCTAAATCTAAAAGTTTTTGCAGCAGTGCTCTAGGTGTCTCCCCCTCTGTCCACCTCCACTCCCGAAATCGCCTCCTATAAGTCTGACGATTTAGCCCATACCTATCCAGAATGGCTTCTTTCAGTTTCGCATAATCAGCTATTTCCAGGGTAGGGAGAGCCCGAAAAGCAGCCAGAGCCCTCCAAGATAGAGCTGGCGCCAACCGAATGGTCCATTGCTCTTGGGGCCAGCCGGCTGCCGTAGCCACCCTTTCAAATGCTCCCAAGTAATCCTCAATATTGTCTGAGTCAGTTAGCTTACCCCAAGGCAGCCAGTTTACCCCAGGAAGAACAGCAGTCCCCGCTCCTTCCTCCACACGGACGGGCCTCAAGTTCAATCCTGCTCCCTGCAGTCCGCCTCCACTACACAGTAATTCTTGAAATAAATCCAAAAGTGTCTGCTGCTGGGCTCGGGAAGCAGCTAACGACTCCTCCAAAAGTTGATGAGCCATTTCCTGCTGCTTCTGAAATTGGTGTGTCATAAACGCAAACAGTTCTTTGGGATCCATCTTGTCCACCGGCTCCATGGTATCTGAGGGGAAAAAAAACAGCCA
This sequence comes from Microcaecilia unicolor, assembly GCF_901765095.1. Taxonomy (NCBI): domain Eukaryota; kingdom Metazoa; phylum Chordata; class Amphibia; order Gymnophiona; family Siphonopidae; genus Microcaecilia; species Microcaecilia unicolor. The sequence continues at coordinate 107,114,616 of NC_044038.1, read as the reverse complement.
CCCAAGTGCGGACTTTCACAAAAATCTTTCTATAATTCACAGGCACTGTGCCTCCCCGTTTATTATACCCTCCCTCACCTCCTCCCTAGGTACCCTTTACCTGGGTAGGCGAGTAATGCGCCTTTGTCAGCGTTGGCCCCCTCGACAGGCTTCAGGAATCTCCCGGAAACCACCACCTCGCTCTGGTTACTTGACGGGTCAGGTCTGGAACTCCCTCGGCCTTCCAGAGGCCTCTCCTCCTCCACGTGAAGGTTCACTGTAATCCCACTTCTGACACCATATGTCAGCCGCTCCTCTCGGCCCTCCAGAGGCCTCTCCTCCTCCACGTGAAGGTTCACTGTAATCCCACCACTGCCACCATATGTCAGCCGCTCCTCTCGGCCGCTTAATTGTCTCTCTCTCTTATCCGTGCTGTCTGCTTCCGACTCCACACTCGTCAGTGCAGTTCGCTCTCACTGCCACACAGTTCCGCTAGCAAGGTGGTGCAACACAGTTCAGCTTGCCAGTCTTTTAAACAAAGTTCAGCTAGTCAGACTTTAAACACAGTTCTGCTAGCCAGGCTTCAAACACATTTCGGCTAGCCCGGCCTTCCAACAAAGTTCAGCTAGTCAGGCTTTAAACACAGTTCGGCTAGCCAGGCTTTCCCACACCGCCCTCTTCAGCAAGGCCTCCAAAACAGTTCAACTTAGTTAGGCTTTAAACACAGCCCAGCTTAGCCAGGCCTTCTCCCCAAAGTTCAGCTAGCCCAGTTTTCAAACACCGCCCTCTTCAGCAAGGCCTCAAAACAGTTCAGCTTAGCTAGGCTTTTTACACAGCACAGCTTAGCCAGGCTTTTAAAGATCCACCACCCTCATTTGTCAACACTTTACCTCTTGACAACCACCCGCCGGATCTCTCCTGACTATCATTCCTTTCTTGATACTTTTGGACTCCTCTAGAAGTCACTCTTCTTCTCCAGCCACTTCTTCTCCCACCTCCATTTCCTCTTCCACACCTTCTCCTCTTACCTGCTCCAACTCCTCCCATTCCATCCCCTCATTCTCCACCCCCTCCCTCAGGTATTCCACCCTCTGCTCAGCTGATTCCATCTCCCAATCAGCCCCCTCTCCTTTCCTCTCCTGCGGCCCAGGTACTCGTTTGTCCTCATCCCTCTTATTCTTCCAGGCAGTCTGAAATCTGTGTTCTCTACACTCCTGCCTCCTCCCCTCCCGCAATGCATTCTAGGATCTGTAGTTTTTCCACTCTGGCTTTTCTCTCTCCCCCCCTGCATTCTGGACTCTGTGGCTTCTCTGATTCTCACACTATATTTTCCATTCTCTCTTTCCAGATTAACCCACAGTGCTTCTTCCTTACCCTATAAATCCTGCAATTTTGTTGCTTTAATATTATCTTTACATCTAGAAAACATCTTGGATGTGAATGTAATAGCTTTTAAATCTTTATTGCAAACATTACATTTTATTGAATTATCGTGCATATCAACTCATTAAAAAGGGCATTCATTAGATATTTTTTATTTATTTTATTTATCGCATTTGTACCCCACATTTTCCCACCTTTTTGCAGGCTCAATGTGGCTTACAGAGTGTTATTATAATGTAGTCATTACACGATCTTAAATACAGTCAATAGTAGGCTGAAGATAGATGAGGATTTAGATGGGAAGGTGTTAGGTAAGGTCATGTGAGAGGTGTTGTTTGATGAACCTGAGTGGTTTAAGGGATGATTTATTTCATTAAGGATGTCTTTTGTAGGTTTTGTTGAAGAGATGTGTCTTCAACGATTTGCGAAAGTTGGTTAGATTGTCCATGGTTTTCAGGGTCATGGGTAATGTGTTCCATATCTGTGTGCTTTTGTACACAAAAGTAGTGGCATATGATATAATAGTGTATTCTGATTCTACTAACTATCCAGCTCATAATCGAAAGTGATCGCCGGCCATTTCCTGACACAAATCGGGAGATAGCCGGCGATCTCGGAAAAGCAGCGAAATCGGTATAATCGAAAGCTGCTTTTTTTGACAGCATCGCTGCTTTCCCATCGCCTCGCCGGCGAAGGTTCAAAGGGGCATGTCGGCGGCAAAGCGAAGGTGGGACATGGGCGGGTATGGGCGTGACTACCAGATAGCCGGCTTTCGCCAATAATGGGAAAAAACGGCGTTAAGCAGTATTTCGCCGGGTTTACTTTGTCCTTTTAGTTTCACGACCAAGCCTCAAAAAGGTGCCCCAACTCACCAGATGACCACTGGAAGGAAGCGGAGATGACCTCCCCGTACTCCCCCAGTGGTCACTAACCCCCTCCCACCAAAAAAAAACCCCACTTTAAACACTTTTTTTCCAGCCTGTATGCCAGCCTCAAATGCCGTACCCACCTCCATGACAGCAGAATGTGTTCTATCCTCTGACAGCCTTTCCCTGGTTGTGATTTGGCTCTCGGGTGAGTGTGACAACTTTTCTGTTAGGTGCACTGCAGAGTCACATCAGCAATGCATTGTGGTGAGTGTAGGGTAGTGGGCTCTACTCTCATGGTGCTTTTCCCCCTGCTAACTGGGTCAGAGTGTGCCCTGTTTTGTTTCCTGTTGTAGTCCATGCGGTAGTGGCCATTTTTGTAAGCCAGTTTTAGTTCCCTTTCCTGTGTTACCCACGTTAGAGAACGTAGTTCTTACCTTGAATGGTGCTGAAAGAGGGCATTGTACACCATTGTGCCAGCTCTGACCTACTGCTCATCTTAGCACCAGGGGACTCTTTGCCAGTGGGGCATAACTTCTGATCTGCAGTTAACTGTGAGTAAACGTGGTTATTTCAAGAAAGGACTTTTTCAGAGAGATTAGTCTTCAGGTGTGAACTGGAGTGCCAAAGTTATACAGCAGCAATAAGTCCTAGAGGCTGTATGCAGGTCCCTGGAGCAGTTTAGTGGGTGCAGTACATTTGTGGGTAGTGGGGTTTTTTTTGGGGGGGGGGTTGGGGGGGCTCAGCTCCCAAAGTAAGGGAGCTATGCACATGGGAGCTTTTCTGAAGTCCACCGCAGTGACCCCTAGGGAGCTGGTTGGTGTCCTGGTATGTCAGGGGGGCCAGTGCAATAAAAATGCTGGCTCCTCCCACGGCCAAATGTCTTGAATTTGGCCGGGGTTTGAGATGGCCGACATAACTTTCCATTATCGCTAAAAAACGAAGCCGGCCATCTCAAACTCCGGCCAAATCCAAGGCATTTGGCTGGCCGGAACCGTATTATCGAAACAAAAGATGGCCGGACATCTTTTTCGAATATACGGATCTGGCCAGCTATTTGCGGCGCCGCCAAAATACATCGCCGGCCATGTATTTTGCCGGCGCTGTTCGATTATTCCCCTCCACGCTACTCAGATATCTAATTTAAAATGAACTCCCGTCCCCTGGTCTGACCTTTTTAGGGGATTTTACTCTTCCTCTTTATCTTTCATTGGAGCTTAAAATCCACTATTTCTGGGATAAGCAGCATAAAATGTTTTGTACTTTTTGGGGGATCTTGCCAGGTATTTGTGACCTGGATTGACCACTGTTGGAAACAGGATGCTGGGCTTGATGGACCTTTGGTCTGTCTCAGTATGGCAATACTTATGTACTTATGTCCTTAGTATATACTAGGAAGAAGTCTGACAGCACTTAATTTTGGAATTCTTTGTTACCTACTCTTCCTGTTATAGGTTCTAATAGTGACCCAGATAAATTGTTAGATATTTGGAATTCTAATACCACTAAGCTTTTGGAAGAAATAGCTCCAATCTCTGCTATATTTGTAACTGGCTTGTGCAAATCTCCATGGTACACTTCAGAGCTTTGTACACTCAAACAAGAGTGCAGAAGACTGGAACATGCCTCAAGAAAGTCTGAACAACTGTCAGCTAAATCATTGTGGAAGAGTAAGATGCATTGCTATAAAGAACTTTCTAAGACTAGAAGGCAATATTATGTAAAAATAATTGGATATGAACATGGCAATAAGAAAACTTTTTTCAAGCTCTTAAATGAGCTAATTTTATGTCCACAATCTTCTTTAAAGATGGAATGTCCTGAGCATGAGATTATGGAAAATAATTTTTCTGAAAAGATTGACATCCTTCATAGATCTTTAAGTACCAGTTTGTGCATTCCATCTTAGGCTTGCACGCAAAAAACAGTGGAAATGACCAATGAAATCAATGGCTTATAGCTGGCTTTATTAGTTGCTTTTAAAAGTGAGTCATCAATTACAGGTTATGACCTTAAACACCATAAACATAAATGTCAAGAATTTATAAATTGAGCACAGTGAAGAGAGGGACAAAGAAGAGAAAAAGGAAAAAAAAGAGAGACAGGTCCACTTTTCAAGAATATCTGAAACTTTAATAGGTTCTCTGCTTTCTGATTTGACCTTGTCATCTTGCCCTTTAGACTCATGTCCATCTTCGATTTTTAGAATTCCTCTTCTAGCTGCAGTACAATGGATTTCAAAATTAGTAAAGCACCTTTCTGACCTCATGTGCAACTTTCTTAAATAAATCCCCTTATCTTCTTACTCCTGATACTCTATCAGGCTTATTTTTGAAAGAGATCACCGGCGATCTTCCAACATAAATCGGGAGATGGCTGGCCATCTCCTAAAACCGGCCAAATCGGTATAATCGAAAGCCGATTTTTGGACACACTCGCCGGCATTCCGTCGCGGAGGAGGTCAAACTTCAAGGGGGCGTGTCGGCAGGGTAGCGAAGGCAGGACGTGGGCATGCTTACGAGATGGCCAGCTTCAGCTGATAATGGAAAAAAGAAAACCGGCGATGACGAGCATTTGGCTGGTTTTATTTGGTCCATTTATTTTCACGACCAAGTCTCAAAAAGGTGCCCAAACTGACCAGATGACCACCGGAAGGAATCGGGGATGGCCTCCCCATACTCCCCCAGTGGTCACCAACCCCCTCCTACCCAAAAAAAAACTTTAAGACATTTTTTTGCCAGCCTCTATGCCAGCCAGCTCCATGACAGCAGTATGCATGTCCCTGAAGCAGATTTAAAGCCAGGTGCACTAAACTGCACTGAAGAGTCCTTCCCTTACCGATCCCTTAGCAAATCGGTAAGGGAAGGGCATGCATGAAGGAAATCACATGCAAATGAGCTGCTTATTTGCACGCAAATTTCCTTCCCTAGGAGGGGAAGCCAGTTGGCCAGCTCGTAAAAAAAAAAAAGGATCTTGCTGATCAGTTATGTTATGACTTACTTGTTCTGGAGTGCTGTATTTTGTGATACTGTTTTGAGAAATGTTCAATAAAGACGTCATACAAATTAAAAAAAAATCCCTGCCATGCATTTTCCCTTGATGGCCCAGGGAAATCAAAACTGTTTTTGCTCATAGCTTTTTCAGTAGTAACAGTGGGATTTGAACCAACCACCTCTGCATTACAAGACCAGTGATGTAACCACTTGCCACAGCTCAGTTGGGTGGCCCTCCCTTTTGATTATACCCCTTCAGGTCTCGCTCAGCCAATCACAGCGCATGTAGCTGTCTGTGAGTGGCTGAGAGACACCTGGAGGGGCATAATCAAAAGGGAGGGATGTGCACTTAAGTGGAGCTGTGGCCAAGTGGTTACATCACTGGTCTTGTACTGCAGAAGTGGCTGGTTTAAATCCCACTGTTACTATTAAAAAGGCTGTGAGCAAAAACAGTTTTGATTTGCCAGTTCGGGGAGAAAGACGGCCATCAAGAGAACGACAGCCATTAAGGGAAGTGCACGTCAGGGACGGCCATCAAGGGAAAATGCACGGCAGGGACTTTTTTTAAATTTGTATGGTCTTTATTGAACATTTCTCAAAACAGTATCACAAAATACAGCACTCCAGAACAAGTAAGTCATAACATAACTGATCAGCAATATCTAAATATCCAGAAGTACCAGTGCACTACGAATGCTGGCCCCTCCCACGGCCAAATGCCTTGGATTTGGCCGGGTTTGAGATGGCCGGTTCCAGTTTCCATTATCGCTGAAAAACAAAGTCGGCCATCTCAAACCCGGTGATCTATGGCATTTGGCCGGCCCCAACAGTATTATCGAAACAAAAGATGGCCGGCCATCTTTTTCAATAATACGGTTCCGGACAGCTCTTTGCGGCGGCGCCAAAATAGATAGCTGGCCATCTATTTGGCTGGCGCCGTTCGATTATGCCCCTCTTTATTACCAATCTATATTTTACCTATCTATCTTTATTACCTATCTATATTTTCTGTCTTTGCTTATACCCTATTCTGTCTATTAAAATGTTTTATTATATATTATGTTGTCTACCCTATTACACAGTTTGGTATTGTCCGCAAAGAGGCAAACCTTACCAGACAGCCCTTCTGCAATACTATGCTATACTTTGTATTGTTATTTGAACATTTGAATATTTTTACTGCTGTTATTGTCTATTGCTTATAATTGAATTGTTCTTGCTAACACCTCCTTGAGTGAATTCCTTCAAAAGGCAATAAATAAATCCTAATAAATAAGTTATCTAAAGTTGGGATATTTTCCACCCAGTGTGAGCAAAATAATTCTTACTCAACTCATAAAATCTCCATCTTTAGATTCTAGTTTGTGATTGCTAACATCCCATTGTTTACAAAATTTCTCAAATCTACAGTTTCAAAACAACTAATGGCCCATATTGATAAATTTTCTGCTTTACAGCCTTGCCAACACAGGTTCTGTCCTCATAGTATTGAAACCTTGCTATTGGCTATAACTACTAATGTAAGGCATGTTCATAATAAAGGCAGAAAGGCTGTGCTTTTTCAGTTTGATCTATCAGATGTGTTTGACATGGTAGACCATGATATTTTATTGGTTCTACTGACAGGATTAGGAATAGAGAGGGTAGTTCTGTAATGGTTTCAAAACTTTCTTCAATATTGTTCATATGCGAGGTGTGGAGTTTTTAATATATTTGGGGCTTTTTTATCACCCAGTATTAAGGCTACCGCCAGATTTCCACACAGCAAATCTGGCCTGCCTTGTGCCATTTCCAGAACTAGAAGTGGGAAGCAGGCATGCTGGATGGTAGCCAGGCAGCAAGGAGTCCAGCAGTAAATGGCAGTGCTGCAATTCTTTAATTACTAAATGTCCGTTTACAGCCCCTTTAAAAAAAAAACACCTTTACCCATAGTAGTAAAATGTGGCCTTAGCATGCGGCGATCTTATGTACTGACTTGCCTACCTGGTGCAAAGGTGGCGGATCTCACGCGTCATCTAGACAGGATTTTAGATAGTGCTGGGGAGGAGCCAGCTGTCTTGGTACATGTGGGTACCAATGATGTAGGAAAATGTGGGAGAGAGTTTCAGAAAGCCAAATTTAGGCTTTTAGGAAGAAAGCTCAAAGCCAGATCCTCTAGGGTGGCATTTTCTGAAATACTTCCCGTTCCACGCGCAGGGCCCAAGAGACAGGCAGAGCTCCGGAGTCTTAATGCATGGATGAGACAATGGTGCAAGGAGGAGGGCTTTAGATTTCTTAGGAACTGGGCGACATTCTGGGGGAAAGGAAACCCATTCAGAAAGGATGGGATCCACCTTAACCGGGATGGGACCGGGCTGCTGGCATCAACATTTAAAAAAGAGATAGAGCAGCTTTTAAACTAGGAACGGGGGGGGGGGGGGGGGGGGCTGACAGTCACACAGGAGCATATGGTTCGGAATAATGTATCTTGCAAGGATATCACCCAGACAGGGAAGACAGGGTTTTTTGATAGTGAGTATGAAAAAGAGACTGTAGTAGATTCAATGTCCATAAATAAACATAATAAAAACCAGATAAAAAACAGTGAATTAGTACTGACCAGTAAACGACATGCTGTAATAAGGAATAACAAGTCTAGCTTGAAGTGTCTATATGCAAATGCTAGGAGCATAAGACATAAGATGGGAGAATTGGAATATATTGCACAGAATGAAGAATTAGATATAATAGGCATCTCTGAGACCTGGTGGAAGGAGGATAACCAGTGGGACACTGTCATACCGGGGTACAAATTATATTGTAGTGATAGGGTGGACCGGATTGGGGGAGGAGTAGCACTGTATGTTAACGAGAGCCTTGGGTCAAATGGATTGGAAATTCTGCAGGAAACGAAAGATCTCTTGGAATCATTGTGGATCGAAATTCCAAGTGTTAAGGGGAAAGGATGGTTATAGGGGTGTACTACCGACCGCCAGTGGCGTAGCTAGGGTAGTTGACATCCGGGGCCGGTCATTTTTTAACCCTCCCCCCCCCCCCCCCCAACACAAATCCACTACTAGGCATACCGAGAATACAAAACACTCAGGACCTATAGGGCAATTCTACCATACCATAAGCAGTAATTTGTACGAGTCACACAAGGAAAAGGAAAGCATCTTAAACACAACAGTGAGCACTAGAACATCAATTTATCTATTATAAAATGAAAACAGACAGATTAGTACAGATCGTTGATCCTGCACAGTCAATGCCAACCGAAAGTCATGTCTTTTTCACAAACACAGATACACCGTAATCCACTATAGAATAAGTAATCATAAACTTTCTATTTAGACAAAAATTAAACTGAACCCCCGATGCCAGACTCTGCATACAATGCAACACCACAGAAACAGAAAATGTCCCCTAGTACTGTGCAAAATATAAAGACAGCAGATGTAAATTTGAAAAAACTAACAAATACCAATCACCACTTTACAAATTAACAAATAGAAATAAAACAAATACAGAAAATAAAATGATACCATTTTATTGGACTAATACATTTAGCTTCCAGAGGCCAAAATCTCCTTCCTCAGGTCAATACAGTATAGTGCTGTTACAGTATCCTATCTTGACCTGAGGAAGGGGATTTTGTTCTCTGAAAGTTAAGTCAAAATGCATTAAAATTAGTCCAATAAAAATATTACCTTATTTACATGTTCTATTTATAAACATTTATTAACACAGCTACAATACTATATCCTAAAGCAAAAAAATAAAAAAATATATTTTATTTAGTTTGTTGTCTCATCTTCTTTTCATTGTCTTCCTTTCATCCAGCATCTGTCTTCACTCTCTCTCTGCCATCCAGTGTCTGCCCTCTCTAATGTCCCTTCCATCCACTGTCTGCCCTCTCTCTCTGCGCCTTCCATCCACCATCTGCCCCAGTCTGCCATCTCTCTCTCCTCCTTCCATCAACATCTGCCCTCTCGCTCTCCCATCCATCCATCCATCCACATCTGCCCTCTATCTCTGCCCCTTCCATCCACCATTGCCCCAGTCTGCCCTCTTTCTCTCTCCCACTTCCACCCACCATTTGCCCTTTCTCTCTGCCCTTTCAATCCGTCTGCCCTCCCTCTCCCATCCATCCATCCAAGGTCTGCCCTCCCTCACGCTCCCCCCTTCCATCCAGGGTCTGTCCCCTCTCTCTCTGCCCCCTCTTTTCAGCCCCCAGTTCCAGTACTAGTCCCCTTATCCCAACTACCCTCCTTTTCAGCCCCCAGTTCCAGCCCCCTTCGTCCACCACATGCCTTGCATCCCCCCTTTTCAGCCCCAGACCCATTCTCCCACCTACCCCAGGCATGGACCCATTTTCCCTCCTGCCCCCGTGTCAGATCCCAGTTCCAGCTTCAGACCCCTTCTCCCCTCCCCAATCCCCTTCTCCCCTCTGAGCACCCCTCTGAGCTCCCGCACCCCACCCCACCCCTCCCCAATTCCCTTCTCCCTCCCCTCCCCAATCCCCTTCTCCCCTCTGAGCACCCCTCTGAGCTCCCCCACCCCACCCCACCCCTCCCCAATTCCCTTCTCCCCTCCCCAATCCCCTTCTCCCCTCTGAGCTCCCCCTCTCCCATCTGAGCCTCCCCCCCAACGAGAGCCGACAGAGCCCTCTTCTCCTGCCACCACCCTGCCTTTTTAAAAAAAATCAATGCAGCGACGCAGGCAGCGCCTCACGTCTGCCCTGCCTGTGCTGTGAAAGGGAAAATCGCTGGCGTCGGGCCTTCCCTCACTGTGTCCTGCCCTCGAGGAAATAGGAAGTTACCTCAGAAGAGGGCGGGACACAGCGAAGGAAGGCCAATACCAGCGAGGTGATTTTCCCTTTCACAGCACACGCACGGCAGACGCGAGGCGCTGCCTGCTTCGCTGCATGGATTTTTAAAAAAAACGCAGGGTGGTGGCAGAAGACGAGAGCTGTCGGCTCTCGACAGAGCACCCCCACCCGCTGGCACCCGGGGCGGACAGCCCCCACCGCCCCGCTCTTGCTACACCACTGCCGACCGCCCAACCAGGATGAGCAGACGGACGCAGTCATGTTAAAGGAAATTAGTGAGGCAAATAAAATAGGCAATGCAATAATAATGGGTGATTTTAATTGGGGTTAATGTAACATCGGGGCACGCTACTAGGGAGGTAAACTTCCTTGATGAAATAAAGGACAGCTTTATGGAGCAGCTGTTACAGGAGCTGATGAGAGAAGGAAAAATTCTAGACTTAGTCATTTGTGCAGCGCATGATCTGGTACGGGAGGTAACGGTCCGGGGGCTGCTTGACAACAATGATCATGACATGATCACCTTTGAAATTTGCTTTCAAAAAGGTAAACATAGGAAGTCAAATATGTTAGCGTTTAACTTTAAGAAAGGAAGCTATGTTCTGCCCCGGGGACTGATGGGTTCTCAAATGAATACTTTAAACTCCTGGCGCCACAGTTGTGCGGCCCCCTGGTAGCTTACTATGATGAGGTGACTGAGAGGGGTTTCTTTTCCAGGGGGGAGAACGAGGCCCTTATCACACTGATTCCCAAACCCAGCAAACCGAAAGACCAGATTGAATCCTATAGGCCCATCTCCCTACTAAACATGGATATAAAGATCTTGGCCAGAGTTTTGGCAGACCGGTTGGCGGCCCACATTCCATCTTTGGTGGGGGAGCATCAGGTAGGGTTCGTGAGGGGCCACCACGCAATTACCCATGTGGGAAAGTGCTACTAGCGACGGCCTATGGCCAGGCCACCGATGATCCCTTACTGCTGGTGAGTCTGGATGTAGCCAAGGCCTTTGATAAGGTCAACTGGGATTACCTATTTCAAGTCTTAGAATATATTGGGGTGGAGGGAAGGTTTCTGGTCGCTCTAAAGACACTCTATAGGGATACCATGGCTCGGGTATTGGTCAATAAGCTGCGTTCAGATCCCTTTGTGGTGGCAAGGGGTACTAGACAAGGGTGTCCTCTATCCCCATCACTGTTTTTACTGCATCTGGAACCCCTCTTGCGTTCCATACTACGAGATCCAGACATCAAAGGAGTGGTACTTCGTGGGATTGAGATTAGAGTGTTGGCTTTTGCGGATGACCTTTTCTTGACTCTCACACAGCTTGCTCTCTCGGTCCCCCACCTGTTAGAAGTTATAGAGGAATTTGGTTTTTTCTCCGGGCTTACATTAAATTTACAAAAATCATTAGCACTACCGGTACAGCCGGCGGTCAGGGAAGACTGGGTGGGAGACTTTTCATTCCAATGGGCCGAGGGGGTGGTCCGATACTTAGGTGTGTGCTTATTCCATCTGACTTAGCTCGTTTATACTCGGTGAACTTGGGGCCCTTGAGAGACAATCTATTGGCTACCTTGCAGGGATGGCGGGAGCTACCACTCTCGCTCCATGGCCGTATAGCTTTATTCAACATGATACTGTTCCCCAGGTGGACGTATACTTTGCAAATGCTCCCGCTTATGTTGGGTTATAAAGAGGACAACATAGTAACATAGTAGATGACGGCAGAAAAAAGACCTGCATGATCCATCCAGTCTGCCCAACAAGATAAACTCATATGTGTATACCTTACCTTGATTTGTACCTGCCTTTTTCAGGGCACAGAACGTACAAGTCTGCCCAGCAGTATTTCCCGCCTCCCAACCACCAGTCCCGCCTCCCATCACTGGCTCTGGCACAGACCGTATAAGTCTGCCCTCCACTATCCTTGCCTCCCAACCACCAACCTCTCTTCCCCCACCTGCTCCGCCACCCAATTTTGGCTAAGCTTCTGAGGATCCATTCCTACTGCATGGGATTCCTTTATGCATATCCCACGCATGTTTGAATTCCATTACTGTTTTCATCTCCACCACCTCCCGCGGGAGGGCATTCCAAGCATCCATCACCCTCTTCAGAAACAGCTTAACGGTTTTTTATGGCAGGGGAAGAGAGCACGCATTGGGATTCATAAACTCATGAGGCCAAGGGAGAAAGGGGGATTGGGGCTGTTAGATTTGAAACTTCTTTCCATGGCGAGTTGCATACGACATATATCAGACTGGTTTCGATTTACTGAATTCTTCTCATGTACAAGGATTGAAACCACACTGATGGGACCCCTCCACTTTGCGTATTGGCTACATGCCCCCTCAGATCAGTTAACCCCCCTGGGACCCTATAAATATGTATTACTTCCCCTACGCAGAGCGTGGCAATGGCTCAGCAAAACATACAAGTGGAACAACTCAGTGTCGCCCTTACTGCCGATTCGGGGTAATCCGGCATTTCCAGAGGGAGAATCGTCCCGCTTGCTGAGAAGATGGACTGCCCGGGGGATCCATTATTTGTTCCAGGTAGTAACAGAGCAGGGGACCATTAAACCCTTTCAGGCCTTATGTGAGGAATATGCTCTAGAGCGAGGTGATAACTTTGCTTATTTTCAAATGAAACACTATATTCAGTCTCTGCCTGCTGACTCCCTGAGGCAGGGAGTTTGGGAGAGACAGGATGAGCTACTGGACTTGGAGGCACAACACAGAACTTCATTGAAATACTTCCACAGCTGCCTACGAGACTCTTTAGAACCGCTTGATACTACTTCTATCTGATTCTTGTGGAGCCAGGAATTGAAGTGGCGAGTGGAGCCGCAGCAAGCAATGAATTGTCTAAAATCTATTCACAAAGTGACTGCGAATGCAGCCTGGTGGGAATTGAACTATAAATTTATTCTCTGGCTGCACATCTCGCCTCACAGGGCATTTAGAGCATCTCTGAGAGACACAGATGATTGTACCAAGTGTGCCAGAGGGGGGGCCTCCCTGGGCCACATGTTCTGGCATTGTCACGGAGTATCGGCATTCTGGTTGGCCCTGGGTCAACAGATCTCGGCTATGTGGAAAGTGTGTTGGAAACCAACCCCTGGACAATTATTTGATGTCTTTTTGGTACAAGTGCACAAGCCGGAGGGCCTGCAGGCCTTTTTGAAGAGATCAGTGCTGATGGGGAAAAGAACTATTTTGCAGCTGTGGCTTAGTCAAGAGGCCCCCTGTACACTACATTGGCGATGGGCGATGATGCAATGTTGCTCGTTAGAAAGACGAGGGATCAGTGATTTGGCTTCCACCAGAGGAGACCAGTTTTGTAAAATCTGGTCACCGTTCTGGGACACGCTCACTCCTATTGCAAAAAGTAGAATATTGAATTGTTGAGGGAGGGGAGATTAGGAATAATGGGGAGAGGGGAGGATATGGGGGGGCTTAAAATTAAAATAAGTAAGTTTGGTACTCTTTTATCACAGAACTGTGGATGTTCAAGCTCTGTAATCAGTCCTTTGGTTTTGATATTTATGCATGTCTAATGTGCCAATAAAGAGATTTCAAAAAAAAAAGAAAGAAAGGAAGCTATGATAAAATGAGAAGAACGGTAAAAAAAAACTTCGAGGAGCGACTGAGAGGGTAAGAAACCTACAACAGGCATGGATGCTGTTCAAAAACACCGTCCTGGAGGCCAAACATATTCCACGTTTCAGAAAAGGAGGCCGGAAAACCAAACGACAGCCGGCATGGTTAAAAAGTGAGGTAAAGGAAGCTAATTCAGCTAAAAAGGAATCCTTCAGAAAATGGAAGAAGGAACTGATTGAAGAAAATAAGAAGCGGCATAAGGAATATCAAGTCAGATGCAAAGCGCTAATAAGAAAGGCAAAGAGGGATTTTGAAAGAAAGAGCGTTAGAGGCGAAAACTGATAGTAAAAATTTCTTCAGATACATTAAAAGCAGGAAGCCGGCAAAAGAATCGGTTGGCCCGCTGGATGACCAGGGTGTAAAAGGGTCGATCAAGGAGGACAAAGAAATAGCAGAAAAACTAAATGAGTTCTTTGCTTCAGTCTTCACCGGAGAAGATTTGGGTGGGATACTGGTGCCAGACAAGGTATTCGAGGCTGACGAGTCGGAAAAACTTAATGAAATATCTGTAAACCTGGAAGACGAAATCGAGCAATTCTGCAAATTGAAGAGTAGCAAATACATAAGTACATAAGTATCGCCATGCTGGGACAGACCAAGGGTCCATCGAGCCCAGCACCCTGTCACCGACAGTGGCCAAAAGAACAAGCAATTTGTCCCGCCCATCCTAGAAATAGTGTATTATTCCCACGTCCATTCAGTAACATTTTATGGCCTTTTCCTCCAGGAAGCCGTCCAACCTTTTTTTGAAGTCCGCTAAATTAACTGCCTTAACCACTTTTTCCAGCAGCGAATTCCAGAGTTTAACTACATGTTGAGTGAAGAAAAATTTCCTCCGATTCGTTTTAAATTTACCACACTGCAGCTTCATCGCATGCCCCCTTGTCCTAGTGTTTTTGGAAAGCATAAACAGACGCTCCACATCTACCTGTTCCATTCCACTCTATCATATCTCCCCTCAGCCGCCTTTTCTCCAAGCTGAAGCCCCAGCCTCTTTAGTCTTTCCTCATAGGGAAGTCGTCCCATCCCCTGTATCATCTTTGTTGCCCTTCTCTGCACCTTTTCCAATTCCACTATCCAGCTTATTTTCGAAAGAGAAAAACGCCTATAGTGCGACCTAAATCAGGAGATAGACATTTGTCTCGCAAAGGCGCCCAAATCGTTATAATCGAAAGCCGATTTTGGGCGTTTCCAACTGCACTCCGTCGCGGAAACGAATAAAGTTGACAGGGCGTGTCGGAGGCGTGATGGAGGTGGAACTGGGGCGTGGTTATCAGCCAAGGAGAGATGGGTGTCTTTAGCTGATAAATGAAAAAAAAAGGCATTTTTACCGTGATTTTGGGTCACTTTTTTTGGACACTTTTTTTTCACGAACAAGTCCCAAAAAAGTGCCCCAACTGCCCAGATGACCACTGGAGGGAATCGGGGATGACCTCCCCGGACTCCCCCAGTGGTCACTAACCCCCTCCCACCAAAAAAAAGCCCACTTTAAAAACTTTTTTCCCAGCCTGTATGCCAGCCTCAATTGCCGTACCCACCTCCATGACAGCAGAATGTGTTCGATCCTGTCACAGCCTTTCCCTGGGTCAGATGTGGCTCTCGGGTGCAGTACAGGGTCACATCAGCATTGCATTGTGGTGGGTATAGGGTATTGGGCTCCGTGATTTCATTAGCTTGTGTTACAGTCTCACAATGTTGGTAGTTGGTAGGCTCTTCTCCCATGGTGCTTTTCCCCCTGCCTACTAGGTCAGAGTGTGCCCTGTTGTGTTTCCTGTTGTAGTCCATGCGGTAGTGGCCATTTTTGTAAGCCAGTTTTAATTCCCTTTCCTGTGTTAGCCATGTTAGACAACTTAGTTCTTCCCTTGAATGTGGCTGAATGAGGGCATTGTACAGCATTCTGCCAGTTCTGACCTACTGCTAATCTCAGTACCAGGGAGACTTGTTGCCAGTGGGGCACAACCTCTGATCTGCAGTTAACTCTGAGTAAAGACGGTTATTCCAATAAAGGACGTTTTCGTAGAGATTAGTCTTCAGGTGTCAACTGGTGTGCCAATGTTATATAGCAGCAACCAGTCCTAGAGGCCTGCGTGTATGCAGGTCCCTGGAGCACTTTTAGTGGGTACCGCAGTGCACTTCATCCAGGTGGCCCCAGGCCCATCCCCCCCACCTGTAACACTTGTGCTGGTAAATGGGAGGCCTCCAAAACCCACTGTACCCACATGTAGGTGCCCCCTTCACCCCTAAGAGCTATGGTAGTGTTGTACATTTGTGGGTTTTGGGGGAGGGGGGTTGGGTGTTCAGCACCCTTGGTAAGGGAGCTATGCATGTGGGAGCTTTTTCTGAAGTCCACCGCACTGACGTAGGGTGCCCAGTTGGTGTCCTGGCATATCAGGGGGACGAGTGTACTACGAATCGTGGCCCCTCCCACGACCAAATGGCTCAGATTAGGACGTTTTTGAGCTGGGCGTTTTTAGTTTCCATTATCGCTAAAAAAAAACAAACGCCCAGCTCAAAAACGTCCATTTTTTTCGAAAATACGGTTCGGCCCGCCACTTCACGGACCTGTTCTCGGAGATAAACACCCATGGAGATAGGCATTTCCATTTGATTATGCCCCTCCACATCTTTTTTGAGGTGTGGCGACCAGAATTGAACACAATACTCGAGGTGCGGTCGCACCATGGAGTGATACAATGGCAGAATAATATCCTTATTTTTGTTTTCAATCCCTTTCCTAATGATACCCAACAACATTCTATTTGCTTTCCTAGCCGCAGCAGCACATTGAGCAGAAGTTTTCAACGTATCATCAACGACGACACCTAGATCCCTTCCGATGTTAAAAGTTCACCCTTGTTTTCAACATCTTAGAATCTTGTTTGCTTTTCAAAGGAACAACAACCTAAATGATATATTATGTCCGGCAGAGACTTGGAATCGTACAAGTACATTCATTGCAAATAATGGACATCACAAAGCCTGTGGCAAATGTTCTGTGTGTGATATTATGATAGAGTTGAATATTTTTACAGATATACGCACTAGCAAAGTATATCCCCTGTTTGCAAAAACCACCTGCACATCGGAGAATGATATCTATGTTTTAAGTTGCCCATGCAAATTATATTAAGTGGGGCAAACATCGCGTCCTTGAAGACTCGTCTAATTGAACACAAGCATTGCATACAATCAAAAAAAATGATACCCTATAGTATCACATTGTTTGATGAAGCAACACAAGTTTTCTGAATTACAATGTATCATTTTGGAACAGATTAAAGTGACTGAACGTAGAGGCGATATAAGACGATTACTGAGACAAAAAGAACAAAGATGGATCTTTACATTACAATCAGTAATCCTGAATGGACTGAATGTCTCCATCGAATGGAAAGCCTTTCTTTGATAATTTGCATAATTGATAGGATGGTGCATCATTGGATGTCACACGCTGAGTATATAATCGGGGCAATGTTGTGAAGTAGCGGATCGCCATTTTGTAAAAGTGCCGCGCAGAGACCGACACGGCAAAGAAAATATCTTGGATGTGTTTATAAATGAAACTTCCCCTGAAGCAGCCTGTTGTTGGTGAAACAGGGTTCCCCTGTTGGGAGATTGGATTATTATTGTAAGAGAATATTGGTCATCCAAGATAAGTAACATTTGATCGTTTACTTTTCACTTTAAAATTTGAGTCTCACCCCATAGGTATTGGAAAAGGTGGTTAGGCATTTGTTTCACGAATATAAAAGCACAAGAATAAAAGTGGAGTTTTTTTTTGGAAGATTAATGAGGAGTCCTCTTTTTCAAAAGGTGTGTCCTTTAAAACGAGATGTCTCTGGGTTTACTGAGGTCTTTTTTTCTCCACGAATTTTTCATTGAAACTTGCTGAACACGCCTTTGAATACCTGAATTATAACTGTAGAATTACTGGCATAAGATTTGATATTGGATTCTACAAATTCCAATATAACACAGAGTAATTAAAATCACCCATTATTATTGCATTGCATATTTTATTTGCCTCACTAATTTCCTTTAACATGACTGCGTCCATCTGCTCATCCTGGTCGGGCGGTCGGTAGTACACCCCTATAACCGTCCTTTTCCCCTTAACACTTGGAATCTCAATCCACAATGATTCCAAGAGATCTTTCGTTTCCTGCAGAATTTCCAATCCATTTAACCCAAGGCTCTCATTAACATACAGTGCTACTCCTCCCCCAGTCCGGTCCACCCTATCACTACGATATAATTTGTACCCCGGTATGACAGTGTCCCACTGGTTATCCTCCTTCCACCAGGTCTCAGAGATGCCTATTATGTTTAATTCTTCATTCTGTGCAATATATTCCAATTCCTGGACTGGATGGTATTCACCCCAGGGTACTGATAGAACTAAAAAAAAGAGCTGGCAGAGCTACTGTTAGTGATTTGTAATTTATTCTTAAAATCGAGCGTGGTACCGGAAGATTGGAGGGTGGCCAATGTAACGCCAATATTTAAAAAAGACCCAGAGGAGACCCAGGAAATTATAGACCGGTGAAACTGATGTTGGTGCCGGGCAAAATGGTAGAGACTATTATCAAGAACAAAATTACAGAGCACATTTAAAAGCATGGACTAATGGGACAAAGTCAACATGGATTTAGTGAAGGGAAGTCTTGCCTCACCAATCTGCTGCATTTCTTTGAAGGAGTAAACAGACATGTGGACAAAGGTGAGCCGGTTGATATTGTGTATCTAGATTTTCAGAAGGCGTTTGATGAAGTCCCTCATGAAAGACTACAGAGGAAACTAGAGGGATATGGGATCAGAGGTAGTGTCTTACTGTGGATTAAAAACTGGTTGAAAGATAGGAAACAGAGATTAGGATTAAAAGGTCAATATTCGCAATGGAGAAGGGTAGTTAGTGGGGTCCCTCAGGGATCTGTGCTGGGACCTCTGCTTTTTAACATATTCATAAATGACCTTGAGCAGGGGGTTACTAGTGAGGTAATCAAATTTGCTGATGACACAAAGTTATTCAAAGTTGTCAACTCGCAGGAAGATTGTGAAAAACTACAAGAGGACCTTACGAGACTGGGAGACTGGGCGTCTAAATGGCAGATGACGTTTAATGTGAACAAGTGCAGAGTGATGCATGTGGGAAAGAGGAACCCAAACTATAGCTACGTCATGCAAGGTTCAGCGTTAGGAGTCACAGACCAAGAAAGGGATCTAGGTGTCATCATTGATGATACGTTGAAACAGTGGCGTAGCCAGACATCATATTTTGGGTAGGCCCAGAGCTAATACGGGTGGGCACCATGAGGTTGATATTCAGCAATCCGCTCCCCCTTCAATGTTTTTTTCCCTGGTTGAGGACGGATTGTAATTTACTATCAGGACATTCCTCCCTGCAGGAGTGAAAGAAACTAAAACAAGGGTCTGTCTAACAGCAACCTAATCCTCCTGTCCTCTCCTGCTATCAAGAAACTTCACTTGAAGACAGGTTCACTGATATCTCTTAATGTATTGCATTTTCAAGCTTTTTTTTTTTTTCAGCCCTGAGCAGAAAGGAAACGTTTCAGCATTTTGAAAGTTGGGATTCCAGCCCCCCCCCCCCCCCCCCCCCCCCCCCCCCCCCCCCCGTGCTGCAATTAATTTTATAAATTGTTGGTATTTTTCCCCTCTAGATTTACAGCTATTCCATCTCTTGTGATTTTTGTTCTTTATCCCAGTGGAGTAACTGAAGAGCGTCTTTAAGGCTTGTGAATTTGCCCTGAAGCTAGAGCAGCTGGTACCCCCCCCGCCCCCCAGACCCTGTTCTCAAATTTCTGCTAGACTGGGCCCGTTCTGTTCGGCCGACTCGGGAGCACAGTAGACTTCTGGAGCTATTTATATGTTTTGTATCTCTTATTGCTGCCGGGCCGGGGTCTCTTCTGTGCTGAATGACTAAGGCTATCTCATCCTGTCTCAAGAGGAGTCCCTATTTTCTTCCTCAGCTGCTTTCGTCTGATCCCTGCTGTGGATACATAAACTTTGAGCCTGCAAATAGGTGGGAAAAAGGTGGGATACAAGTGCAATAAATAAATAAACCTGTTTCTTTTTGCTGGAGGGGAGCAGATGATCTTGATCCGATTGCCCTATTTGGAGAGGAGGGAGATCCGGTCCTGACATCTCCTCTTAGCTGCCGGAGATTTTGATCTTTTCATTCCCAACTGGACCAAGAACGTTTTGCATGGACAGTTTCTAGAAAAACGTAAGCAGTGCCTGCCCAGAGCTCCAGTCCAAATAAAACAACTTCCGGGGCCGATTTTGCTGCAGACCGCCAGATTTCTCCAGCAGCACAGCACAGCACAGCAGGGGGAAGGGGGGAGCTCCAAATAAATAACTTTCCGGTCAATTTTGCTAGAAGTGCTGCTGGCAATAGAGCAGCAGCAGCAGCATCCACTCCAACTTGGCAGCAAAGGTAAGCTTGTAGGAGGTCCTCCCCTGAAGCCGAACTCTAGTCAGCCCGAAATCAAAGTCCTGATTGGTGCACAGGCTGAGACAGGGTGGGCCTGAGCTGAGATTGGGTGGGCCTACGCCCACCCAGGCCCACCCATAGCTACGCCCCTGCGTTGAAATCTTCTGCTCAATGTGCTGCTGCAGCTAGGAAAGCAAATAGAATGTTGGGTATCATTAGGAAAGGGATTGAAAACAAAAATAAGGATATTATTCTGCCATTGTATTGCTCCATGGTGCAACCGCACCTCGAGTATTGTGTTCAATTCTGGTCGCCACACCTCAAAAAAGATACAGTGGAATTGGAAAAGGTGCAGAGAAGGGCGACAAAGATGATAAAGGGGATGGGATGACTTCCCTATGAGGAAAGGCTGAAGAAGCTGGGGCTTTTCAGCTTGGAGAAGAGGCGGCTGAGGGGAAATATGATAGAGGTCTATAAGATAATGAGTGGAATGGAACAGGTCGATGTGGAGCATCTGTTTACACTTTTCAAGAATACTAGGACAAGGGGGCATGCGATGAAGGTGCAGTGTGGTAAATTTAAAACAAATCGGAAGAAATTTTTCTTCACTCAACGCGTAGTTGGACTCTGGAATTCGTTGCCAGAAAAAGTGGTTAAGGCGGTTAACTTAGCGGACTTCAAAAAAGGGTTGGACGGCTTCCTGGAGGAAAAGGCCATAGAATGTTATTGAATGGACGTGGGAATAATCTACTCTTATTATTATTTGTTACATTTGTATCCCACATTTTCCCACCTTTTGCAGGCTCAATGTGGCTTACATATAACCGTTAACAGCGTTAGCCGATTACGGTCTACTATCTCTGGGATGGGCTTGTTCTTTTGGCCGCTGTCGGTAACAGGGTGCTGGGCTCGATGGACCCTTGGTCTGTCCCAGCATGGCGATGCTTATGTACTTATGACACCACCGCTGGCAACCTTTTACCGCCATTTGGTAAAAGAGCTGTTTTATGAACACCCTGAATAGTGTTGGACGAGGGTAAATCTCTTTATTACATAAGAACTTAAGAGTAGCCTTACTGGGTTAGACCAAAGGTTTATCCAAATAGTGGCCAAGCCAGGCCACAAGTACCTGGCAGAACCCCAAATCGTAGCAACACTCCATACTACAAAAAATCCCAGGCCAAGAAGTTGCTTCCCATGTCTGTCTCAATAGCAGACTATGGACTTTTCCTCCAGGAATTTGTCCAAACCTTTTTTAAACACAGATACACTAACAGCTGTTACTACATCCTCCAGCAAAGAGTTCCAGAGCTTAACTATTCATTGAGCGAAAAAATATTTCCTCCTATTTCTTTTTTTTTTTTAGATAATATTTTTATTGGCAGGAGAAATGCACAATCACAAAAACGTGCATACAACAATAATATGAAAATGTAGAGAAGGATACAGTAAGAATACACTACTTTGTGCTTCTAACGCAAATAACAAAGTTAGAGATTGTCCTACTAGCTAAAATTGCCTCACAAAAGCCCTCCGTCACACCTAGACAATTTGACGCATGTAGATTGCAACATTTTCTCTGTGTTTTTATTTTTATACATCTAAACTTCCCAACCCCCCGCTCTACCCCTCCACCCATGAGGCTGAGGCCTAACCCCTATAGGTTCCCTTAAGATTACTCAGCATGTGTTGCCCTGTGCACATGACATCTGTGACAGCCGCTCAAAACTCCTTCTCCACACAGTATGGCTTGGTGGAGGGCATTCCCAGGCATATGCAAAGGGTCCTCCCCCTTCCCAACATACCATCTGTCTCATATTAGCATACCATTTGACAAGGGGAGGGGGGTACTGTAAAATGACATTTTTGGCCAACACTAAAGCCAAAAGAATGAACCGGCATTGGTAAATAGACAACCCCTGGGAACCCAAGTCTGTATCTAGACCCAAGAGCCAAGAGCATTACCCTGTAATTCCTTTCCAGAGACGTATCCACAACTTCCTCCAAATGAGCTAGTACTCCCTTCCAGTAGGCCTGCAATGTGGTGCACTCTAGAAAGTGGTGCACTATAGTGCCCCTACTGCTCCATTTATCACATTCCTCTGAGTCCCACAGGCCCATTGCCCTGCCTTTGCTTCGAGTGAGATAGGCATGATGTAAAATCTTAAGCTGAATTTCATGGAGACCCACATTTGGCTTTATCCTGTAAGCCAGCTCAAAGCAGTGCACCAGGTCCTGGTCCGTGACCCCCAATCCCAGCATTAAACTCCACTTTTCTGCCAGTAAGGTAAAGAGTTGGGCGGGTCTCCACGATTTACCCAGTTGGTACCATATAGAGAGCTTATTCTGCTCCACTGGCATCTGCATAAATACCAAGTCAAGTGTAGTAAATACAGGAAATTTTTTGTCCACAGTTCGCAGCGTCAAAAGGTAGTGTTGAAGCTGTAAGTATGAAAAGAAAAAGCTAGGAGGGAGGTTCCCCCACTCTTGACAGCCTGTGAAAGAGGAAGTAGAAGGCCTCTCTCCTCAACTACTTGTCCCACGTATCTACACCCCCTCTGTGCCCATTCTCTGAAAAGAGTTACACCCCTCCTGGCAAAGAATCCCGGGTTGTCATTGAGCTCCAAAAATGGCGCCGGGCCAGACGCCACCCCTAGCTTGTGGCGCCACCAGTCCCATGCTATATGTAGTGGTTTCAGAATGGGGGGAGTTTGACCTGTGATCCCTTGGCATGCAGGGCACTAAAGACAGAAAAAGGGGAAGCAGCCCCCTCCCAGACACATGATGGTGCAAACACATAACAACCCGTGTATATCTCATGCAGCTACCTGAGAAGCGCTGCAACATTGTAAAGCCTAAGATCAGGTAAGTTGACTCCCCCTTTGTTCCTAACTCGAATAAGCTTGTTGTACCCAATCCTAGCCTGTCGACCTCCCCAAATAAAAGACGAGATTACTCCCCTGTACATTCTCTCACCTTTGCTTTGAATCCACACTGGCATCATTTGAATAGGATAAAGAATCTTAGGGAACAGAACCATTTTAACAAGCGCCACCTGCTCCAGGAATGAAACAGGTAAGTCCGTCCATTTACGTCAAAAAATTCTAATCAGCTCTAGTTTATCACAGACATTTTTCTTGTACATACAGGCAAAATCTAAATGCAGATAAACCCCCAAATATTTCATTGGACCTGCTGTCTAGGTCAAAGGAAAGCTAGGCCAACTCTTGCATGCACAGTTAGTGGACAACGCCATTGCTTCTGATTTATCAAAGTTAATTCTCAGCCCTGAAAAGGACCCAAACTGATGGATGAGGTCTATCAAAATGGGGATCTCATTGGATGCCTGTCCTAAGAATATTAACATATCATCTGCAAAAAGATTAATTTTATATTCATACTGCCCTACTTTCACCCTTTGGATTTCCAACGATTGCCGAATCTTACTGGCTAGGGGCTCTAAGGCAAGAACAAACAACACAGGTGATAAAGAGCATCCCTGCCTCGTGCCTTTCTGCAATGTGAACGAAGGGGACAAAACACTATTGATCAGAATTTGCACCGTGGGATTCCTATATAGGGCTCGGATCCCATTCAGGAACTCTCCATAAATGTCAAATTGCGGTAATATCCAAAAGAAATGCTCCCAGATAATTTTATCAAAGTTTTTTCCGCATCTAAACTCACAATCATGTCATCACCAGGCATACCCCCCCTGGCCTGAATAGCACTCAGAGCTTTTAAAATGTTTGTGGAGGCATACCTCCCGGCACAAAACCGGATTTGTCCTCATGCACCAGAGTTGGAAGCACCTTACTCAGACGGGCAGCCATAATACCCACAAACAGTTTTATGTCCTGATTCAATAAAGAAATAGGATAATATGATCCCAAAAGCTCCTTGTCACGTCCTGGTTTAGGTAACACTATGATAGAGGCATGTGTCATATTGCCCCTGGGCTGACCGTCCATGCACAGCGCCCTACATAGGTCACTAAATGGTCCCACTATCTGAGCCCCCAATATTTTGTAGTACTCAGGCCCTAGCCCATCTGGGCCCGGAGCTTTTGCTAGCTTAAGTTTATTTATAGCAGTTTGAATTTCAATTCCCTGAACAGGTACATTTAAGGTGTCCAATTGCTCTTGGGACAGAGAGGGGAGCCGAAGTCCCTGGAAAAATGCTTCCTGAAGCAACCGAAACTGAGCGAGGAGTTCCTCGTCTCGTTGCTTTCGTGTTCTGGCTATATATGCTATGATTTTCCCTCTCATTAAGGCTTTCCCTGCTTCCCAAAAGATGACCGGGTCAGTGTCAGTTGGGTCATTATCACTAAGATAGTTCCCTCATTCCCTCTGGAGAAATACCTGGAATTCCGGCTCCCGCATTAAGGTGGGATTCATATGCCAGCCTGCTTTGTTCCTACTCCTCACAAGGTTCAAATCCACCTTTACCAGACCATGATCCAACACCACTCCTGGCTCAATCTTTGCAGAGCAACTGGCAGAAAAAAGAGTGGGTGGCAATAGAATGTAGTCTAATCTGGCCTGGATTTTGTGGGCATGGGAGTAGAAGGTGTATTCCCTGGCATCTGGATTAAAGACCCTCCAGACATCCACTAGGCCCTTATCTTCCATCCACTTGGGCCATGCTTTTGATGGCTTACAGTCAACTAGTGGGTCCGTCGTTATGTTGAAATCTCCTCCTACAACCAATTGATAATCCTGGAGCGGTGCTAAAGCAGCTAATTACTGGGAGGAAAATCTCTGAGAATAAACATTCGGAGCATAAACAGAGCACAGAGCTACCCTTAACCCTGCAAAATACCCGCCCAATTACGTATCTCCCCTCAGGGTCCTGAACAATTTTGTGGCAGACACTATCCAGTCATCTACGTATGAGGATAGCTACTCCACTTTGCCTGCTGTTATACGAAGCAAAGGCAAGCTCCCCCACCCAGCCTTGTTTCAGCTTAAGATGCTCAGATGTTGACAAATGAGTTTCCTGAATCATTAGAATATCCACTTTCAGATGTTTACTATAATTTAAATTTTCTTCGTTTGAGTGGAGGAATGAATGCTGTCTACGTTAAGGGAGGCTAGCCTAATACTACCCATTCCCCCACCAAAGAGAGTACAGCTAATGCATATCGCTGTGATAGCATAGCTCTCCCAGGCGGCATCCCCAGCAGCCCCACCCTGAGGAAAACGAGTAATTCTTCATTTGTGCACAGAGCAACACCGCTACAGTGAAATCCTTAGGACCTGTCAGCCTCTGTCCCTTAACTCTCCCACCTTCTTCCAGCTCACCCCTCCCTCCCTGCAGCCCCAGAACCCAACTACCCCTCCCTCTGCACATTCTCTGCTTATCTACTCCCTGAGCTCCCTCTGCAACCAAACAAGCCCCCCACACACACCCCCAGACAGCCCCCACATGCAATCCCCAGTACACCCCTGCAAAGCTTACCAGCACCCACACTCCCACAATCAGATTCCTCCATACTGTGCACCCCCCTCCCCTCCCGCTAGAACTTGTAATCTATTCCCACGAACAATCCGCACATCCCCCCCTCCCCCCGAACTCCCAAGGTAAGTAACTTATTCAACCAAACGAATCAAATCAACAGGCAGGCTCCCACTAGAGGAGCCACTAGTGTTCAAATAGGTAATAACTTCCAAGTAAACCACAGTACATTGAAAAGTGAATCCTCACATCAGGCAGGTGGACATCTGGTTCAGTTGTCTCAATCTCCCTCAGTGAAAATCGTCGAGCGGATTAGAAGTATAGGTACAGTGTGACCGCCTGTCCACTTGCGCTCACAGCACACTGAGCTCTCCTCCTGAGACAGGCAAACACACCAAACTGCAAGAAAAACAATCACTGCACCCAACCACAAAATGTGAATCACTTCATTCAGCTCAGCAAAGCCCACGCCTTAACTGTCCCTTCTCCTGTTCTGCTGAGCAGCTGGGTGTCCATGACTGCTTGCGAAACACACTGACCATTTTGAGCAGCACATATGGCTTATGTGAGCTAAATATTAAGCCATTTTGTGTCTAAGCAGGCTGGTAGACTGTAACACTCCTGATCCCCCGCCTCCAGGTGCTCACTGCATCTCCGCGGCCCTTTCCTCTTGGCCAGGTGGAATCTTTCCCAGGAAAGCCTGCAACTCCTCTACCTTTGTCAGAGTGAAAGTGCGGTTCCCATGGGGGTACTGAAAGGCAAATTTAATTCCCTTCTCAAACAACTGGGAACAATATGGCACCAGTAACTTCATCTGTTCCATTACTCTAACAGAGAAATCATGGAACAAGCCGATGTCCCTTATATTCCACCATGTGCTGCTTCTTGTATAGCTCAAGTATTTTAGCTTTGACAGCATAATTTAAGTACCTTGCAATCACTGGCCTCAATCTCCCAGGATCTTCCCTTCTCGGGCCAGTTCAGTGCACCCATTCCACCTGAACTCGTTCTGCCTCCGAGTTGAGGCCCAGTTGTCCAAGGAGCCAGCCCTCTGCCAGTCCTTTTAGTTCTGCATCAGGAAGAGATTCAGGAATGCCAATAATCCTAATGTTGTTCCGTCTCCCCCAATTCTCCTGGTCTTCTACTCTATCTAGTAATGTTCGGATCCGCAGTTCTAGTTCCCTGATGCGCCCCTCCGCTGATGCCAAGTGATCCTCCTGGGCGGAGAGCCGCTCCTCCGCGTGCTGAATTCTGGTAGCATGGTTGGCGATACAGTCTTTTATTTCGTCCATGCCTGCATGCAACTTAGCTAACTTATCATCTAGTAGTTGTGACATGTGCCTCATGGACATCTGTACCATGTCTTCATGTAGTGGGCACCGGCACCGATTCCAATCGCTGTTGGGGTGAGGAGGGCGATGCCATCTTGTTTTTCACTACACTGCTTGTCTGCTTCCCTGACCTCAGCGTTTTTCACTGGCATTCCGATTCCTCGTGCCCTTCAAACCACATCCAACAGCAGCCACTCACTCTTGTGAGGTTCATTAAGCCATATTCTGAAGTGTCGTTACGTCATTTTCATTGGTTTAAGTAAAAAATTAAAGCAAGGGGAGGAGAGCTGAGCTATCAGGCGTCTGCTCAGTCCAATGGCATCACGTGACCTCCCCCCTTCTATTTCTTTTAAAAAGTATTTCCATGTAACTTCCTCTAGTGCCCCCCTAGTCTTTGTACTTTTGGAACAAGTAAAAATGAATTTACTTCTACTCATTCTACACCACTCAAGATTTTGTAGACCTCAATCATATCTCCCCTCAGACATTCTCTTTTCCAAGCTGAAGAGGCCCTAACCTCTTTAGCCTTTCCTCATATGAGAGGAGTTCCATCCCTTTATCATTTTGGTCACTCTTCTTGAACATTTTCTAATTCCGCTACAGAACTGAACGCAATACTCCAAGGTGCAGACACAACATGGAGCGATACAAAGGCATTATAGTATTTTGCTTATTATTCACCATCCGTTTCCTAATAATTCCTAGCATTCTGTTTGCTTTTTTGGCTGCTGCTGCACACTGAGCCCAAGATTTCAGCATATTATCTACAATGCCACCCTGATCTTTTTCTTGAGTGCTGACCCCCCAAAGTGGACCCTAGCATCAGGTAACTATGATTCGGATTATTCTTTTCCAATGTGCTCCACCTTGCTTTTGTCCACATTAAATTTCATCTGCCTTTTGGATGCCCAGTCTTCCAATTTCCTAAGGTCTTCCTCCAATATTTCACAGTCCCGTACGTGTTTTAACAACCTTGAATAATTTTGTATCATCTGTAAATTTAATCACCTCACTCGTCGTTCCAAATATTATATCATTTATAATTTATTTTAAATAGCACTGTCCAATACAGATCTCTGCGGCACTCACCCCTTTGCAGAAATGACCATTTAAACCCTACCTTCTGTTTTCTGTCCAATAAACCAATTTCCTAATCCCACACCAGAACCTTGCCTCCTAACCTATGACTTTAATTTTCTCAGGAGTCCCTCATGCAGATATTTTTATCCTTCAGGAAGTGTATTCTAACATAGATTTTAGTTCTTCTAAAATTACAGGTTGCATTTCTAAGATTCAGTCATGGGCTGATAATCTTTGTTTCGAACTTAACCCTTCTAAGACCAAACTTTGGCACCCGGATCCAGTCATTTCCAGATTTTGTGACCCTTGATGCAACTTTTTCACTTCCATGTGCATATACATCAAAGATTTTGGGTATTATCCTGGATTCATTGCTCATATTTAAGCCTAATGTGACATTTGTGAGCCCTTGGCCTAGAGGTGGCCACGTGAGAATCACCCAACCACCTCTGGGTAGACCGAGTCCCCTCAGAACTAAGAGTGCTCCCAAGAACTGGACTGGACCACAAGTGGAGATGAACTGAGGCAGCTTTATTAGCAGCAAAAAACACAGGGTTAAAAGGGTAGCCAAACGGCACAGAAAGGAAAACAGTCTAACCTAGCTGAAGCAAGGCAAACCTAAAATATAGAATAAGGTAAAGTAGAACAGCCTATCATAAGCAGCCTAACTGCGTATCTCAATAGTAGCAAACAAAATGCAAAGCAAAGAATACAGTAAAGGTAAAGTAAGGCAGCATAGCTGTATCATAAGCAGCCCAGCTGCGCATCTCAATACTAGTGAACACAATGCAAAGCATAAAGTACGCTGTAAAGGTAAAGTAAAACAGCCTAGTTGTATCAGAAGCAGCCTAGCTGCGCATCTCAATACTAGCGAACACAATGCAAAGCATGAAGTATATAGTAAAGGTAAAGTGGAACAGCCTAGCTGTATAGGGAAATCAAACATAAGCAGCCTAGCTGTGCATCTCGAACATATGGCATACAGTAGAACACAATAGACTAGGCAAAGGGCTTGCCCTAGCAGCACAAAGACAAACAGGCTGACAGAGGAAACACCACTAGTGGTTCAGGAAAGGGTTCATTCTGTCAGTACACTCAGAAGAGCCACGGAACAACCGCGGCAAGCTCCCTCAAACCCAGAGTGGAGCAGAAGCAAAACAAGAGAAAAGAAAATCTCTTGAGGACCTGCACCACAGGTGTATTGCTTCGGTATTGCAGCCTGCTCAATTGATCACCACAGATTGCTCACAGAATAAAATATTATAGATTCTTTTAGATTTGTATTGGGTAAATGAAACTCTTTATTTGCACTTTAATTGGAGAGTGTATAAGTCATTATTGTTACTGCATCACAATGATTAAGAAATACACACACTAATCAAGTACATTACTAAAGAAAGGCTATAGAAAAGTAAAATAAGAAAGATATTTATATATATACATACATCATCATCACTGGTCAGGAATTACATCATTCAGGCCCTTATCTCATCAGCTGGGAGGCCCGTTGCAGCGAATGCCTGAAGCGTCTAGACCAGGAACAAGTCATTTCTGCACGATGCGTCCATCCATAGAATGAGCCCCAGAGTTCCACCGCAACAAGTCCCCTTTTTAAGCTAAAACTTAACAAAAATGTGCATGGGGATGCCGTCAAACTCTCTCGGTTCAAGAAAACAAACCACTGGCCAGGTGAATCATTTACCGAACCTCAAGAGTACCCGCCCCCCCTTCTGCACAAGCTGGCTTCAGGGACATACATTGTTCTTGGGAGGTGCCTTATCTCCCGCACCTCTCTTCTGTCCAAGCTAGCTTCAGGGACATACATTGTTCTTAGAGAGGTGCCTTATCTCATTCCTTCCAGCCTGTTCTTTGAGATATGCCAGGCAAGTAAAATACAGAAGAGTTTAAAATTTATTATCGATCAAAGTAAGACTGAAAAGCAATTCTTAATATTTTCCATCACATTCGGTTCTTTGCTTTTCAATTTTACTTATACGATAATGGTATAATAGAATAACTATTGAGATATTTTCCGCATATAATGAGTAAGATAACAATTCTATACAGTCAAAATAATGATTATGCAAAGTATGATTAAGATAGGATGAAATAGCAAATTTAATGCTTTGGTAGCTGAAGGTGAATGTCCAGAGAAAATGTCCCACCAATTATGGGCGGTAGCTTTTTGCAAGCGTGAAGAAATGTCCACAAGTGTATCTCCAGTGAGAGTTGTATCAATCTGGTGTTGAATCAAAGTTTTATTGTGCTTCTGCAAATATTGTTGTAAAAGTTCAGTTTTTTGTATAGCATCTCTCAAAGGCTGTAAACTTAATGAAATATCGGCTGTATTCAGTACTTGTGGATACCAATATAGGGTCAATTGTTGCTCCATATCCGGTACACAAGTATATAATTGTCCATGCCACCATAAATGAGCGACATTGGTAAAACAACCAGGAAAAGGATAAGATAGAGTATATAAATGGGTCACATTGAAATCATACGAAGCTAAACAAATGTATTGAGCATTAATTTCAATAAACATACTAAAATTAGTAGGGAGTATGGTCCAAGGGCAAACAATAATAGAATGCTGTAATAAACACGGTTCATATAAAGGAGAATGTTGTCCGCAAATAGCCCCATTAATGGTATGTTGGCAAAACTCTAAGTTATAAGTAATATTATCTGTCCCAATATAATTTCCAGAAAAATGTGGTAACCAAAATTCATTAGCAAAAACAATGGGCAAAATTTTACACAAAACATGTTGCTTGGTTACATTAAAATGCACAATTTGCCCAGAACAAAAGAGGTCAGTACATATTACAGTATTTGGAGTTATTAAAATCCAATTTGCGGAAGAAATCCACCGATGAAAGATTCGCCTCCACAAATATTTAGAATTAGTCATTAAATCATCCTGAGCCTTGTTCTTTTGTATGAGGGCAAATAAATGCTGCAACGTGCATGTAGTCCAATTCATAAAATATGTTATATTGACATCTACTTGTAATTGGGCTATTTGAGTATAATTGAAAAGGTTTAGAAAACTTTTATCATATTGTAAAGTCATCCGACCTCACAAGTGTTACCCCTACAAAATTCTTTTACTCCATTACAGCACTGTGATGTTCTTGAAAACAGAACGGAAGCCAAAGAAAAAATAATAAAAGTGGAACAAAAAGATATGAAGGTACCCAAAGAGAAAAGAAACCCCCAAATCACTATTGTTGAAACGCATACCAGGAAATGTAGATGGAAAGCGATGACCACAAATGCTCGCAGTCTAAGTAATAAAGTTCATGACCTTCAGGCCCTGATGTTGGAGGCAGACTTGGATGTTGTTGCAATCACAGAGACGTGGCTAAATGGTTCCCATGAATGGGATGCAAACATACCAGGCTATAATCTATTTAGGAAGGATAGAGAGGGTCGTAAAGGTGGCGGAGTAGCTCTGTATGTGAGGAATGATATCACTGCGACTGAAATGACAGGGACCTGGGGAAAGGAAGAACCGATATGGATCACCTTAAAAAGAGATGATAGAACCTCTGTCAACGTGGGTGTTGTCTACAGACCTCCGACACAATTGGAGGAATTAGATAAAGACCTGATTGCAGATATTCAAAAGTTGGGAAGCAAGAGAGAGGTGCTGTTGCTGGGAGATTTCAATCTGCCGGATGTAGATTGGAAGGTTCCGTCTGCGGAATCGGAAAGAAGTAGAGGGATCGTGGATGCTTTCCAAAGTGTTTTGCTCAGACAAATGGTGATGGAACCCACGAGGGAGGGAGCGACACTGGATCTGGTGCTCGCAAATGGGGATAGCGTGTCAAATATCAGAGTGGGTGCCCACCTGGGCAGCAGTGACCATCAAACGGTTTGGTTTGATATGACAGCTAAAGTGGAGAGCGGCCACTCAAAACTCATAGTCCTGGATTTCAAGCGTGCTGACTTTAGTAAAATGGAGGAATACCTGAGGAAGGAGATGATGGGCTGGGAGGAAATACGAGAAGTGGAAGGACAGTGGTCCAGGCTGAAAGAAGCTATAAATAGGGCCACGAACCTTTATGTAAGGAAAGTAAATAAAAGCAAGAGAAAAAGGAAACCGATATGGTTCTCCAAGCAGTGGTTAAGAAAATAAAGGCTAAAGAGTTGGCGTTCCAGAAATACAGAAAAACTCAAGAAAAGGAACACATGGAGGATTACCGGATGAAAATGAAAGAAGCCAAGAGAGAGATACGACTGGCAAAAGCGCAAGCGGAAGAACAAATGGCTAGAAATGTAAGAAGGGGTGACAAAAATTTCTTCAGGTATATTAGTGAAAGGAGAATGACTAAAAAGATAATTGTGAGACTAAAAGATATTGCGAACCGCTATGTGGAAAATGATGAAGAAAAAGCAAATTTGCTAAATAGATACTTTTGTTCTGTTTTCAGAGGAAAATCCTGGAGAAGGACCACGATGGGCTGGAAATAATACAATTGAGAATGAAGTGGATAGAGCACCGTTCACGGAAGAAAGTGTGTATCAACAACTTGAAAAGCTAAAGGTGGACAAAGCCATGGGACCGGACGGGATCCACCCCAGGATATTGAGGGAGCTCAGAGAGGTTTTGACGGGTCCTCTTAAAGATTTGTTTAATATATCCTTGCAGATGGGAAAGGTTCCGAGGGATTGGAGAACGGCGGATGTGGTCCCTCTTCACAAAAGTGGTGATAGGGAAGAAGCTGGAAACTACAGGCCGGTAAGCCTCACTTCGGTTATTGGAAAAGTAATGGAAGCGATGCTGAAGGAAAGGATAGTGAATTTTCTGGAAGCCAATAAGTTGCAAGATCCGAGACAACATGGTTTTACCAAAGGGAAATCGTGCCAAACAAATCTCATTGAGTTCTTTGATTGGGTGACAGGAGAATTGAATCAGGGACGAGCTATGGACGTAATCTACTTAGATTTCAGCAAAGCTTTTGACACGGTTCCCCACAGGAGGCTCTTAAATAAACTGGATGGGCTGAAGATAGGACCGGAAGTGGTGAACTGGATTAGGAACTGGTTGATGGACAGATGCCAGAGGGTGGTGGTGAATGGAATTCGCTCGGAGGAAGGAAAGGTGAGTAGTGGAGTGCCTCAGGGATCAGTGCTGGGGCCGATTCTGTTCAATATATTTGTGAGTGACATTGCCGAAGGGTTAGAAGGTAAGGTTTGCCTATTTGTTGATGATACTAAGATCTGTAACAGAGTGGACACCCCGGAGGGAGTGGAAAACATGAAAAAGGATCTGAGGAAGCTAGAACAATGGTCTAAGGTTTGGCAATTAAAATTCAATGCGAAGAAATGCAAAGTGATGCACTTAGGGAATAGAAATCCATGGGAGACGTATGTGTTAGGCGGGGAGAGTCTGATAGGTACGGGCGGAGAGAGGGATCTTGGGGTGATAGTATCTGAGGATTTGAAGGCGACGAAACAGTGTGACAAGGCGGTGGCCATAGCTAGAAGGTTGTTAGGCTGTATAGAGAGAGGTGTGACCAGCAGAAGAAAGAGGGTGTTGTTGCCCCTGTATAAGTCGTTGGTGAGGCCCCACCTGGAGTATTGTGTTCAGTTTTGGAGGCCGTATCTTGTTAAGGATGTAAAAAGAATTGAAGCAGTGCAAAGAAAAGCTACGAGAATGGTATGGGATTTGCGTTACAAGACGTATGAGGAGAGACTTGCTGAACTAAACATGTATACTCTGGAGGAAAGAAGAAACAGGGGTGATATGATACAGACGTTCAAATATTTGAAAGGTATTAATCCGCAAACGAACCTTTTCCGGAGATGGGAAGGTGGTAGAACGAGAGGACATGAAATGAGATTGAAGGGGGGCAGACTCAAGAAAAATGTCAGGAAGTATTTTTTCACGGAGAGAGTAGTGGATGCTTGGAATGCCCTCCCGCAGGAGGTGGTGGAAATGAAAACGGTAACGGAATTCAAACATGCGTGGGATAAGCATAAAGGAATCCTGTGCTGAAGGAATGGATCCTCAGGAGCTTAGTCAAGATCGGGAGGCGGGGCTGGTGGTTGGGAGGCGGGGATAGTGCTGGGCAGACTTGTACGGTCTGTGCCAGAGCCGGTGGTTGGGAGGCAGGGCTGGTGGTTGGGAGGTGAGGATAGTGCTGGGCAGACTTATACAGTCTGTGCCAGAGCCGGTGGTTGGGAGGAGGGGCAGGTGGTTGGGAGGCGGGGATAGTGCTGGGCAGACTTATACGGTCTGTGCTCTGAAGAGCACAGGTACAAATCAAAGTAGGGTATACACAAAAAGCAGCAAATATGAGTTATCTTGTTGGGCAGACTGGATGGACCGTGCAGGTCTTTTTCTGCCGTCATCTACTATGTTACTATGTTATCTGTTGTGGTTAAAACACTGTTGGCATCCACTTAGCTTGTAAAGTAATAAGCTGATTAATATCAGTTCCAATACGCTTAGCTTTATAAGCTAAAGTCTCAGAATCAATAGCATTTATTACTCCTGCACTTGCACCAAAAGCTCCCAATAATGTGTCATACCAAGCTTGTTTAACTCTACATTTGGGCAGTTGAGGAAATGTAATATTGAAATGAATAACATTCTTCTGATGATTTATAGCAGTATTTATACAGGTAGAAGGTACACGAACTAGGTTGTTAGTGTGTACCCCTGGATTTGGATTAAGTATAGTAACATAATCAACCCACAAAGTACGGTTTGCTAGTGATACATTAGTAGTATAAATGTCCACAATGCTTGTAATTTTAGGACAGCACTGGTTTGAGCGAAACTTAGCTGTGCAAGTCATATTAAATCGACAACACCAGATCTGGGTGTTATCTCTGCCGTTATCTACTATGTAACTATGTATCCTGTGAAAACCATAGTTACCACAGAGCATGCTCGATAAGCCGTGCATGTGTAATTGTCTTGCTTTCGGATTTAACTCTGATTCTTCCATTGCCAAATCAGTGCCTTGTGTTTCAGTGGTAAGATGTAGTCGTCCACCGGGGTAATGGCAATACCCAAAGGTACCATAAGAAGGAGGATCATACTGACTCTTACAAGGATCTATGAATGAAACATGTTAACAGATTAGTTACTCTCTGGAACATAAGTCCATTTTTCTTGCCCAGATCGGAAGATCAAGACAGTATTATCTGCCCCTTGGGCAATAATTTCAGCAAGCTGTGGGGGCCCATTTTCTTGGGTAACCCACACCTTTGCACCTGCAAATTAGGGGATATTAAAAATCTAATATATATTATGGTCTGAAGCGTATTGTTGTACTACTTGACCCCTAAAATGGGAACCATTATCTGTCTGAATTTGGAGGGGAATACCACAGTAAAGGGATATTAGTTCTAAAGTTTTCATGGTATTAATCTGGGTAGCTCATCTGCAAGGTATTGCAATTAAATATCCAGAATAAGTATCTACTGCTGTGCATACATATTGAAATCCCTGTGAATTGGGTAAAGGTCTTAGATAATCCTTTTGCGCAATCTGTCCCGGTAACTTTCCCCTTTGTAATTACCCCTTAGACATGTGGGGAACAGATCGTCTAGTCTGATGTTGACAGACTGGACATTTTGCAATGACAGTTTTAATAACATCCATAGTTAAACTAATACCACGATCTGTTGCCCACCTGTAAGTGGCTTTTTCTCCCAAATGTCCGCGTTTCTGGTGCGCCCATGTCGCCAAACCTGAGCAATTATCCAGTTCTTCCAAAGTTTCCACCTTGAGAGGTGAAATTTTGCTTTGTTCATCAGTCACTGCATTGTAAAGGCGTTCTAGAGTATCACCCCTGCAAAGAGTGTCTACATGAAAAACAGTCACATTAGTATTTTGTACATTATTCCAATTGTCTTGCCACAATTCTTACCCCACAAATTTTTTTGGTATTAATTTTTTAGTTGTAATGGCACCCGAGTCTTTTGTTTCTACCATAGGCTCCAATTAGCATAATCTTCATTTACTGAGACACTTAGCTCTACCTCTCCTGAAAATCTAAGGCAGTTTGTATTACTTGCTGCGCTGCTTCAAAAGCTTGTTGTTATTTTTCTCCCCACTCAAAATGATATTTTTTCCTAGTCACTTTATATAATGGTGCTAAGATTTGCCGCAGGTGGGGTATGTGTTGTCTCCAAAAGCCAAATAATCCAATAAAACGTGCCTCCTTTTCATTACAAGGAGGAACAAATTCCAAAATTTTCTGTTTAGCTTTTGGCAAAATTTCCCTCAGACCATTATGCCACTGAATGCCTAGAAATGTCACTGTTTGGGATGGCTCTTGTATGTTATCAGGATTTATTTCCCATCCTTTGTCTTTTAAATGTAAAATTAACAACTCCAACTGAGTCTGAACATCTTCCTGTTTTTTCCCTTGAATCATAATGTCATCAATATACTACTACTACTACTACTAATTAACACTTCTAAAGCGCTACAAGGCATATGCAGCACTGTACAACATACATGAAAAGACGGTCCCTGCTCAAAGAGCTTACAATCTAAATAATGCACAATTTGCACATGATCAGCTAGAGGAAACTCATCTAAATGATCTGCCACCGTCCGGTGACAGATAGTGGGGCTATGAATCCAGCCCTGTGGTAGTTGTAATAACCCCCTTCTCCATTAACTCTTTTATAGTTTTAATGATCTCAAGGTGCCCCCCTAGTATTCTATACTGTTTTAAATGAATAGTCCGTGTGGCTGGGGGAATCTCTATTAG
Organism: Microcaecilia unicolor; assembly: GCF_901765095.1. Lineage (NCBI taxonomy): Eukaryota > Metazoa > Chordata > Amphibia > Gymnophiona > Siphonopidae > Microcaecilia > Microcaecilia unicolor. The sequence continues at coordinate 107,077,860 of NC_044038.1, read as the reverse complement.
GGTCATTTTCACCTTTTCCATAGTAATTGGACAAGATTGGATATAAGGTTTAACTCCAAATTGATACCTCCCATCTTCTAACATTAATGACAATCCCTTTAATATATCTATGCCCAGTATATACTCAGGCACAGGTACAATCATAACTTTATATTTTTTTTTGTATCCCATGCTTTCCCACTCATGGCAGGCTCAATGTGGTGGGCAATGGAGGGTTAAGTGACTTGCCCAGAGTTACAAGGAGCTGCCTGTGCCAGGAATTGAACTCAGTTCCTCAGTTACCCAGGACCAAAGTCCACCACCCTAACCACTAGGCCACTCCTCCACTTTTAGGTAAATTTCCAATTTTTAATTTCACCCAGGTCTGTACAGCTTCAATTTGTTTTCCCCCCTAACCCGGTAATGACAGCTTAAATTTATGTGGATTCCCATATAATAAAGTGGCCTCAGCTCCAGTTTCCACTAGAGCACGCGCTTTTTTACAGGACCTATTTTTCCAACAAATTTCTATATTTACATGGGGCCGCAAATCTAAACACGTTAAGTGGGTGGAAACCTGGTCATTCTGTCAATCATATTTTCCTGTTTTTTTTTTTTTTTTTAAGATGCTGCACTTCTTTCCAGGGATACAAATTCTCATACCCCTGCCATTCCTCTTCCTCTTGTGGGGGTGCACTAGCACTAATACTAGCACTAGGGGTTCCAGCCTCAGGGGGAGAATGGGCTGATTTGTCCGCATTTACCTGAGCTCGCTGACTGCGTACTACTTTGACCCCATTTAATTCCTGCTTTTTAACTTTCCCTTTCCGCTTTTTGCATTTATACTGTGCCACCCTTACTGCGGCCCGCTCTGCAATGGTTTGATATTTATCCAGCTTATCAGCTAACCATTTATTTTGACAATTAAGCATAACGTTTTGACTACGCAAGTCACACATTTGTCGCTCTAATTCTGCAATTTTCCTATGCTGTTCATCACGGTTCTGATGGATTTTCCAATAAGCGGTTAACAGAATCCATCCATGCTTCCCGAGAGAATATTGTTCCTTCCCCCACTCTATCTTAATTTTTTGCATACATCTAACCACATCTAAGAGTTCCAACCCCTTTAAACAGGAGTCCCACTTCTCACACAAACCTGCACATTTTGACCACTCAGTGGCTATTATATCATATGGTACTGCATCCCATCCTGGGATCTCAATAACACTCTCCGCTTTATTCTTTCCAATTTTTGGCTTAAAAAATTCAATTCCCCTCTACGAATCCTGCTCACAGCACCAACTAATGTATTGCTTCGGTATTGCAGCCTGCTCACTTGATCACCACAGACTGCTCACAGAATAAAATATTACAGATTCTTTTAGATTTGTATTGGGTAAATGAAACTCTTTATTTGCACTTTAATTGGAGAGTGTAGAAGTCATTATTGTTACTGCATCACAATGATTAAGTAATACACACACTAATCGAGTACATTACTAAAGAAAGGCTATAGAAAAGTAAAATAAGAAAGATATTTATATATATACATACATCATCATCACTGGTCAGGAATTACATCATTCAGGCCCTTATCTCATCAGCTGGGAAGCCCGTTGCAGCGAAAGCCTGAAGCGTCCAGACCAGGAATAAGTCTTTTCTGCACGATGCATCCATCCACAGAATGAGCCCCAGAGTTCCACCGCAACAAGCCCCCTTTTTAAGCTAAAACTTATCCAGAAATGTGCATGGGGATGCCGTCATACTCTCTCAGTTCAAGAAAACTAACCACTGGCCAGGTGAATCATTTACCGAACCTCAAGAGTACCCGCCCCCCTTCTGCACAAGCTGGCTTCAGGGACATACATTGTTCTTGGGAGGTGCCTTATCTCCTGCACCTCCCTTCTGTCCAAGCTAGCTTCAATGACATACATTGTTCTTAGAGAGGTGCCTTATCTCATTCCTTCCATCCTGTTCTTTGAGATATGCCAGGCAAGTAAAATACAGAAGAGTTTAAAATTTATTATCGATCAAAGTAAGACTGAAAAGCAATTCTTAATATTTTCCATCACAACAGGTGAAGTCAAGAGTGGGTCACTCTGCTCACAGAAGACTAGGGATGTCACTTAAGACAAGCAAACAGTCACTGAGGCGCCTGAGTAGAATACTCCCAAGGCCAGCAAGATAAAGCAACAAAGCCCGAGCCGACACTCCCAAGACAAGCACGATAAAGAAGCCAAACCTGAGCCGATGCTCCCAAGGTAGAAGACTCAACGGCCCTGCACAGCACCCAAGGACCAGGATCAGCCCACGTAGACCCCTCCATGCTCCAAGCATTGCTCCCTTATCCGGAGATACCTTGCGACATGACCTCAGCCGCTGCACCCGCAGCATTCCCCGTCATCCAACCCACAAAGTCCCAAACACAGCATAATGCCACTTGCTGCATAAAGCGAGTAAGGACTCACAGTGGGCGACTGGAATCTTAACTGAGGCACGGGAGGCTCTGGACTTACAGGCCTGGCAGCAGACTTCACTGGACCCAAGCAAAGGTGAAAGCTGTAGGCAGCGGTGTAGCGAGGCCGGCTGACACCCGGGGCGGGTTGCCGCTGTGCACACCCCCCGGGTGCAGCACAGCGCACCCCCCCTTGGCGCGCGCACCCTCGGAGTGCATCTTTACCGCTGGTGCTCCGCCCCGCCGAGTGCACGTCGTCTCTGGGAGCTGCGTCGGCTCCGTTGGTTCCCTGCTTTCTCTGCCCCGGAACAGGAAGTAACCTGTTCCGGGGCAAAGAGATCAGGTAACCAGCGGCGCCGACACCCCCCCAGTGCGTGCACCCGGGGCAGACCGCCCCACCGCCCCCCCTTTCTACGCCACTGGCTGTAGGCAGAGCTATTACTCCTCAGAACTATCAAGCTTGAAAGTAGGCTTCACAGGAACACAGCAATAGGTGAAAGCTGTGGGCAAAGCTTTACTCCTCAGCACTCCCAAGCTTGAAAGCAGGCTTCACAGGAACACAGCATAAGAAAAAACTGTAGGCCAAGCTTTTACTCCTCAGGACTCCCTGGCTTGGAGACAGTTCTCCACAGGAACATAGCATAAGGAAAAGCTGTAGCAAAGCTTCAGGCCATGGCCTCACAATGAAACAGAGTTGAAACTAGCAAGGGTAATTGCCAGAACCCTGAGCACTCTCAGAAGCCAGCTTAAGAAGTGTTCAGTGCTGATGACATCACCAGCTTGGCCTCCACAGGTCACTGACTGGAACTGCAGGTAATTTTAGTATGTGAGAAGGAGGAACACAGCACAGACGAGCAAGGCACGGACGTCGGTGACGATGACCGTGACAGTACCCCCCCCCCCCCTTTATGGGTACCCGGGTTCCCAAAAACATTTTGGACCAGAATCGAAGCATGCACCTTGCCAGCAGGCTCCCAAGAGCTTCCTACTGAAGCAAGTCTATGTTTCTTTACTGGTTTCCCTATCTTAATAGGAATGGAATTATTAACATGCTTAGGATCATATTTATGTCTATAACAGGACCTTAACATTTCCAGTCTGCGAATCCTCAACTGATCCCTTCTGTTAAGACGTTTATGTTTAAGAATTTCTACATGGTTTTCCCTCTTCTGACTGGGTGCCTTGAACCAGCTCTCAGCCGTCTTCCTAGAAAAGACATCCGCAAAGGAGGCAAACTCCTCCGGCAAATCCAGAGGCACAGTTACTAGAGCTACCTCTAGCTTAGGAGAAGAGGGTTGAAGAGGCTGCATTGGTTCTAGACATCTGTACCCTAAGTTATGAGTTGGCCTAGTCCCCAATCAAATTGAGGATTATGGATGCAGAGCCAAGGCAATCCTAAAAGTACAGGATTGGTGGCTTTGGGTAAAATGTGTAGGGTGATGATCTCTCGGTGTGAAACCCCTGTGATCATTAACAACCCTTCCATCATTTCTCTGGACAGTACCAAAGATGGAAGTATGGGCTGGTCCAGGACCCTTGTGGGAATTTTGTGGTCGGCAATAAAATTCCCTGCAGACCCAGAGTCTGCTACTGCAGTGGTGGAGACCCAGCCAGACGAGGTCCAAAACCTTACAGGAACTTGTGTTCGAGGAACTAGGCTGTCTATGCCTAATCTCACTTCCCCAATATGAGTAGGGTTAGGTTTTTCCTCCGACCTCCTTGTGCACTCTTTCAAGAAATGGTCGGTGCCACCACACTGCAGGCATAGGTTCTTCTGACACTGGCGTCTTCTTTCCTGGGGAGATACAACTGTCCAATCTATTTGCATAGGTTCTTCTATTTTCCTGTTGGGCGAGGGACTTGTAGAAGGTCGGGGGAAGGGACTCTTGTAACCAGAAGCCCAAAGAGACTTGCTCCCTAAACCTATAGTCCACTTTAGCATATAAATCAATTAAAGAATCCAGCTCCTCTGGAAGCTCCCTGCCAGCCAACTCATCCTTAATGCGTGAGGCAAATCCCCGCCAAAAGATGGCTGACAGGCTACGATTGTCCCATTGTAATTCACACACCAAGGAGCAAAACTGAATGGCATAAGTGTTCAGGGTGCATTCACCCTGTCGTATCCTGAGTACCTCAGATGCTGCTACAGCATTTATTCAAGGTTCTCCAAAAGTCTGTTCCCACAACGAGGACGCCCAAGCCAACGCAGTGCCAGAGAGTAGTGTCAGAATGTAAGTTACCTTAGTCCTATCATCAGGAAAATCTTTTTTAAATTAAAGCAGTTGAGAGTTGTATGTGCACCTTTTGAATAACACCATTTTGCACACTTGACTCAATATATGGTGCTGTCTTACCTTGAGTATTGTAATTCGTCCAACATACTCATATGATTTTTAAAAAGAGATTTCATCAAGTCTCACCTCTTTTTAAACTTCACTGGCTTCTGCTTTGTAAGAGAATAGATTTTAAAATGTCCTGTTTTGTTTAAAAAATATTCTGTGTCGATATACCAAAAGAGTTTCTTTCATTGGTATGTTTTTTTGCTGGAAAACTTTCTCATAGACAATCCAGAAATCATATGCTTCTGTATCCTTCCTTTACAGGAGTTTGCTCTAAAAAGCTACATGAACAATCTTTTTCTTATAAGGCAATGTCAATTTGGAATGCTATTCCTGAAATGATTATATTGAACAAATCTTATCTCTTGTTTAGAAGAAGTTTTAAAACATTTTAATTAAAGGAAATTTGATGTAATGCATAGAAAGATTATATATATACTAGTAAAAAAGGCCCGTTTCTGACACAAATGAAACGGGCGCTAGCAAGGTTTTCCTCAGAGTGTGTATGTTTGAGAGAGTGTATGTGAGAGTGACTGAGTGTGAGAGAGAGAGTGTGTGTGTGAGAATGAGAGTGTGTGCAAGTGCATTTGTGAGACACAGTGTGTGAGAGAGAGTGTTTCACACAGATACAGTGTGTGAGAGAGAGTGTGTGTGTGTGACAGAGATACCTCCCCCCCTCTCTGGTGTCAGGCCCCCCTCCCTCCTTCTCTCTGGTGTCAGGCCCCCCCCCCCCCTCTCTCTCTGGTATCTGAGCGTTACTGTGCAGTGCGCTGAGCTCTGGCTGTGCTTCAAGAAACTGACCAATCCTATTTAATAGAATGCACCTCCAACATTCTGAAGCCAAGAAACCTCGTGTGGTTGGTCACTTCTGCTTGTGACGAACCCGGAAGTACGTGATGTCAATTCAGGAGATGGATACAGAGAGCAGGAATGCCTCAGCCATACAGTCAGCTTCAGAATGTTGGAGGTGCGTTTTATTATATAGGATTTTTCTGTGTTACGAGCCTACTGGGACAAGCATGGTAGCAATAGGGTCTCAGTTCTGATTGGCTATGTCAGGGATTGGGCTGGTGTCTAAGGCAGATAATGTCAGATGCCAGACCCTATTTAAGCCTGCCTCTGTTTGTATAGGATGCTCTAGCGTTAATTCCCTCAGTTGTGAGCTTATCTTCTGATTCTCTGTTTGTGTGTGCCTGTGGGGATAGTATGAGTTCTCTCTCTGTGTAGTTAGCCCTTTACTTTCTGTATTTGCTGTTTGAGTCTGTGAGAACTTGCTCCTCCGTTTAGCTGTGCTTCTTTTGCTTAGCTGTGAGCTGTTCCTCTGTGTGGTTAGTCTTTAACCCTTTAATTTCTTTATCTGTTGTTTAAATCTGTTTGGGCTGCTCTTCCATTTATCCATTGAGCTGTGATTTCTAGCACAGCCCTGAGCTTCCTCTCTGTGTGGCTTCCCTTTAACCCATTACTTGCTGAATCTGTTGTTTGAATCTGTTTGGGCTGCTCTTCCGTTTAGCTGTGGTTTCTAGCACAGCCCTGAGCTGCCTCTCTGTGTGGTTTCCTTTTAACCCTTTACTTGCTGTTTCTGCTCTTTGAGCTTGTGTGAATTGCTCTTTTGTCTAACTGTGCTTTCAGGCACAGTGTGAGCTATCTGTTTGTGTGGGGTTGCTTTTAACCCTCTAGTTATTGTTTATGCCTGTGTGCATGGTCTTTTGACCTTTCGTTTATGGCTGTATTTTGTGCAGCATGTGCTGTCTGGTTAGTATTCTCTTAGGGGACCTTGTTCTGTTTCTTTCCCCTTCCTTCCTGTGTGTTTTGGTTCCTGTTCGGCCTTGCGGCCCTTGTGCTTGGACTCTGTTACGTGTGGGTTCCAGTTTGGCCTTGTGGCTCATGTGCTTGGACTCAAGGCTGAACTGGAACCCACACTTAACAGCCTTGCGGCCCCTATGAGTGTTCTATCTTTCCTCCCTTGTGGTGCTCTCTGGTCTTCCTGAATGTGCTGGGCTTTGTAGCCTTTTAGTCTCTGTGATAGCATGGGCTCAGTCTGCCCTAGGCCTCAGCCTAGGTCCAAGGCCTCATGACCAAACACAACAGAACACTAGAGCCATGAGCTCGAGTGAGCCCTCCGTTAAGCAGTTACTTCAGCAACCGCATGCTCAGGTACAACAGGTTATAAAAGCCGTTGATGCATTGAATCAATGGGTAGACACTCTTTCGTCTACTGTACCTACTACTGGAACTATTGGGAACCTTCCGCTCCCAGTCCGCAAAACCCCAAGATGGGTGAGACAGGCATTCATGTTGCCCAGCCCCCTTGTTATGATGGTGATACTAAGATGTTGTGGCTTTCTTAATCAGTGCCAAACTGTCTTTGAATTACAGGCTGGGGATTTTCCCATGGATCGAGCAAAAGTAGCTTACATTTTCTCCTTGCTCTCAGGATTCGCTCTTGCTTGGGCCTATATTGAAGAAGGATCCAATATTTAAAATTTTGACATAGTTCCTGGAACAATTTTGTCTTACGTTTGAAGAACCCGGGAAAGCTTCATCTGCAGCTACCCAATTACTGAACCTACACCAGGGTCGGCTTTCCTTGGGCGAAAACGCCATTCAGTTCCGAACCCTGGCAGCCGAACTAAGATGGGACAATCATAGTCCTACTGCCGTATTCTGGCATGGGGTTTCCCCCACTATTAAGGATGAACTGGCTGGTCTGGAGCTACCCTCCAACTCATTCGTCTCTGTACCCAGGTGGACATTAGTTTCAGAAAACGTGCCAGTGAGCATTTTGCCAGTCAGCGGGTCAGAGCCTATTCAGGTGGAACGTATATTTACTTTGGCCCAGAAGAGACAAAGACATTCCCAGGGTCTCTGCCTTTATTGTGGAATAAAGGGACATTTTGTTCGTGATTGCCTGAATATATTGAAATCAGGAAACCAGCAGCCCTGATCTTGGCTGGGGAGACGCAAGTTTTGGTACCAGTTCTGTTGTCAGTGAAGGGTGACCTCCTGTGTGGAAGATCTAATTGACTCTGGTGCTGGAGGCAATTTCATCAGTGAAAACCTAATACGGGACCATCAAATTCCTACCCAGATGTTGCCGCATCCCATTTCAGTGTCATTGGTGTTTGGTCTTGTTCAAGGAATCTTGTGCACCAGAATCATGCCCATTATGGTATGAGTAGGGGTCTTACATCAGGAGATCATCTCCTTTTATGTATTTCCATCAGCTATTAATTCTATTATTCTAGGGTTACCATGGCTTGTCTGCATAATCCTCGCATTGATTGGGAGCAGGGTCAATTGTTGGCATGGGGCCCAGCTTGCCATGAAGTTTGCTTGGATAAAGTATCTTTGATGCAACCTTTATTTCCATTGGCACAAACAGATGTAATGTTACCAGTCATGTATCAATCCTTTAAAGATGTTTTTTCTAAACGAAGAGCTGAAACCTTAACTCCCCATCGCTCCTACGATTGCTGATGCCGGGAACAGAAACCCCTTGGGGTCAAGTGTACCCTTTATTTAGTCCAGAAATTGAAGCAATGTCTAACTTTATACAAGATAACCTTGCCTGAGGGTTCATTCGTCCCTCGAAATCCCTGGTTGGTGCAGGATTTTTCTTTGTGGAGAAAAAGGATGGAAGTCTACGCCCTTGCATTGACTACAGAGGTCTCAATGCAATCACGGTGAAGGACAAATATCCATTGCCACTCATCTCTGAGATGTTTGATCATCTTCAAGGAGCCCAAATATTTTCCAAGTTGGATCTTTGAGGGGCCTACAACCTCATTCGGATACAAGATGGTGATGAGTGGAAGACTGCTTTTAATACTCGTGACGGGCACTATGAGTATCTAGTGATGTCCTTCAGGTTGGCTAATGACCAAGGTGTGTGTGTTTCAGTCCTTCATGAATTATATTTTTAGATTGTTAGAGACCTTTTGTATAAATTTGTTTTGATCTACCTAGATGATATTCTTATAATTTCTAGATCTTCTGAAGAGCACTACGATCATGTGAAGACCGTACTGCAGTGGTTGAGAGAGAACCATTTCTTTGTGAAACTAGAGATATGTGAATTTCATCATTCCAAACTGCCTTTTTTAGGATATATTGTTTTTAACCAAGGACTGAAGATGGATCCCAGCAAATTATCTGTAATTTTGCAGTGACAACAGCCCACAGGGCATAAAGCGTTACAACGCTTTCTAGGATTTGCCAATTATTATAGGCAATTTATTCAGAATTATTCTTTGCTGGCAGCTCCTCTCACTGCTCTGACTAAAAAGGATGCTTATGCTCGTCATTGGTCTCAGGAGGCTTGCAAAGCTTTTGAGAATCTGAAGCAGGCTTTTGTAGCAGCACCAGTCTTACAAAATCCTAATCCAGGAAAGAAATTCTTTGTGGAAGCAGATGCTTCATCGGTTGGCACAGGCTCATTTCAGTGGGAAGCTTCTCCCATTTGCTTTCATTTCCAGAAAGTACACTCCAACCAAAAGGAATTATTCTATAGGAGACCAGGAATTGTTAGCCTTTAAACTGGCCCTAGAGGAGTGGTGGCACCTCTTAGAAGGAGCACAGGTGCCTTTTACAGTATTCACAGATCACAAAAAATTTGTCTATCTACGTGAAGCTAGATGATTGAATCCTCGACAAGCTCGTTGGGCATTATTTTTCTTTGACTTACCGCCCAGCAGAGAAAAATACCAAGGCAGATGCCTTTTCTAGATCATTGAAGCCTGAGAAGATGATTGATCCTACAGCGTTCATCCCAGCAATGGTGGCTGCTGTGCCCCCTGGTATGACATTTGTGCCTCTTCGTTTCAGAGAGAAGATACTTCGATGGGGTTATGCCTCCCAATTTGCAGGACATCCTGGCATCCTGGGAACAAAATGATTTATATCACAGAAGTATTGGTGGCCCACACTCGACCATGATGTCCAAGAATTTGTTACCGCTTGCTCGGATTGTGCCCGGCATAAGACTGTTTATCAGAGACCCCAGGGTCAGCTCCTGCCACTATCAGTACCTGAAAAACCATGGACCCATATAGCCATGGATTTCATTACTGACCTCCAATCCTCTGAAGGATATACAGTCATCTGGGTGGTAGTAGACCAGTTTTCTAAAATGGCACATTTTGTACCTATGCCAGGCCTTCCCTCTGCTGTGAAACTTGTGCAACATTTCATCATTGCAATCTTCCGTCTTCACGGATTACCAGAGACTATCACTTCAGATCATGGAGTACAATTTGTGTCCAAGTTCTGGTGAGCAGAATCGGGCCCTACGTGTGAAGTTTAATTTTTCCTCAGTATATTATCCTCAAACGGTCAAACTGAGCATATTAATAAGTGTTTGAAACAGTTCCTGCGAATGTATGTTACTGCCCATCATGATGGATGGAGTCAATTGCTTCCTTGGGCAGAATTTGCCCATAATAACAGAGTAAGCTCTGCCACTGGATCTTCTCCATTTTATATTTTTTAAGGGGGACATCCACATATCCCATTTCCATTCCTGCTGCAGCCAGAGCTGTAACCTTCCTCCAATCTATTTGGTTATCGGTCCAGAAGACATTTCAGCAAACCACTGCTCATATGAAATGTCAAGCAGACAAACATAGACGACTGGGGCCTCAGTTTCAACCTGGTGATTTAGTGTGGCTTTCCACTCACCATCTTCGGCTGAAGACTCCTTCCACTTAGTTTGCTCCACAGTTTGTGGGTCCATATCCCGTTATAAGACAAGTCAACCCAGTCAGCTATCAGCTCAAATTGCCACCTACTTTGCAAGTACACAATACGTTTCACGTATCTTTGTGGTCCTAAGAAAGGGCTCTTTGCCTGCTTTGTCTTCTCGACCAGCAGTATCGGCCTTCCAAGGTGAATATGAAGTTCGAGATATCCTCGATGCCTGATGCCTCAGGGGGCAACTTCAATATCTCATCTCTAGGAAAGGGTATGGACCAGGGGAGAATTCTTGAGAGGCTGCTAACCAAGTTCAAGCTCCTGTATTGGTCCGACGTTTCCATCGACTCTTTCCTTGTGAGCTATCTCTTTGCGTGGGGTTGCCTTTAATCCTCTAGTTATTGTTTGTGCCTGTGTGCATGGTCTTTTGACCTTTCATTTATGGCTGTATTTTGTGCAGCATGTGCTGCCTGGTTAGTATTCTCTTAGGGGACCTTGTTCTGTTTCTCTCTCCTTCTTTCTGTGTGCTTGGGCTCCTGTTCGGCTTTGCGGCCCGTGCGCTTGGACTCTGTTCCAGTTCAGCCTTACAGCCCCTATGAGTGTTCTATCTTTCCTCCCTGGTGGTGCTCTCTGGTCTCCCTGAGTGTGCTGGGTTTTGTAGCCTCTGCCCTAGACCTCGGCCTAGGTCCAAGGGGTCACAACAAAACAAAACATTGTGTTTGTAAATTGATTTTGTAATTCTTTTTTATATAAACCACTTTCCTGCTTATTTTCGAAAGAGAAAAACGTCTATAGTGCGACCTAAATCGGGAGATAGACGTTTATCTCACAAAAACGATTAAATCAGTATAATGGAAACAAAACTTTAAGTGCGTCCGTTTCGCTCGTATGCTCAGATACAAATGCCCAAATAAGGGGTGTGTCGGGGGCGTGTTAAGGGCGGTGTTATGAGGTGGGCGTCTACAATGTATAACGGATAGCAAAATGACTTAGGGTGGGCGCGAACATGGGCGTCATTGCTTAAACCCGAAATAAAAACGACCAGAGCAATGGGGAAATCGTCTTTAGACCCAATAGCGATTGTGTGCAGTTGAAGAGTGGCATGATCGGTGTTGGGAGAGCTGAATTGGTGGTTGCAGAGAAAGCTGAGTGTGTGGAGTACCTGTAACGTTCGTCTGTCTGCCCTAGTCGGAACGTTGTCACCCTCACCTGCCTCTTTTGTGTCTTACCTTTTGACCTTTCCCTACTCCTCCTCCTTGCTCTATCGCTCCCTTCCCCCTATCCCCCTCCATTCACTGTTCCCACGTGTATATTGTATTGCCTGACTTCCCTTTGTCTCTGTGCTCCCTGTACTGTTTGGGGAGTGACTGGCCAGAGGGTGTGTTCGGAGTGAGATTCTGTGTGCTGCTGTTGTTTCAGTACTACTACTAATACTTCCACTGGTGGGGAAATGGATGCACTAAATTCACTGGTGGCTTCCATGTTAGAGGAACAGGCCACACACCGCAGGAGCTATTCACGGCCCCGAGTGTTCAGGCCCCGCACCACCTTCCTACAACTCACTGACCAGCAGTGTCTGACAAGGTTCAGGCCACCATTGTGCAGCTTTGTGAGCAGCTGAAGCCCCTCCTTCAGCCCCAGACCCATAGGAATAACCCCATCCCTGTCCACCTCAAAGTCACTGCCTCTCTCTCTGTCCTGGCCTCTGGGAGTTTCCAATCCGTCTTAGCTGCTAACACAGGGCTCACCCAGGCTTCTATTTCACACTGTCTCACCCAGTTCCTGGATGCCTTTCTAACTCACACCTCTCACTACATCATTTTCCCCACCACCCCCCAGGCCCTGCACAACAACATGGCCGCCTTCTATGCTGTTGCTAGATTCCCCTCGGTCATAGGTGTGATTGACTGCACACACGTCCCACTCAGGCCCCCCCCCCCCCCCCCCGGGAACACGAAGCCACCTACAGAAACAGGAAGGCATTTCATTCGATGAATATGCAAGTTGTGTGTGATGCCCAGGGGGAGATATTAGACGTGTGTGCCAGGAACCCTGGTTCCACCCACGATGCCTACATCCTACAGCACTCGGGCATCTTCCGCAGGTTTGAGCGAGGGGAGTTCACCGGTGGATGGCTACTAGGTAAGTGCAACATGGATGTACCCATACTATATCTCCTCCACCGGCCAACCCTCTGCCCTGCCTTCCTCCACCTCACTCCACAACCCACTATCCTAATCCCCCCTCCCCCCCCCCCCCTGTACCTGCTCCAAGCAATACACACTCATCTATTTCATTTTGCTTCTCTCCAAAGGTGACCGAGGCTACCCGCAGAGGACATGGCTCATGACCTCCGTGGTGCATCCACAACCAGGGGCAGAAGAAACCTACAACAGGAGGCATCGCAGCACCCGGGGGATTATTGAGCGGACCTTTGGCTTCTTGAAAAACCGCTTCCGCTGTCTGGACCGGTCTGGAGGAGAGCTGCTCTACAGTCCAGAAAAGGTGGCCAAGATCTTTGTGGCGTGCTGCATGCTGCACAATTTGGCCCAGCGCAGAGGACAGGCCCTCCCAGAGGAGCCACAGCCACCAGAGGAGGCCCCAGATGAGCAGGAAGAGGAGCCCCCTCCACCCCCAGCCCACAGAGCTGAGCTCACTGCTTACCAGCTTGGCGTTAGAGCCAGACAAAGACTCATAGAAACAAGTTTTGTGTGAAAGTAAGTGCACATTTATTTGTAATACTGACATAAGTGTTACCATCACATCACACCCACCACCACCACCACCACCCATCAACCCTCACCCTCCAGCATGTGTCATCACTTTCCCCGGCCCCTCCCCCGTCCCCTCTTACCCCTCCCACAGACTTCCTTTGCAGCTGGTGCTGCAGGGGAAGTCTGTTCAGACTCCTCCGATGGGCTACTCCCACTGTCCTCCTCCGTATCCACACAGCAGCCTGCGGCTTCGGCTGCTCTGTGGAATCCGGCCACCTTGTTGGCTGTAGCCTGGCCACAGGACCCAGAATGGGGAGCTGGTTTTGGTGGGGTGCTGCACTAGTTGGCTGCGTAGGCGCCCGATCTCAAAGCCCACCTCTTAGCTGGTGGTGGTTGCTGCCCACTGGAGGAGGAAGTGGATGGCAGGTCTTGCTGCACCACCACCGGTGAAGTAGGTGCTGTGACCTGAGGGCGCAGGCCTTCAATGCTGTGCTGCAGCTGTTCCAGTTGCTGGAGCACCTCATGGTGGGCTTGACGCTGCGCCTGGAGCAGTTCCTGGTGGGCTTGGCTTCCTGCTGCAGCTCTAATTTTGTTGCCGGTACGCCCTCCAAGCCCACATTGTGCCGCAGCAAATCAGTGGCCAGCCGCAGGATTTTGCCTCCTTTGGCGAGGAGCTGGCCCCTTATATGCATCCTCCGCACATGGAAAACTCAACCGGTGGTGGAGTAGGTGCCGCCTCTGCCAGTGGTGCTGGGGAGGTTGGGCCTTAGTGCTGGTTCTGCTGCTGCAGGTGGTAAGAGGTTAGAGGCGCACTGTGTGCAGGTGGTGGTGTTAGAGGCTGGACTGCTGCTGCAGGTGGTGGCGGGGTAGAGGGTGCTCTGGTGCAGGTGGTGGAGGTAGAGGCTGCAATGGTGAGGTGGTGGTGGTGGTAGAGGCTGGACTGTTGCTGCAGGCGGTGGAGGTTGAGGCTGTCCTGCTGGTGTAGGCCCTTTGTTATGATTGGAGGCCACTAGGACCAGCCTCATCAGAAGTCATCACCGTATAGCACAAGGTGTGAGGAAGTGTGTTGGTGAAAATAACACGACTTTTGTCTTTCAGCATTCATCTACATAGCCCCCTACACTTGATGACACTGCAAAGAGATGGTGAGGAGGATTGGGTTTGAGACCCATGTGAAAGACAGCCCCACAGGCAGCTGGGTTACAGCTGGTGGACGGACCAGCCAAGACAAGGACACCCGCTCACAACTTTGTGGACCCGGACAAGCTGTTTGTTGTATTTAGTTAAAGTGAAGGACATTTGAGCGTGTCTTGTTTTACTACTGACTTGGTACACTGCCTAGAACTGCTTTATGGACCCCGATTACAGGCTCCTTAAGTTGCATGCATTGGCCCAGCACTAACTAGAGCACAAGGTGACAGGGAAGGAAATAGGCACAGTTTGGTGATGATGGGAAAATAGGAGGGAGTAGGGAAGGAAGAGGCCCAAAGTTGTGCCACAGAGTAGAGTAGTAACCTCACACACCCATAGGATAGGAGCCAAGTGTAAAGTATTATTGGGGGTGCTAAGCCCAGTGCAATAAGCCCTCCTGGACAACTACATGATATTTCCTCAATATTGGGGGGGCGCAACCACCCACTGAGTCCTGCTCCTATGACACCACTTAATACTACCACTACTCAGACACCTTACAACTGTATTAAGCTCCACACACAGGACAAGTAAGAGGGAAGCCAATGACTACGGTAGGAATAGAGAGTAAGGGTACAGAGCAAGTGAGTAGGGGGTAGGAGGTGAGACACCATCATAAAGGTGGGCGTTTATTCCACATACTCCTCCCCCACCTCCCTCCTCCCCCTGGCCCCAACTTGTATAACACAGTATAGTGCAGCACAACAGATATCCCAACATCATAATGGACAACCTACCTGAGGCCTCAGGCTGGGCCGAGGTGTCAAGGGACCTGATCCCGTGGATGCCCTCCTGGGGTAGCATGGTGTGGACCATCAGCTCCATGGGGTGAGGTTGGCTGTGTCATGTGCTGCGGGATTGGCCCCAGCCTTCCTCTTCACATCCCTCCTCAGCTTGCGCCACTTGCGCTTACAGTCCTCCACGTCCCTTGCACAGTGGAAGACCGCATTCACCCTGTCATGGACCGCCTCCCATTCCAGCTGCTTGGTGGTCGCAGCCAGTCTCTGCCCTGTGGGAGCAAACAGGTTGGTGTGCTGTTGCTGTATCTCCTGCACCAGGAGCTCCACTTCGGCATCTGAGAAATTACCCTTCCGGGTTGGGGGCTGGTGTGGCGGCATTGTACCAATGGGGTTTCGAAAATACGGAGTAGATGTTTATATCATCGCCAGGAACGCCCATTTTGGACGGGGGATAGGCGTGTCTGATATGGACGCTGTAATTTCGATTATACACATAATTCCTAAACGTGCCCAGCTGAGATAGCGATTTGGAGCTCCTGATTTCGATAATGGGTAGATAACTATGGGCGTCTCCACCTGCCTTCCCCTTCTTGATTGCCATTTAAACCGCCATTTTATGCGCTGGCAGTTCTGATTCACGTGAGTTCTCACGTGTTACCCACATTTATATTAAGGTTTGTGTTTGGCAAGGTATGCTTCGGGACACCTGTGTATTTTGGGGGGTTGTTATTTGTGGTTGCCCTCAGCCCACAACACTTCCATATCCATCCTTTGGCCCTCTTCCTGTCTCCCATTCTCTGTGCCTGGTTGTAGCAGGCAGTCTGTGGGAGCTAGAAATTGCTACAATCGCTCCAAATCAGGCACCCCTCCCTCAGTAAAGGGTCATTTCACTGAGGCAGATGTCCAGTTAATGTTCCAGAAGATAGAAACAGACGTTCATGGTAAGCTCTTATTTCTCTGCCACCTCTTCTCTTTCTGCTCATTATCAAGGAGTGTGCATTCACTGTATGTAGTCTGCAGTCATGTCTTAGCTTTCTTTTCTGCAGGTTCCTGTGCACTGGTGGAGGCCATCAGCCCCATACTGTGTGGTCTGCCAGGTCCTCAAAGCTGTGGGCCAGCTGTTGCAGCTGCTGTATTGGTTCCCGGTAGGTTCAATCCTTTGTTTGTGTGCTGAACCCCAGTCCCCATTATGAAATGGCCACCCATTCTCACTTTGATAGGAGAGGGAGGGGGAACTATATAGGCTAATCATGTTTTTAGCACAGTATTGAACACAGTCCTACAAACCTCCATAGTTCTAGAACAACAACATTTCTAACATGTAGGCTGTAAACTAGTTTCAAGGTGGCCACAGGTACTGCCTACTGAGCCCTTAAGACATGGTGAGGGAGAGAGTTTGTGGTTACAGGTCCAAACCCAAATTACCTGCAGGTAGCTATAACCTGATGGCTGCCGTGGCCTAGTGGTTAGATTACCAGCCTTATAATTACAAGGTTGCCGGTTCAATTCCCACTCCTGCCCCTTGTGATCTATAGCAAGCCACTTAACCCTCCATTGGCTCAGGTACAAACTTATAGTCCTCCTGGGACAGGGAAAGACCTGGAATGTAGGTCACCTTGACCTCCTACTTAAAAAAGTTGTGAGCAAACACCATATTTATTTGTGCCCTTCTGTAACTCTTGTAATATATTGCAACTGTGATGCAGTAAGCCTCCATCTAATGGTTTTGCCATTGTTTTCCCTTTTCTCCTCAGCACTATATACCATTGCAGATGCATAGAATGTGAAAAGATGAGGCAGCTGTTTGTAGGTCCTTGGTGCCCCCCCCCCCCCCCCCCCCCACCAATTTGGTATGCTTGTGGGTAAGGGTGTCTGGTGATCACACTGAGAACACATCATGTATGTGCTACCTAGGGTTATGTGCAAGAGTGTACTTGGCAGATCACAAGTGCTAGACAACAAATCTATTATTAATGCCACTCTGTGCTGTGGGGCTGTGGGGCTGTATGGTAAGGGGGAGGGAGAGAGGCTGGATGGCCATTTGTGTCCCTCAACAGTAAATAGCCATCCAGCCTCCGCGGCCCACCCCTCTGCACATAGGGCCATGGAGGTTGGAATGAACAGGTGGGCTTCTGTATGGGCACCATTATCACAGACATGCATCAGCTTTCTCATTCACACTTCACATTTCATGCAGGGGATGGAGGTGGCCCAGGTGATGGCGCTGCCTGAGGCGATGGAGGTGCCTCAGGGGATGGAGATGGCTGAGGGGAGGGAGATGGCTCAGATGGAGCTGCAGGTGGGGAGGGGTCCTCCTGAATGTCCTCATCAATGATGAGGACCCCCTCCTCCGAGTCCTCCTCCGAGTCCTCCTCCGAGTCCTCCTGGTGGGCCTCCTGGCCTGGCTGCTCCTCCTCCTCCTCCTCCAGGTGCCCCTCCTGGCCTGCCTCCACCTCCTCCTCCTCCTCCTGCAGGTGGCCCTCCTCGTCAGCCTGCTCTTCCTGCTGGTGATGGAGCCCTGTGTATGTAAACAGAGTATGGATGAGATGAGCACATGCAACATGGCTTGCATAGTGCTGTAGCTGGGTGACCTGAGCCAGGGGATGGGGGAAGGTGTGAGGAGGCGTGGCCTATACCCATGGGGGACTGAGATGCATCAGATGACATGACAGGGAACCCTGGAAGTTGCACTGACACAAAACACACAGGACATGTTGGCAGACCACACTCATTGGGGACCAGCATGTTTGCATTGTGAGATGTGACGAGGGTTTGGTGAACTGTTTTTGTTGTTTTTAAGGGGGGGGGGGCGGTGGGAAGGGTGTTTAGCACATTACTTTTATGTGAGGGAGGCCATGACATCCAGTAAACGTAGGGCCTCAGGCAGGTCTACCAGGACACACTATCCACCCACCCCAGAAAGGGGGAGACTAAAGTGAGGCATGTCATCTCATTCATCTGGGGGGGGGGGGGGGGGAATGGTCGTTGGAAGTTGCAGCCACAGTCATGGGAGGGCACCTGCAACCTGCATCCTTGATCTGGGACCAATAAATATGTTATTACTTATTAGTTGGCTATTAGCCACATATTGTACAGGACATTTGCATTAATCAATAAATATATTTACAAATCAGTACAGGTGTCCTGTTTTTGAATACTTACGGCGAGCCCTGAGGTGCCGTCGCACTACCCGGATGAGCTCGGGCCTCTCCCGCCTCACATGGTGGAACCTCCTCCGTAGGGACTCGAGGTCCCGGTGAACACCGAAGCGTCTGTAAGATATAAGTTTGTAGAGCAGGAGTCAGGGGATGATCCTTCTTGCCCTCTGCACACACATTCATTTGTTATTCAAATAGCAGAGAGAGGGTCAACACTGTTGGGGGGGGGGGGGGATCACCTCCATTGGTCCACATTCATAGAAGCCACCTTTGTACAATTTTTGGGGGTGCTACCCCCAGTGGAGATCACCCCTCTATGGATCCATACAAGGCATTTATTCTATATTGGGGGTGCTGAAGCCAGGGGCGTAGCCACGGGTGGGCCTGGATGGGCCTAGGCCCACCCAGTTTGGGTTCAGGCCCACCCAGCAGCGGAGCGGAGGGAGCAGGCAGCACTGATCCTGCAACTGCCTCCTCTCTGACGGCAGCACTTTCCAGACGCTGCCTACCGCCGCCATGATCTACTTCCTCCCTCTGTCTCACTCTCAGTCTCAACAGCAGCGGTAGCATCGCGATTCAAACACGCTGCCTCCTGCTTCTAACCCGGAAGTGTCTCCTCTGCAGGAGGATGAATCGCTACCGCTGCTGTTGAGAGTGAGACAGATGGAGGACTCAGAGGTAGATCGTGGCGGCGGTAGGCAGCGTCTGGGAAGCGCTGCCATCAGAGAGAGGGCGGGCAGGTGGAATGGGAGGGAAGGATGCATGGGGGTGAAGGAGAATCGCTGGACACATGGATGGGAGAGAGGAGAGTCACAGGATGGAGGTGGGGGTCAGGGGAGAGAGGAGAATTGCTGGGGATGATGGATGGATGGATGGAGGTGGGGGTCAGGGGAGAGAGGAGAATTGCTGGGGATGATGGATGGATGGATGGAGGTGGAGGTCAGGGGAGAGAGGAGAATTGCTGGCGATGGATGGATGGATGGAGGTGGGGGCAGGGGAGAGAGGAGAATTGCTGGGGATGGATGGATGGAGTGGGGGGCAGGGGAGAGAGGAGAATTGCTGGGGATGATGGATGGATGGATGGATGGAGGTGGGGGGGTAGGGGAGAGAGGAGAATTGCTGGGGATGGATGGAGGTGGGGGGCAGGGGAGAGAGGAGAATTTCTGGGGATGGATGGAGGGAACAGGGGCAAGAACAGAATTGCTGGGGATGGATGGATAGGGGCAGGGGAGAGAAGAGAATTGCTGGGGATGGATGGAGGGGAGAGGAGAGTTGCTGGACATGGGTGGATGGAGGGGAGGGAAGAGGAGAGATGAAGGTTGCTGGACATGGGTGGATGGAGGGGAGGGCAGGGGGCAGAGGAGGGTTGCTGGACATGGATGGATGGAGGGAAAGGCAGGAGAGAGGAGGCTGCTGGATATGGATAGAGGAGAGGGAAGGGAGAGAGAAGGAATGCTGGACATGGATGGAGGGGAGGGAAGAGTGAGGAAGGAGATGAGATGAGGGAAAAGGAAGAGAGGAGAAAATTGCACATGGATGAAGAAAATAGGCAGAAGCTGGATCCACTGGACAGTCAAGTCTACGGAGGACCCAGAGCAAGAAATGAAGAAGAAAGGTGGAAAGTAAAGAAATAAATGGAAAGGAAGCCCTGGAAACGGAGTAAAGAGGACAGATAGCAGCAGAATCAGATACTGGGCCAGTATGATCAGAAAAACAAAGTCACCAGACAGCAAAGGTAGAAAAAAAATCATTTTATTTTCATTATAATGATTGGAACATGTCCACTTTGAGAATCAGGTGCTCAACATTAAAAGTTTATATTTATTTATTTACTTATTTATGGCATTTTATCCCACATTAAACATGAATGAGATTGGAACCTGGGATCATTTAATGTTTTTTTTTCCTGGAGAGAGTAATGCATTGCCTCCCCCACCCCCCAGGCTCTCTCCCCGGCTATAGCCAGCTCTGCAATTTTGAGGGGAGGTGCACAGGTGGACAGGGGGGGGGGGGGCGCAGAGGTGGACTGGGGAGAGAGCCTGTTGTTAAACATTTACCAGCACACCACTGTCTAGTGCCCACCCATCCAACCTGTTGGCCCACCCAAAAATTGACTTCTGGCTACGCCACTGGCTGAAGCACCCACAGCAGCCACCGAGTTGGCTCCTATGCAGATGATGCCATAGAGGTGGCCATGAGGCCAGAAAGTACCGTTTGTATGCATTATAATTTATGCTTGTAAAACTACTTTATATGTGTTATCATTACCCTGTTATCAAGTATAGTATACGTTTAATTGGTATAATGTTTCCACTATTCCAATGTGTTGTAAGCCACATAGAGCCTACAAAGAGGGGTGGGAAAATGTGGGGTTCACAGGCAAGAAATAATTAAATACGGAAATACATTATTGTAGGGATGTGGGAATGGTCGTCCTTTCAAGAACATACATTTTATTAGTGATTGTGTATGTACCCATAGTACTCATTATTCTTGCATGCACACTCCAGTTACTGGCTACATTGATGAGGGAGGGAGCTGTTATATGTGTAAGTACAGGAGGGGGGGAGGGGCAAACACTTACCTCTCCAGCCTCTCCTTGATGCGGGACCAGGCTCTCATGGCCTGGAGCCTGGGGGGCAGGTGGTGGTGGGTGATGAAGAGCCTGTGCCGGTGCCTAAGGCATAGCCGCACCAGCAGCAGGCTCTCCTCCTCAGTGAAATTTGGCTCCCTCCTTAAATACGCCATTTTTTCACTGAGAATAGGTGTGGGAAAACAAGTGCCTTATATGGACGTCCTTGCGTGACGGACGTCGTTTCGTGCACAGCTCCATATATGGATGACCATCCCATATATGGCCCTATCAGCACGTGGACGCCGTCGAAAGCATAGACGTCTTTGACGTGCATGCCTGGTTGTAATGCGTGTGGAACTTGCCTTATATAGGTGAGTATGAAGCACCCGACCCTTTTCACATATACACAATATGCATACAGCTGCATGTTCAGTAGGTACAGAGCATGCAGTTCCAGACATCCAGATAGGGCACATATGAGGAATATTCGGTGGAGCAGCATGATCTTTCTGTAGTTGACGCGTTTAAACGTTCCTCATATTTTCCCGTACCTGGATGTCCAGAACAGCATGTACTGTACTTGCGGGACACCTATGTACATTCTTTTACACACTTTCTGATTTGGTCGTTTGCACCTTCGATAATCGAACGTGTTAGGGCGCCCAATTTAGTCACACTTATGCGCTCCGATTATACATGCCTGATTTTTTCGTAAGGATGTCCTATTGCGTACTTGGACGCCCTTTCGATTATGCCCCTCTTTGGGACCTTTTTAACGGAAGAAGTGGTATATTCAATTCAATTCAATTGATTTCTTGTATACCACTAATATCCCCTTTCCAGGGTTCAGTGCAGTTTACATTCTAGGTGAGACAAAAACAAATAGTGTTAGTCTGAGGTATGAGCAGTGGTGTGCTGCAGCCGGCTCGCACCGGCTCGCAAGAGCCGTTTGTTAAATTTTCTGGCATCTTGCGAGCTGGTTGTTGGCCCGTGCGAGCCGGCTCACCTCCACTCCCCCGCCCCGCAAATCCATCTTCCGTCTGCCCTCTGCTCCCCATAGTAGCCCTGCTGGTTTCCTTTCTGCGCTGCCGCCGCCGTCCTGCCTTTAAAAAATTAATTTTCCCTCGAGGCGCGCCAGCGTTGAAGCGAAGGCAGCAGGCTCAGCTCGGTTCCTGCCTTCGTTCCGTTTCTTCGCATCATGGCCCCGCCCTTGTGCAAACAGGAAATACGTCAGGCAAGGGCGGAGCCATGATGCGAAGAAACAGAACGAAGGCAGGAACCGAGCTGAGCCTGCTGCCTTCGCTTCAACGCTGGCGCGCCTCGAGGGAAAATTAATTTTTTAAAGGCAGGATGGCGGCGGCAGCGCAGAAAGGAAACCAGCAGGGCAACTATCAGAGAGGGCAGACGGAAGATGGACGACCAGGGGAGCGGAGAGGGCTGGAAGATGGCGGAGAGGAGGGCAGGGGGGAGAGGAGGGTTGCTGGACATTGGTGGATGGAGGGGATAGGAGGGTTGCTGGACATGGGTGGGTGGATGGAGGGCAGGGAACAGGAGGGTTGCTGGACATTGGTGGATGGAGGGGAGAGGAGGGTTGCTGGACATGGTTGCATGGAGGGGAGAGGAGGGTTGCTGGACATGGGTGCATGGAGGGCAGGGGAGAGAAGAAATGCTGGATATGGGTGGAGGGGAGGGAAGAGTGAGGAATGAGATGAGAAGAGGGAAAAGGAAGAGAGGAGAATAACTGCAAATGGATGAAGAAAATAGGCAGAAGCTGAGGACCAGAAATGAAGAAGAAAGGAGGAAAGAAATAAATGGAAAGGAAGCCCTGGAAATGGAGTTAAGAGGACAGATAGCAGCAGAATCGGATACTGGGCCAGCATGAGCAGAAAAACAGTCACTAGACAAGAAAGGTAGAAAAAAACTCATTTTATTTTCATTATAGTGTTTGGAATATGTTCACCTTGAGAATCAGGTGCTCAACATTAAAAGTTTATATTTATTTACTTATTTATGGCATTTTATCCCACATTAAACATGAATTAGATTGGAACCTGGGATCATTTAATAGTTTTTTTCCTGGAGAGAGTAATGCATTGCCCCCCCCCCCCCGGCTATAGCCAGCTCTGCAATTTGGGGGGGGGGGGCCCAGAGGTGGATGGGGGGGGGGGGGCGCCGAGGTGGACCGGGGAGAGAGCCTGTTAAAAATTTACCAGCACACCACTGGTTATGAGAAACATTAGAGACCATTGGTGTAATGCATGAGACTAAACACATTAAAGGAAAGGATAATGTAGAAGTCATGATGGATTATTATGAAGCAGTCTTTGGGAAGAGAAAGGTTTTAGCCTCTTCCTGAAGTTGAGGTAGCTGTTTTCCGTTGTGATGGGAATAGGTAGAGAGCTCTATATTTTAACTGCAAGTACAGGGAATAGAGAGCTGAAAATCTTCTGATTTCGAATTCTCTTTTGAAGTGGTGATGCTAGCATTAGTTGTTGTTTCAGTCTGTTAGACTGGACCAGATATAGCAAAGCGGTCTTAGTCAGCAGTTCAGAGGTGAAGCCCTGTAAGATTTGAAAAACTAAACAAGCAGCTTTGAACCTGAGTCTTTCTGCTATGGGAAGCCAATGCAGTTTGTTTAGATGAGTTGAAACACTAGTATATCTATTCAATCTTTATATTAGTCTTGCAGCTGTATTCTGTATGATTTGCATTTTTTTCTGATATTGACACTTAATCATGGGTGTAAGCAGACCTCGACAGGAGGGGGCCCAGAGCCCAAGATGGGGGGCACATTTTGGCCCGCCTCCCTGCTGCCACCCTCCCGCCGCCACATCTGCCCCCCGCCACCACTTCTGCCTCCCTGCCGCCACCGCTGCTCCCTCCCCGCTGCCGCAACCGCTACTGAAAAGTACCTTGGCTGGCAGGGGTCCCCAACCTTCATCAGCTAAACTGTTTGTCCCATGCTGGTCTTACATTGCTGGCACCCTGTCCTGCTTTCAGTGCCGTGCATGCTCATTTTAATGAAACCGGGGGCCCCGGAGCCAGTTTGAGGGGGCCCAGGCTCCCATGGCCCCCCTAGCTATGCCACTGCACTTAATACCAAGAAATAGACTATTACAGTAATCCAAGTGAGGTAGGACTAACATTTGGACTAGTAGTGTGAAGGCTTTTTGTTCAAAGAATGGTCTGACTAGACATAGCTGTCTCATTTTGAACAGTGTTTTCTTCCATAGCTGATTAATATGGGAAGAGAAGGTGAGTGAAAGAATCAAGCAAGACCCCTAATACTCTGGTTTCAGATCCAACTGTAAAGCTTTGACCATTGATGATGGGCCCTCAACTCCCTGATTTCGGAACCACAAGACCTTGTTTTTTTTGTGCATTCAGTTTAGTTTATTGGTCAGGGCCCAGGTGCTAATAGCAGTCATATCATTCGGTACAGACTGAGTTGGATCTTTGTTTGATGCTGGTAAGAGTAGCAGGATGTCATCCACGTAGGATAATAGTAGTTCATTAACTCCCAGGTGTATTGAGGCAAGGGATGACATAAAGAGGTTGAACAGAATCGGTAAGAGGGGAGATCCTTGACCAGTAGTTGGAAAGTTAGTTGTTTTTCTTGACAGACTAGCTTCAGTTTGAAAGGAATTCATTGAACCATTTGAACACAGTCCCTGTTATTCCTATCGTATCTAGGTGTTTGAGTAGCAATGTGTGGTCAACCTAATCAAATGCCACTGATATATCAAATTGGAGAAGTACATAAGTACATAAGTAATGGCACACTGGGAAAAGACCAAGGGTCCATTGAGCCCAGCATCCTGTCCATGACAGTGGCCAATCCAGGCCAAGGGCACCTGGCAAGCTTCCCAAACATACGAACATTCTATACATGTTGTTCCTGGAATTGTGGATTTTCCCAAGTCCATTTAGTAGTGGTTTATGGACTTGTTCTTTAGGAAACCGTCTAACCCCTTTTTAAACTCTGCTAAACTAACCGCCTTCACCACGTTCTCCGGCAACGAATTCCAGAGTTTAATTATGCGTTGGGTGAAGAAAACTTTTCTCTGATTTGTTTTAAATTTACTACACTGTAATTTCATCACATGCCCCCTAGTCCTAGTATTACTTGGTTGCCTTTGCAGAGGTGTTGTTTAACATATGTAGTTAGAACTAGCAGTAATGTTTCCGTACTATGTGACGATCGGAAGCCAAATTGTGACCAGTGTAAAATAGAAACTTTTCCAGATAAAAAGAGAATTGTTTACTAATATAGGTTTCTAATACTTTAGTAAAAAGCGGTATGCTTGCCACTGGACGGTAGTTTGCAGGCGATGTTACATCTAGCCCAGATCCAGTGGTGTGCTAGAGCCGGCTAGCACCGGCTCGAAAGAGCCGGTTGTTAAATTTTCTTCCGGCTTGCGAGCCGGTTGTTGAAAATAGCGAGCCGGCTCTGGCTCTCCTCCCTCCCTCCTCCCTCCCTCTGGATCCGCCTCACCGCCCGCTTGTTTTTTTGAATTCTTCGGGGCAGGCAGTCTTGCCTGCCCGCTTCCAGCGCCGACTGGCCTCCCTTGCCGATTTGCACTTTAAAAATGGTCGCTGAGACTTCCAGAGGCGGCCTCGCGAGACTTTGGCTGAAGTCTCGATGGCCATTTTGAAACGCGAATCGGCAAGGGAGGACAGTCGGCGCTGGAAGTGGGCAGGCAAGACTGCTTGTCCCGAAGAATTAAAAAAAACAAGCGGGCGGTGAGGGACCGGATCGGGAGGGAGGGAGGGAGGGAGGAGAAGAATTCACGAAACAACTCGGGAGGGGGTGGCAGGGGGGAAAGGGAGTCGCTGCTGGGGATGGGTGGATGGAGGGGGTCGCTGGGGATGGGTGCATGCAGGGCAGGGGAAAGGAGGGTCACTGCTGGACATGGGTGCATGCAGGGGAGAGGAGGGTAACTGCTGGACATCTGGGTGCATGCAGGGCAGGGCTGAGGAGGGTCGCTGGGTATGGGTGCATGCAGGGCAGGGGAGAGGAGGGTCACTGCTGGACATGGGTGCATGCAGGGCAGGGGAGAGGAGGGTACACTGCTGGACATGGGTGCATGCAGGGCAGGGGAAAGGAGGGTCACTGCTGGACATGGGTGCATGCAGGGGAGAGGAGGGTCACTGCTGGACATCTGGGTGCATGCAGGGCAGGGCAGAGGATGGTCACTGGGTATGGGTGCATGCAGAGCAGGGGAGAGGAGGGTCACTGCTGGACATGGGTACATGCAGGGCAGGGGAGAGGAGGGTACACGGCTGGACATTGGTGCATGCAGGGCAGGGGAAAGGAGGGTCACTGCTGGACATGGGTGCATGCAGGGGAGAGAAGGGTCACTGCTGGACATCTGGGTGCATGCAGGGCAGGGCAGAGGAGGGTCGCTGGGTATGGGTGCATGAAGGGGAGGGGAGAGAGAAGAAATGCTGGACATGGATGGAGGGGAGAGAAGAGTGAGGAAAGAGATGAGATTAGGGAAAAGGAAGAGAGGAGAAAAACTGCACATGGATGAAGAAAATAGGCAGAAGCTGAGGACCAGAAATGAAGAAGAAAGGAGGAAAGAAATAAATGGAAAGGAAGCCCTGGAAACGGAGTTAAGAGGACAGATAGCAGCAGAATTGGTTACTGGGCCAGCATAATCAGAAAAACAGTCACCAGACAACAAAGGTAGAAAAAAAATCATTTTATTTTCATTATAGTGTTTGGAATATGTTCACTTTGAGAATCAGGTGCTCAACATTAAAAGTTTATATTTATTTACTTATTTATGGCATTTTATCCCACATGAAACATGAATTAGATTGGAACCTGGGATCATTTAATTTTTTTTCCTGGAGAGAGTAATGCATTGCCCCCCCCCCCCCCCCCCCGGCTATAGCCAGCTCTGCAATTTTGGGGGGGCGCAGAGGTAGATGGGGGCGCAGAGGTGGACGGGGGCGCTGAGGTGGACCGGGGAGAGAGCCTGTTGTTAAAAATTTACCAGCACACCACTGCCCAGATCCCTTCAGTAGTGGAGTGAGAACAATTTTGACCATATCAGGAAGAAGAGAGCCAGTTTTTAACAGCTCATTGAGTAACCAGTTTACTGCTTCCATAGGGATGGATTTGAGTTTTGGGCATTGATCCAGGGAGCAGTTGGCTCGGGAGCATTTCAACAGTATTGATCTTACATCCTCAAGTGTTAGTGATTGAAAACATTTCCAGTTTTGGTCAGCTTTGAGTCCTTGGGTTGTAGGATCTCCGGTGATTAAGGCTGAAGGTTAGGCTATTTTCCTCTGTTGGAGTAGCCTTAGATAGTTCGGACCTAATTTGGAGGATCTTATTGGTGAAATGATCAGCAAGGTCTTGGGCATGTTTTCTGTGACTGTTCATCCTTATTAGTGGAAGCTAGTGTTTTAACTAAGGAGAAAAGTTTTTTTGTTGTCTGCTGTAGTATTGGTGTTTTGAGTCAGTTACCTTCTTTTTGTAGCATTGGAAGGCTGACTTCCATTTGGATTAATATCTTTGTTCTTTGTTCTTTCTCCATTTCAAGCGAGCTGACTTTAACAAAATGGGAGAATACCTGAGGAAGGAGCTAATGGGCTGGGAGGACATACGAGAAGTGGAAGGACAGTGGTCCACGCTAAAAGAAGTCATAAACAGGGCCACAGACCTTTATGGAAGGAGAGTAAATAAAAGCAAGAGAAAAAGGAAACCAATATGGTTCTCAAAGCAAGTGGCTGAGAAAATAAAGATTAAAGAGTTAGCGTTCCAGAAATATAGAAAATCTCAAGAGGAGGAACACGGGGAGGAATACCGGATGAAACTGAAAGAAGCCAAGAGAGAGGTACGTCTGGCGAAGGCGCAAGCGGAAGAACAAATGGCTAGAAATGTAAGGAGGGGAGACAAAAACTTCTTCAGGTATATTAGTGAAAGGAGAAAGACTATAAAGGGAATTGTGAGACTAAAAGAAACATCAAAACGCTATGTAGAAAATGATGAAGAAAAAGCCAATTTGCTAAATAGATACTTTTGTTCTGTTTTCACTGATGAAAACCCTGGGGAAGGACCGAGAGGGACTGGCAAAAGTACACCTGAGAAGGAGGTGGATAGAGCGCCATTCACGGAAGAGATTGTGTATCAACAACTTGGAAAGCTGAAGGTGGACAAAGCCATGGGGCCGGACGGGATCCACCCCAGAGTACTGAGGGAGCTCAGAGAGGTTCTGGCGGGTCCTCTTAAAGACTTGTTTAATAGATCCTTGGAGACGGGAGAGGTTCCGAGGGATTGGAGAACGGCGGAGGTGGTCCCTCTTCACAAAAGTGGGGATAGGGAAGAAGCTGGAAACTACAGGCCGGTAAGCCTCACTTCGGTTATTGGAAAAGTAATGGAAGCCATGCTGAAGGAAAGGATAGTGAATTTCCTGGAAACCAATAAGTTGCAGGATCCGAGACAACATGGTTTCACCAAAGGGAAATCGTGCCAAACGAATCTCATTGAATTCTTTGACTGGGTGACGGGAGAATTAAATCAAGGACGTGCTATGGACGTCATCTACTTAGATTTCAGCAAGGCTTTTGACACGGTTCCCCACAGGAGGCTCTTAAATAAACTAGACGGCCTGAAGATAGGACCCGAAGTGGTGAACTGGATTAGGAACTGGTTGACGGACAGACGCCAGAGGGTGGTAGTAAATGGAGTTCGCTCGGAGGAAGGAAAGGTGAGTAGTGGAGTGCCTCAGGGATCGGTGCTGGGGCCCATTCTGTTCAATATATTTGTGAGTGACATTGCCGAGGGGTTACAAGGTAAGGTTTGCCTTTTTGCGGATGACACCAAGATTTCCAACAGAGTGGACACCCCGGAGGGTGTGGAAAACATGAAAAAAGATCTGAAGAAGCTAGAAGAATGGTCTAAGGTTTGGCAATTAAAATTCAATGCGAAGAAATGTAAAGTGATGCACTTGGGGAGGAGAAATCCAAGGGAGACGTATGTGTTAGGCGGGGAGAGTCTGATAGGCACGGAAGGGGAGAGGGATCTTGGGGTGATAGTATCTGAGGACCTGAAGGCGACGAAACAGTGCGACAAGGCGGTGGCAGTAGCTAGAAGATTGCTAGGCTGTATAGAGAGAGGAGTGACCAGCAGAAGAAAGGAGGTTTTAATGCCCCTGTATAAGACGTTGGTGACGCCCCACCTGGAGTATTGTGTTCAGTTTTGGAGGCCGTATCTTGCGAAGGATGTTAAAAAAATGGAAGCGGTGCAAAGAAAAGCTACGAGGATGGTATGGG
This sequence comes from Microcaecilia unicolor, assembly GCF_901765095.1. Lineage (NCBI taxonomy): Eukaryota > Metazoa > Chordata > Amphibia > Gymnophiona > Siphonopidae > Microcaecilia > Microcaecilia unicolor. Next base: position 107,048,732 of record NC_044038.1, on the reverse strand, counting down.
ATTTACGTTCCAAGACGTATAAAGAAAGGCTTGCTGACCTGAACATGTACACCCTGGAGGAAAGGAGGAACAGGGGTGATATGATACAGACGTTCAAATATTTGAAAGGTATTAATCCGCAAACGCACCTTTTCCGGAGATGGGAAGGCGGTAGAACGAGAGGACATGAAATGAGATTGAAGGGGGGCAGACTCAGGAAAGATGTCAGGAAGTATTTTTTCACGGAGAGGGTGGTGGACGCTTGGAATGCCCTCCCGCGGGAGGTGGTGGAGATGAAAACGGTAACGGAGTTCAAACATGCGTGGGATATGCATAGAGGAATCCTGTGCAGAGGGAATATATCCTCAGAAGCTTAGCTGAAATTGGGTGGCGGAGCAGTTGAGGGGAAGAGGGGGTGGTGGTTGGGAGGCGAGGATAGGGGTGGGCAGACTTATACGGTCTGTACCAGAGCCGGTGATGGGAGGCGGGACTGGTGGCTGGGAGGCGGGAAATACTGCTGGGCAGACTTATATGGTCTGTGCCCTGAAAAGGACAGGTACAAATTCAAGGTAAGGTATACACATATGAGTTTGTCATGGGCAGACTGGATGGACCATGCAGGTCTTTATCTGCCGTCATCTACTATGTTACTATGTTACATTGCTTTTCAAGGTGTCGACATTCCTTTTTTTAGGATGGATAGTTCCTCTGTAAACCATGGCAAATTTCTGGATGTCTTGTCCTTTTTAGTGGTAAATGGAACAATTTTGTCTAGTATGGCTTTCACCTTGGTGTCCCAGCAAAATTTGATCAAACCATTTGTAGGAGATGTGGTAGTGTAGGAATCTGTTAGCTCTGACCAGAAAGTGGCCTCATTGATTTTACCTCTGGTGGAAATGATTTTGGATGACTTGTGTCTGGTTAAGCTTGAAATAGTGAAATTCAGTTGGAAATGGTCAGACCATGGTACTGGATTCCATTTGAATGAACTAATCAAACTATTAGGATAGGACATCATGAATATGTCCTTTTTCATCAGTTGCACCCTCAAAGAATGTAGTTAGTTCACATTCCTTCAGGAATGATTTGAAGTTGTGGACATTGGTGCCTGCATCATTTTCCAAGTGTAGGTTTAAGTCTCCCAGGAAGATAATCCTTGAGAATTGTGACATGGCAGAGGAAGTAATCTCTACAAGTAGTGGTTCTGCCTTGGACCAAGCTCCCGGAGGATGGTAAATAAGGAACAGGGTGCTTTGATTTGCTTCTTTTGAATCATCGCAGAATTGCCATAGCATGTATTCCAGTTCAGGGAAAACCCCAGAACTAACTTTTTGGTCAAAGAATGGTCTGACTAGACATAGCTGTCTCATTTTGAATAGTGTTTTCTTCTTAAAGATAAGAGCAAGTAACTTTGAGGTCAATATTCAGAGTAGTTAAAGCAGACAGGAGAGCTCTTGTCTGCTAAAACCACACTGAGCAGGTCAGCCACCAAAATTCATCATCACAGAACCAGGCAGTGCCACCAAATATCTGCCTTAACTGCCCAGCTGGAATCTGGGTAATGCAGGGACATTCTGGGAGTCAAGTTGGGGAAGCATTGGGATTTATGTGGGTACTGGTGATACTCACATAGCTAAGTGACCAAATAGGACTGCACAAAAGGCTGTCCTAACTTTGGTCATTTTGTTTGTGGATGCCTGCCCTGACCACCCTACACCTCCTCCCAAGTGGTTCTGATCATCTTCCACCCCCCCCCCCCCCCCCCCCCCACTTACATTTTTTAGTTTTGTCAGTACTCTGGGGTGTATGCCATCCAGTCCAGGTGATTTCCTACTCTTTAGTCTGTCAATTTGCCCTAGGTTTACAGAGATTTGCCAGATTTCCTCCATCTCATCACCAATAAATACAAAGTTAGGTGGTGGTTATGCAGACATAAATGGCATTTAACTAGTTAAGTATAGCATAATTGCTTCAAGGTGATATTCAGATGGAGCTGGATAACCAAATATTAGTGCTAACCACCAGTAGAAAACTGGCCAACTTCTGAGGCATTTCAGGGTCTTCCAGGGGCATGGCCAATTGTTTCATGGATAACATTGATATTCAGCACTGGAAGGGCAGACAGATTATGTCAAATAATTAGCATTTTTAGTGGTTATCTCTTTGTGCTTTAAATATTTGGGAATAACCTTAGTGTTCTGCAGTACAGCTCCTGCTATCTATCTCATCAGAATTATATCTCAACTGCACCGTAGCAATGTGGTGGATTGTCTGGAACATCATCAGAGAAGGAGGAGAAGCAGGCAGAGAAGGCAGCAATTAGGCCAGCCACAGTCCCTGACCCAGCAAAGGAGATGTAGGTATAGGGCTCATAGAGTCTACAGACCAATAGTAAGGTTTTTGCCTGTCTCAAAAGAAGATTTCTGTGAGCTGCTAAAAGATAATCTCGAGGCCCCAGCCCTAAGGAGCCATGGCCTTGCCTATGCACATGAAGGTCACCACAACACTTCCCTTCTTTCAAGAAGCAGTTTCTACCATGCTATTGGGATAACCACTAGCATCAGACAATCTGCCACATGTTATTGCATTGGGTCTTTACTGTGAGCTCTGCTCAGAAGGCTGCAGAATTATATCATTTTTCCAGACATGCAAGAGCAGAGAGCAAACAGAGGGATTTTTATGGCATAGCTGAGTTCTACTCAGTGTTTGGGGCTATATATGCATACATGTTGCCCTAAGACCACCTGGACAGCAGGACTGTGGAGTCTGAGTTGGAGTCATGGAGTTGTAGTTGTAAGAAATTTTGGGTGGAGTCAGAGCTGAAGTCGGTAAAAATGTACTAGCTACAACTACTGCTTCAAAATAAGAACTTAAAACATTATAATTATATGGTAGATTTATAATTTTATACTTAAATATCTATATCTATATTTGTGTATGTGTGTGTGTCATATATAAATTATATTTACTAGTACTTTAGATCCAGAACAAAAAATTTAAAGCCTAATATCAGTAGGAGATCAAGTCAGTCAGAATTAGACAGTAGAAAAATAGAGGAGTCGGAGTCAGAGTTGAAGGTTTGGTGTACTGACTCCATAGCCCTGCTGAACAAGATATGAGAACTTATAGAAACCATAAGCACTACCATTCTGTGAAAATGCAGATGGTATGCAATGTGAGACTTCTCCTGGATGTGCAATGTGAGAGTTTCCCTGAGTCCTGCCATGATACCTTGTGAGGACTCTGCCACTGGACTACTCAGGAATGCTTCACTGCTCAGTAAGATCCAGCAGTGAATGGATATGCACTCTCTTACCCTCTTAAATAGCGTGACTGCCCTAATGTGTACTCCTTCATCATGCCACTAACTGTCCCCATCCTCAACAACTGGATTGAGTGCTGGACACAAAGGGATATGGAAAACAGACGTCACGTATGTGGCACTATACAGCCTATGTTTTCCACACAGGCATGGCTACAGCAATGCAATTAGAGTACTTTTGATGCCTGGAAGTAGCACTATACCATGTGAAAAGATTCTGTTACTTAGCTATATTCTCTTTACCTTTTTATACACTCTGGCTCCTGATACCCACGAAGCAGCCCAGCAAACAGGGCCCATCAATGGACCAGAGCACACCTTTGGTATCCTGAAGAGCCGCTTCAGGTATACCAACAGGATGGGAGGTGAACTCCTATACTCCTCAGAATGTGTGCAACTAGAGCTGCACTGGGAACAACTGGATCAGGAGCAATTTTACTTCCAGTGGCAACATCTAGTACTATGAGCTGGCCCAACATCAGGCCAGCATAACTCTCCTGAGAATATCACTGAGGATCCAGACAGGCTTCGCCTCAACAGAAGATGCTCCTTGTTATCCCACTTCTTCCCCCCCCCCCCCCCCCCCCCCCCCCCCACACACACACACACAGCAGGCACCAACAGCTGCAGCTGCTGCTGTAGCTGCCACAAATTGGCTTTTTAACTGCGAATGTGAGATATTAATTACAAATGAAAAAAATAAAAGAAAAAGAATCTGTGCAGAAAATGTGATTTTACATAAGTTTTGGATTCTTTCTCAGTATCCTCCCCCTCCACCCACCCTCACCCCCCACCCTCACTCCCACCCCATGTGGTTATTTATTCATCTGTGCACTTCTTCTGTGCTCCCCTCATCCTCTTGCTCATCATCATCTCTCCCTGATGAATGTCCAGGCAGGTACACAGTGGCCTGAGAATCAGTCAAGGGGGTTAGGTTGGCTTCCCCCATTGTCAGTGTCAAGTGCAGTTCTGGATGTGAAATGGTGACACAGCAACTGCAGGGTTGCTGCACTAGATTTTTGTGACCATATGATGTTCCTCTTTTGAGCGCAGCTTCATGTGACTTTTATTAATTGATCAGTAAATGCTCCATCAATCAATATACTACAGAACACCCATTGATTGACCCCTGAGGAAGGCTGATACAGCCAAAACACGGACCATGTTGGGTCCTAATAAAGGCTTTTCTGGAGCATCTTACCCTTGAGTGTGGTGACTGATCTCTTGACATTGGGCCCTCTCCACCCTTCTTTTTTCTGTTGTGGGATATCAGCCCCATTGTGTATAGTATGCTTCACCATCCCAAAAAGTGTGATATGGTGCATCAGGACAAGACCAATAGCCATCTCCACCTCCTGCGTCAAGAAATTGGCTTTTCTTGAGACTGGCATTGCTAATGAGGCAACACCTAGACAAATTGCAGATAGTTAACCAGCCATTAATAAACCATTTTTCTCAATATGGCCAATACAGATAACCACTTCTCCCTTAGTCAACAGATAGGCATGTCTATGTGCCAATATTCTAATATTATTGGGGTACTGATGAATATTGGCAGATTATTCTCTTTGAATGGGCCTATATGTTGCACCCATAAGCCAACACTTGAATCACAATTACTGTAATTGGCTGGAAATGCTGCAAGTATGGGTTGGTCTTATATAATTCTCTTAGTTGTGGGGCATTTGTATGGAATCAGTGATAGGTTTGAAACTAACCAGCCACTGCTTGAACAGTGCAGGTAGTCTAACAGCATTGATTTCTACTGGTTGTTCAAGGTTTTCCTGAGAGGTGATAATAGAGCACAGAGTACATACACATTTGCAGTGCAATGTTCAGGAAAACACAATGAATTACATTCAATGGATGGAACTGTTGGGAAGATGTTTGTTTAGATATGGTCTCTCCAAAACAGTTATGGAGAGGGCAGCTAATAGTGTGTTTCAGTGTTTCAGTGTTTCAGTGGGCTGCAGTGTTTCAGTAGTAAGAATAACAGGCAGATGCACCACATATGGAGGCAGCATGAAATGTAACTTTATCAATGCTATGTCAGAATCATGTCATAGAGTGTCTCCAGCTCACTGTCATACCACATTGAGATGCCAAGTTTCCCAGTTCCAGGCTGGAGATTTTTTGGTCAATCCTAGTTTTGAACTTACATCCCAAAGAAATGTGGAAATTGTAGTGTCCATTGAAATCAATGCTGTAAGTCCAATAATGCAGCAGGATGAAGTGGTCAGAAATCCAGGACTGTCCCAATATCTCTAGCCTGGAACTTGGCATCTCTGCACATCATATGAATTCATTTTCACAACGTTGTGGACTGTGTGTGTTTTTTTTTCAGCTAAGTAGTTGCTTTCTTCTTTTTTCATTATCTCAATAGTTTTGAAAAATGTTTTTGCTTTGATATCCTCATTGATTTTAATGTTAGCTGACATTGAGCTATTTGAGGCAAATGATTGATGGCGATTTAAAAGCTTGGATCTGGAATAACTTTGTGCTATAGGAGATCCTATAGCTTCTTGTTTATTCAATATCTGATGCCTCACAGCCTAAATTGTGAATTTAATGATGACTAGAGTAATACTAATGAAAGCTAGTTTATATTTGATATTTTTGCATTGATTGTATTGAAGTTATTTAATTTGGTTGCCACATTTTCACTATTACTACTCCTTTTCCTTTGATATATCTTTGCACATCAGAGCAAAACTCTCTGTCAATGTTCCCTCTAAACTGCATAGCTGCACTGCTGCACACCGGGACCTGCCCTACCTCCCTATCACTGCTGCCACTGCCCTCGCATCACTGCTGCTTCAGATCAGCAGCAACAATGGCAAAACAAAGAACAGCCATCACAGGCCCACATTCTCTATACTCGTGGTGCCAGCTCTGCCCCATAACAGGAAGATTAAGTTGGAGGAGGCAGAGCCAGCAGCTGTGAGAATGCAGAGCCAGACCCACAATATCTGTGCTTTGTTTTGCTGCCGCTGCTATGGAGCAGCCACTGCTGCTGATATGGAGTAGCAGCAGCAGGATTATGGGGGAGAGAGAGAAAGGGTAGATGCTGGATAGAACAGTGAGGAGAGAGTGGGTAGATGCTGGATGAAGAGGGAGGAGAGGGGACAGATGCTGGATAGAAGGGGGAGGGAGAGGGCAGACACAGAATGGAAGAAGGGGGAGCGAAAAAGGTCAGAGGCTGGATGAAAGAGAGGAAACAGCAGATGCTGGATGAGGGAAGGGAAAAAAGGGCAGATGTTGGATGGGTGGGGGGAGATAGAAGATAGTTGGTGAGAGACTGGGGAATAAGAACAAGTGAAATAGGGGAGCCGAGATAAGGAAAAGAGATGGCAAGCTGTAAAGACACAGTAAAAAGAAAGAAATTGAAGGATGTATAGTAAGAATTAAATTTGGATAGAGGCAGAAAATTAAATTAAAGAAAGCTGAAAGGAAATAGAGGAAATTTAAATGAGAAATGTACAGGAAGTCCTGGCAAGAGTGTTAAGAGAAGAGGAGGAAAGCAGAAACCAGAGACTGGGATTAGCACAATTAGAAAAAAATATTGACCAAACAAAGGTAGATAAAATAATTTTATCTTTAGTTTAGGATAAAGTAGTGTGGTAGCTGTTTTAATAAATGTTAAAAAATATAAATAGAAAATGGAAATAAGGTGGTGTTTTTTATTGGACTAATTGGAGTGGTTAGTACAGCAGACTTTGATCCTGGGGGGCTGGGTTTGATTCCCACTGTAGCTCCTTGTGACTCTGGGCAAGTCACTTAACCCTCCATTGCCCCAGGTACAAAATAAGTACCTGTATATAACATGTAAACCGCTTTGAATGTAGTTATAGAAAGGCAGTATATCAAGTCCCATCCCCTGTCCCCTTTTGACTAACTTTCAGAGACCCAAACCTCCAGTATGCTGTCCTGACCTAAGGAAGGAGGTTTGGGCCTCTGAAAGCTAATTGAAAAATGTGTTTAGTCCAATGAAATGGTATTTGACCATATTTTTCATTTTTGGTTTTATTTGTATTTGTTAATCTATGATGTAGTGATTATCAGTTTTTCAAATATACATCTGCTATCTTTTTATTTGACACAGTACAAGAGGACATGCAAAACTTTCTTTCTCTGGTGTTGTACTTTATGCAGAGTCTGTCTTCTTGGGGGTTCAGTTTAATTGTTGTCTACATATTCCTATATTTAATTTGTGGTTACTTATTCTATATTAGGTGAGGGTCTATCTGTGCAGGATCAATCTATTAATTTGGCTTGTTTAGTTTCCCAAAGGGTTTATTGATGTTCTAATGCTCACTGCAGTGTTTGTGGTTTTGTTTTTTCCTAGATAGGCCCTTGCTGTGTGACTCATGTGCTATTATAGTACGTCAGAATTTCTCTGTAAGTCCTGAGTGGCATTTGTAGTATTTTGTATTACTTCACATTATACCTGATATAGGATTTTGGATTTTGAATTTAGCTCAAGCCATTCTCAGTAGTAGTTCAAGACAAGTTACATTCAGGTACAGCCCTAAAAGCCTTAAAATTTAACTTTTATACCTGAGGGTAAAGTGACTTGTCAAAGATCACAAGGAGCAGCAGTGGGATTTGAACTCTGGCTACCCTGGTTCTCAGCTTGCTGCTCTAACCAATAGGTATTATCTGAATTAACTGTACCTAATGTTTGGTAACATAACTAAAGACCTACTAAGTTTCGGTTTCAGTTTTGGCACCGAAACCAACCCAAAATCCAGGTTCGGATTTTGGCCAAAAATGCAAGTGCATTTTCAGCTAAAACTGAACCTCCTCCCTCCACTGCCCCCCCCCCCCCCCGATAACTCTTTGCCCTCCATCCCTCCCACCACCCACCACCTGAATGCTCTCCCTGGGCCTATCTTTAAACCTCCTGGTGGTCTACTGGGTTTTCAGAGCAAGAGCAATACCCAGTCGCTCTTGCTCTAGTGATAGGAGTGTACTACCATCCACCTGGCCAGAATGAACAGACTGATGTAAAAATGTTATCAGAAATTAAGGAGACTGGGAACACAATAATAATGGGTGATTTCATAACCCTGGGTAAATGTAACATCAGGGCATGCTAGGGAAGTAAACTTCCTTGATGAAATCAAGGACAGATTTATGGAGCAGAGGTCTGGAACCAACAATAGGGGGAACAATTCGAGACCAATTCTTTAGTGGAGCGCACGATCCGGTGCAAGAAGTAATGGTGCTGGGGCCACTTATGGGCTCATTTTCGAAAGAGAAGGGCGCCCATCTTTTGACACAAATCGGGAGATGGGCGTCCTTCTCACAGGGTGGCCCAAATTGGCATAATTGAAAGTCGATTTTGGACGCCCTCAACTGCTTTCCGTTGCGGAAACGACCAAAGTTCCCGGGGGCGTGTCAGAAGCATAGCGAAGGCAGAACTGGGGTGTGCCTAACACTTGGCCAACTTTACTTGGTCCATTTTTTCTTGCGACCAAGCCTCGAAAAGGTGCCCGAACTGATCAGATGACCACCGGAGGGAATCGGGGATGACCTCCCCTTACTCCCCCAGTGGTCACTAACCCCTCTCACCCTAAAAAAACTTTTTTTGCCAGCCTCTATGCCAGACTCAAATGTCATACTCAGCTCCCTAACAGCAGTATGCAGGTCCCTGGAGCAGTTTTAGTGGGTGCAGTGCACATCAGGCAAGCGGGCCCAGGCACATCCCCACCTTACCTGTTACACTTGTGGTGGTAAATGTGAGCCCTTCAAAACCCATATACACATATCTAGGTGCCCCCCTTCACCCCTTAGGACTATGGTAGTGTTGTACAGTTGTGGGGAGTGGGTTTTGGGGGGATCAGCACCCAAGGTAAGGGAGCTATGCACCTGGAAGCAATTTCTGAAGTCCACTGCAGTGCCCCCTAGGGTGCCTGATTGGTTTCCTGGCATGTCAGGGGGACCAGTGCACTACGAAAGCTGGCTCCTCCCATTACCAAAGGGCTCGGATTTAGTCGTTTCTGAGATGGGTGTCCTTGGTTTCCATTATCGTCGAAAACCGGGGACTACCATCTCTAAGGTCGGCCATCTCTAAGGTCGACCTAAATGTTGAGATTTGGGTGTCCCCGACCATATTATCGAAATGAAAGATGGCTGCCCATCTTGTTCCGATAATACGTGTTTTCCCGCCCCTTCGCCAGGACATCCTGCGAGGACATCCTCAGGAAAACTTGGGCACCCCGTTCGATTATGCCCCTCTTAATAACACTGCACATAACATGATCAGATTTGATATAATCTCTGGAGTAAGTACACACATGAAATCCAGTACTTTAGTATTTAACTCTCAAAAAAGGAGACTTTTCAAAAATATCTTCCTAGATGTCCAGACCAGATATAGTCCATATATTTAAAAAGGAGGAAAGAAGGTCAAACTATAGTCGGCATGGTTTAGAAGTGAGGTAAAAGAAGCTAATAGAGCTAAAAGAAAATCCTTCAGAAAATGGAAGAAGGATCTGACTGAAAATAATAAGAAACAGCCTTAGGAATGGCAAGTCAAATAAGGAAGGCAAAGAGAGACTTTGAAAAGAAGATTGTGTTGGAGGCAAAAGCACATAGTAAAACCTTTTTTAGGTACATTAGAAGCATGAAGCCAGTAAAAAAAAATCAGTTGGACTGCTAGATGACAGAGGGATAAAAGAGACACTCAGGGAAGACAAGGCCATAGTGGAAAGATTAAATGAATTCTTTGCTTTGGTTTTCACCGAGGAAGATGTGAGAGTGATACCAGTGCCAGAAATGATGTTCAATGCTTAAGTACATTAAGATGGCCGACAGGTAAGGAGCCCCCGCAACGAGCTCCTAGGGTCCGAAGGAATAAACCTACCTAGACCCGCCTGGAGCGCCCGTGACAGAACCGGACTGGAACGGAGCGAAGTCGGAGCTGAATCGGAGCCGTCTGGTGGAATACCAGCAAACCGAAAAGACCTCGCTAAGCTCTAACATGGGCAAAAGACCCGAAACTGATCACAACCGTTGACTGCCTCGTGGATGACTCGGAGTCGGAGCCGACTGGCGAGGTGCTGTCGAATCGAGAGACCACCGACAAGCTCCAGGGTGGGCGAACGATTCGAGACTGATTGTGGCGGAAAGCCGCATCGCGGTCTTGGAGCGGGTGAGCAACCCGAGGTTGATGGCGGAGGTAGGCCGCCTCGAGGCTGGGACACATCCCCGACCGGATCAGGTCCAGGTGCGCCGAAATCGCGCAGTCTCACAGGTACCGGTGACTGACTGCACTTGCGGGAGACTGCCACGAAAACTACTCCCCGTGGTCCGGGGCCGAAAAAAAAAAAGCTGGCGGGGACATCGGAGCCCGGAGGACACTGGGGACCCAAACGAATGCGACCAGCCTGCACGTTGGAGCCTGAGGCGAGATTGGGTGAGCGAACTACCAACTAAGACTAGCCCATACCACCGAACCAGAAATCCAATGAGAGCCCTAGCCATTAGGCAGCCTGCGATTCTGCTTGCGCATTGTATCTCACTGTTTTGTGTCTGCTTCGTTCGTCGGTGTGCTCTGGAGATCTGATAAGACCTGCTGCTGCTAGGGCACCTGTGACTGTGCTTGATTACTTTTGTTCTGCTTTGTATCTCACTGTTTTGTGTCTGCTTCGTTCGTTGGTGTGCTCTGGGGATCTGATAAGACCTGCTGCTGCTAGGGCGCCTGTGACTGTGCTTGATTACTTTTGTTCTGCTTTGTCTCATGTTTCATGTATACTGGTCATGACGGCTACACAGATCCGAAGACCAGATAAGAGCTGCCGCCGTTAAACTGCCTGTAATTCTGCCTGGCACTGGAAGCTCCGGATAATAGCCAGTACCGAGCGGAATACTTGGCGCCCCCCCAACCTGCCGCTGCTTTGATCACAAACTAACACTATCAACAGGAACAATTGCCCAGTCTAATGTATATGTAAGCAGACTAGCTATGAATTATTGCCAAGCTCTGAAATGTTGCTAAACTTAAATGCAAATGTAAGCTATGAATAGTTGCCTAACTTGAATTGTCGCTAAGCTTAAATGCAAATGTAAGCAGTGAATTGTTACCAAGCTTGAATTGTTGCTAAGCTTAAATGCAAATGTAAGCAGTGAATTTTTACCAAGCTTGAATTGTTGCTAAGCTTAAATGCATATGTAAGCTTTCCCTCGATTTAAATTGTAGCCAAGCTCAAATGCAAATGTAGACTTCGAACTGCCTAGCCTAAATGCAAATGGAAGCTTGATTCGTTTGAACATAAACCAACTAAACATTTGCCACAGCACCTTAGACATAGACATGTACACCAGTAAAACACTCTTAACTATCCATTGTCTCTCCTTGCTCTTATACACACACACAACCTACAACCAAAACAACACCAACACCACTGCCCGCAAACCACACAACACCCACATAAACACAATGCCCACCCTAAAGAACATCCATAACAACCCACCCACAATACAACAATCCTATGTACAACTGATCAACAACCTACCAAACCAAAAACATAACAACCAACCAAACGGAACAATCTCTGGAGGTGAATACCGCCGACTAACAGATGAAAACAACAACAATAACAAATTCAACCACCGAAGAAACAGACAACTAATAAAAATAAGCACATCGAACCCCCCCACGGAACCATACCACTCAATCCAACTAGGATATATCAATGCAAGATCAGCAGTAAGCATCTCAGTAGATATACTAGACTGGATCACCACAGATAAATTAGACCTTTTTTTTTATGTTTCAACGGTTTTTATTGATGACAAATCAGAAAATACACTTTTACTATAACACATTAATATCATATTTGACAGTAACATAACTGGCACTCATCCTTATTGATAGTCATCAAACTTTTACATTTTAACCCTCCCCCTCAACTGTTTATGTTTCAACAATTTGTTTATTGATGACAGAGCAGACAATCATCTCCAACAAGTGTGCTATACATAAAGTCAAACATCAAAATTTGTTCCCCCACAACAGAACATTAATATCAGTCAGCAAGCTTTGTCTGTTTTCTCCCCCCCCCCCTAATATTCAACAAGATAGTACTATAGCAATGTTTTGTCCCCAGTGCCAACCTTTAACACTTCCCTCCCTGCTCTACCCATCCCCCAGTCCCCAGGGTAGATGTTTGCCCAGCCAATTATGAGGTCGTTTTGCCTAGTATATGTGTCGTTCCACTATGGGCTACTGCAAGTGTGGTCAACAGCAAATTCCAGGTGAGGGGTCCTTTTTCCCTTAGTACCCCCCAACCCTCTATTCAGCCAGCCTTCATGAAGATGCTATTGAGTAAACACCAAGTGATCCCTAACGCGCCCCTCAATGAGCATATATCTCCCTGCAGTTAACTGATATACTAGAATAAGGTCTCTCATCCCCCCAGAGCTCTGACCCCCCCCATCATCTCATTCACTCCACATTCATCCCAATACATTCATCACCTGGCTTCTGGATCTAGGTGCAATGATATTTAAGTAAGCTCCCCATACTTTAATGAACAACTTCCTCCTGTTCCCAGAATGACGGGCCCCTTGTGCTTCCCATAGCATCAGTGCATGTAATTTATTCCTCCAATACCAATAGGATGGAGGGGTGCTTGAAATCCAATGGTTGAGTATACATTTTTTCCCCAGGATGCAGGACTTACTAAGGAACAATTTCTCCTCTCGACTCCCCATTGGCCACACTGCTCCCGAACTGAACAGTGCTTGATCGAATGAGATGGGTACTCGCCGCCCTAGAATCCCCGATAAAAATCGGGCAAGAGCTGCCCAGAACTTCCGAATGACCCTACATTGCCACATCCCATGTGTTAACGATGGCATGCTCGCCCCACATTTCTTGCATTTATCCGAGTCTTTGACCCCTGCTCGCCATGCCTGCTTACCTGAAAAATAGGCCCTGTGTATTGATCTGAAGTGGCATTCCTGCAACTCTGCACTGTGCACCACCTCCGGAATTCTTTTGAGTGCTGTTAAAACCTTCCCTTCTGTTATGTGCCCCCCTGCTTCTTTCCTCCAGCGATCGACCACCTCGCTAACATCCCTCCGAGGCTTAAATTCTCTCAAAACCTTATGGAACCATGATACTGACACGTGTCCCGCTGCATCTCCGGCTAGAAATTCCCTAACCTTCCCCCCAAATTCTGTCGATAGAGTGGACTGGGGCATACCCCGGATATAATGCGCCAACTGCATATATGCCAGTTCTGTCATAGGCCCTCCTGCATATCTCCCAGAGAACTCTGTATATGGAATTACCTTCCCATCAGGTTGAACAAAGTGTTCCAGCAGAGATACGCCCTTCCTCTCCAGGTCTCTAAAGACCCAACTATCTCTTCCCGCCGGGAAGTCTGCATTCCCCATAACTGACAACAACCCACTACTTTCCGGATTCTGTCCCCAATATCTTGATAAAGTCCGCCAAGCGTGTCGCATGGGCTTTAAAAGCACACTATCCCTAACCTGCTTTGGGAGTCCCTCACTTTTTGCATGCAGCAAATAACTCATAGACCAGGGCTTAAAGTAAGCTTTCTCCCATCCAAGATCTGTATAGGTAGACATTCCCAGGATCCAGTCCCTTAAGTGTCTCAACAGACAAGCCTGATTGTAATCGCTCATCTCGGGCATACCCATTCCACCCCTCATCTGGGCTCCAAGTAAATGTTGCCATCGCATTTTTGGTTTTCTCCCCGCCCAGCAAAACCGCACCACGTGGCTTTGTAATCTCCTCAAGTCTTTCCTTAACAGTCTGAGCGGTAATGCTTGTAGCACATAGAGCCACTTCGGGAATATAACCATACGATATAAATGTATTCTACCCATAAAGGACAGTGGTAACGAAGCCCACGCAGATAGTTGTGTTTTGGTATCCCTAAGCAACTGGGGAATATTATAACTATACAGTTGCTTCGGGTTAAGCGGCAGCTGCACCCCTAAGTATTTGAATGCGTCTGTCGCCCGCCGCAAGGGGACTTGGTCCCAAACTGTTTGTTTCACCCCCTCACTAGCCAAAGCCTCCGACTTGGCCAAGTTGAGTTTGAGTCCCGAGAACTCTCCATATTCTCGTAGGCTTTCCATTAAGTAGCGCAATGACGTTTGGGGTTTAGTGATCAAAACCAGCAAATCATCTGCAAAGGCCGCTGCTTTGAATTCTCTACCTTGAATACCCACTCCTTTTATGTCCGCATTCCTCCTTAATTCCCTCAAAAGCGGGTCCAAAGTCAGCACAAATAACAGAGGTGATAAGGGACATCCCTGCCTAGTTCCCCGCCCAATAGAGAACCATTCTGAGCACAGCCCATTGACACTGATCCGCGCCATAGGCCCGTTATAAAGTGTTGCCACTGCATCCGCAAAAAACCCCTCGATGCCATATGCCTGCAGTACCTCAAACAGGAACCCCCAGTCCACTCTATCGAAGGCCTTCTCTGCATCGAAACTAATTAACATAGCTTCTTGGCCCTCTTTTCTAACCCATTCCAGCGCCCCCAGTATCTTCCTCATGTTCTTTGCGATTTTCCTTTCTCGAACAAAACCTACCTGAGACTCCTCAACCAGAGTCGGTAGGAACCGTGATAACCTGTTGGCCAGAATCTTAGCCAATAACTTGGTCTCTGTATTCAGTAGGGATATGGGTCTATAGGAGTCCGGGAGGTGTGCCGGTTTACCGGGCTTTAATAGTACTGTAATATGGGCCTGATTCAGATGTGTGGGCATCCTTCCCTCCCGAGTTATTACATTAAATATCTCTGAGATTACCTTGCCTATTTCTGATCTAAGCAGTTTATAGAATTCATTTCGGAGTCCATCAGGCCCAGGCGCCTTACCGAGTGGGCTCTGCTTTATCACCCAATCTACTTCGTCCTCCATTATGGGAGCGTTTAGGATATGCAGCTCTTCTCTGTCCAAACGGGGTAGGTCTATACTATCCAGGTAAGCTCTACTAGGTGTTACAATCTCCCCCTGTGGTTTATATAGTTCCTCATAAAATTTTTTGAAGACCCCAGCTACATCTTTATCAGTGTGCACCCTAGCCCCCTGAGTGTTTGTCATAGTGAGTACCTTTCGTGGGCCCTCCCTTCTATTTATGAGCCTCGCTAGAAATCGCCCTCCCTTATTAGCAAATCGATATAGCTGGTATTTATAATATACTGCTGTTTTCTGCGCATTGTGATGCAACAGCTCATTGAGCGCCTGCTGTGTCTCTAATAACTGTGACCTCAGCGCCTGCGAGTGGACCTTTCCATATTGCCTCCTTAATGCAGTCACCCTTTTCTCCAATCGCATCACCTCCTTCTGTCTCACCTTCTTCTTAAAGCTCACGTATGCTATGGTCTCTCCCCTGAGGACCGCCTTAGCGGTCTCCCAGAATAATACTGGATCGTCCCTATGTCCCGCATTATCCCCTTGAAAGTTAGCCCAACATGTCCTCAGGTGCTGCATGAACTGACTATCTCTATAAAGATATGCGGGGAAACGCCATAAGAATTCTCCTCCCCTCCCTATCCAGATGTAATCCCATAGAGACCCATGCGTGGTCAGATATCGCTATGGGACCTATTGTAGCCGCCGATACCCGAGTAAAGATATCCCTGCCTACTAGTATATAATCAATACGGGAAAGCGTGGCGTGTGCCCGTGATAGATGCGTGAAGTCCTGCTCTAGCGGGTGCAAGGTTCTCCAAACGTCCACCACGTCCAGGGCCTCCCCTAACATCCCAAGACCTCGCAAAGTTCTGGACAGCTCCTGTGCTGTTGGGTGTGATCGGTCCATCTTGGGATCCATAACCTCATTAAAGTCCCCTCCCATTACCACTGGCCCTTCACCCATGTCCCGCATCCTGCAGATAAGTTGCCTATAAAACTGCTTCTCAAATTTGTTAGGTGCATAAATGTTGCATAGCAGTAGAGGGTGTCTGTCCAATTCCACCGACACCAATACAAACCTTCCCTTTTTATCCCTAATTGTTTTTTTAATTTGCACTTGGAACCCCTTCCGGAATAAGATAATTACCCCCCCTTTTCCATCTACCGCTGGTGACTCCACAATTTCGCCCACCCACCAGCGCTTCAATTTCTCATGCTCCGTTTTAGATAAATTTGTCTCCTGAAGGAAGGCCACTGCTGTTTTCTGATCATTGAGTGCTTTTAAAATTTTATATCTCTTGATGGGGGAATGTATACCTCCTACATTCCAAGTTACGATGTTTAACACTGGCATCCCCCCACCATATCCCACTCTCTAATCGGTTGTTCCTGTAACTCACTCCCCCAGAGGGCGTCCCAGCCTCCACCCCCCAGGTGTACTTCCCAGCCTCGTTCTACAACTTTCCAATGTTGGAAGCCAGCTATTCCTTCTCTCCACATTCTCACATCTTGCACCCACATTCGTATCCCTGCCTCCCCCTTCCCCCCCCCAACTCCCTCCCCCTACCCTCCCACCCCTCCCCCCACCCATCCATCCCCCCCGAACTTCCCTCACCCCTCCCCTCATACGTTACCCCTTCCATGCCAATTGGCATTCGAACTTCCCTCTCAGGGCTTGGGACTTCTCATAAAGTCTGCGAGGGTTCAATCCCTCTTCTTGTCCTGGTCACTTGACCTTGCTCTTTCATGAGTTCAAAGAATGTATGTATTAGATCCGCATGCCCAACCTACACCAATGGGTGTAACATCCAAACAAAAACTCCACTCCGCCACCTCTCCTCCCGCCAACACAGCTTCTTGTAGCCCTTCAATTCTGTAATTCCACCATGCATCAACCGTTGTTTTGCCCACGTATTCCAGTTGTGTCCATGGTCAACTTATCCACGTATTCCTTCGCCGCTCTCACGGAGTCAAAGTACAATACTTGCCCATTGCTGATCACCTTCAGTCGAGCCGGATATAATAAGCTGAACTTATATTTAAGCCCAAACAGTTTGGAGCAAAGAGGAGCAAACTCCTTTCTGGCTGCTGATACTTTTAGGGAATAATCCTGAAAGCACAGGATTTTTCTGCCTTGATACTCCAGCTGCTTCCCGGTTCTCAGCTTCTGCAGGATTTCAACTTTATGGGAGTAGTTTAAGATCTTCAATATAGCCACCCTTGGTCTGTCTGTGGTATCTCTTCGTGGTCCTAACCTGTGAGCCCGCTCAATTTTCAGCCTGCCCTCCAGACCTGGTTCCTCCAGCGCTTCCGGCAGCCATCTTTCCAAAAAGGCGCCTAGGTTTTTTTCCGGCAGGGCTTCTGGCAATCCTACCAGCCGCAGGTTATTCCTCCTAGAACGATTTTCTAGGTCCTCCAACTTCGATTCTAATTCCGATATCCGGGATTCATGCCTGGGTTGCACCTCCGTTAGTTTCCGGATTTCATCTTCCGCTTGCCCCAAGCGCTGCTGTGCCTCGTGCATATCTGTTACTAGTGCTGCATGCCGTTCTTCCATCCCGTCTAGTTTGTCTAGGATGAGCTGCAACTTGTGCCCCACCGTTTGCTCTACCGCCAACTTTACTTCTTCGGTGATTTCAGCTGCCCACAATGAGCTCGGGTGATGGCGAGTCTGGCGCGCTTTTGTCCACCATCTTGGCGTCCACGGGCTTCGCTCTCTCTTTGGGTTCTTTCCGCCCTGTTTTCGCCGCCATCCAGCGCTTTTCGCCGTTCCTTTGTGGGACTTTTTGGGGGCGCCTCTCTCCCAGTGCCTTCCGTTTATTTTTTACGAAGTTCGGACGCTGTTTACGAGTGCCGCTTATTTAAAGTCCCGGAGCAGTGCGATCCTCCGTCTCACCGCTTCATTCCCCAACCGGAAGTCCTAAATTAGACCTTTTATTCATCACAGAAACCTGGTTCCATAGCCCTACAGACCCCGCCATCTTAGAAACATGCCCACCAGAATACAAAATCATCCATTGGACAAGAAATGAGAAAAAAAGAGGAGGCGGAATAGCTATTATCTACAAACCTGAATTCACCATCACAATCACGGGCGAATCTACCTCGCCACAACTCGAAATAGCATCGACTAGAATTAATCATCCAAACCTAATAGGGCATCTTAACACCATCCTATTCTACAGGCCACCAGGAAAATGGCAAAACTCCCAAGCACAACTCATGGATTTCATCTCGAATTCCTGCATGTCTGCCTCAAACATCCTCATACTAGGAGACATCAACCTACACCTAGAAGATGACACCTCACCAAGCACACGAGAATACAAAGAATTCCTAAAACTCTGGGACTTACAAGTACCCAATACGCAACCGACACACAAAAAAGGACACACACTTGACATCATAACAAATAAATTCGAACCGGATTCCACCATCACAATCACTGACACAAGATGGACACCTATGTTATGGTCAGACCACCACAAAGCAAATGTCTCTCTCTGCTGGCGAAAAACACACATAAACACAAGCAATAAACAAGAGCGAACAACATACACAACGAGAGGAAAAATAGACCCCACAATATTCTGGCAACAGATCTACCAGAACGAATGGCCAACAAACGCTGACACCATCCAATTCCTCCAAGAATGGGACGATCAATGTACAACAACACTGGACAAAATCGCCCCAACCCAAACCAGAACATCACACAGGAAAAAACAAATCCATGGTTCACCGAAGAACTGAAAAAACTTAAAACACAAGTCAGGAAACTAGAACGAGAATGGAACAAAAAGAAAGATGAACAAACACTAAACGCATGGAAACTACTTCGGAGAAAATACAAATACACCATAAACAGACCAAAAGACTACACTACAAAACAATAATAGGACCAACTACAAAGACACACATAAACTCTTCAACCTTGTGAATAAACTGCTAGACACCACACCAGCAACAAACAACGGCAAAGATGTACCAGATGTGGACAACCTTGCGAAATATTTTGAGGAGAAAATTATACAACTACGACTCAAATACCCGCAGCCCTATAGAATATGCCACACTCTTAGATTGTCTTGACCCAGAAGATGAAACATACCCTGCAGACAGAACATGGACCGAATTCGAAACACTATCAGAAGACATAATTTCTGAAACTCTCAAAAATATGCCAAATCCCACTGCAAACTAGACACGTGCCCAAACTACCTCATGAAATCTGCTCCTCAGCAATTCATAATAGACCTAACGAGCCATGTGAACTTCATGCTACAGAATGGACTCTTCCCAAAAGAAAAAGGAAAAATCCTACTCACCCCAATTCCTAAAGATACAAAGAAATGCATGAGCGAAATAACCAACTACAGGCCAGTAGCCTCCATACCACTAATAACCAAAATAACTGAAGGAATGGTAACCAAACAACTTACAAACTATCTAAACAAACACTCAATACTGCATGACGCCCAATCAGGATTCCGGTCGAATCATAGCACAGAGACAGTATTAGTCACCTTATGACTAGATTTAAGCAAATAATTGCAACTGGCAACAATATACTCCTCCTACAATTCGACATGTCAAGTGCCTTCGATATGGTTGACCACGGAATCCCACTACACATACTCGAATACTTCGGCATTGGAGGAAATGTCCTGAATTGGTTCGAGGGGTTCCTAATCCAACATTCGTATCAAATCACATCAAATTTGACCACGTCTAAAGCATGGACACCTAAATGTGGAGTTCCACAGGGATCACCTCTCTCACCAACCATCTTCAACCTAATGATGATCCCGCTGGCAAAACTCCTATCAAACCATAACCTCAACCCATATATATACGCTGATGACGTGACAAATATACATCCCCTTCAAACAAGACATTAACGAAATCCTCAACGAAATCAATCAAAGTCTACACATCATGAACACATGGGCAGATGCATTCCGTCTGAAACTAACGCAGAAAAACTCAATGCCTAATACTCACCTCCCCATACAACACAAAAGAATTCACAGATATAAACACACCAAACCTGAAACCTTCAAATCGCAGAAACGCTAAAGATCCCTTGGAGTCACTATCGACCGCCACCTAACGCTCGATACTCATGCTAACAACACAACTAAAAAGATGTTCTACAGCATGTGGAAACTTAAAAGGATAAGACCATACTTCCCAAGATCCGTCTTTCGAAGCCTAGTACATCCTCATACTCAGCCCCTGGATTAATGCAACTCACTATACGCAGGTTGCAAAGAACAAACACTGAGAAACTTCAAACAGCCCAGAATACGGCAGCCAGCACTCATCTTTGGAAAACCAAAATATGAGAGTGCAAAACATTACGAGAGAAACTACACTGGCTTCCACTAAGGAACGCATCACCTTTTAAAGTGTGCACCATTAGTCCACAAAATCATTCACGGCGAAGCCCCAGCCTACATGTCTGATTAATAGACCTACCACCCAGAAACGCCAAAAGATCATCCCGACCCTTCCCTAAACTCACTTCCCCAACTGCAAGGCGTGAAATACAAAACGCTACATGCATCAACCTTTTCTCACATGAGCACACAATATTGGAATACACTGCCACGCAACTTAAGAACAATCAATGAGCAAGCTTCCTTCCGCAGATCACTGAAGACCCATCTTTTCGAAAGATTTACGGAAAGAACCAAAACACATAAAGTCCACACCTACTATCACGAATGCAACACACATTCACCTCGGAACTCTCATTCCCGTAATATCACATCATTCATACCTCCAATAACAGAACGATATATATATATGTCTTTATGCCCCCTTATTGCCCTCTAAGCTCCCATTGTTTCCTTCCAATGTTTCAATGTTTTGTGCTCCATTGTTACCTCTCAACGACACTTCAATTGTTTCGCATAATTATTGCAAAATATATCCATAACCAATATGTAACAAATTGTATTTCCAACATTTAACTCCTATTGTAAGCCACACTGAACCCGCAAAAAGGTGGGAAAATGTGGGATACAAATGCAATAAATAAATAAATAAAAATGAGTCAGAGAAACTGAAAGAAATCTCTGTAAACCTGGAAGATGTATTGGGGAAATTTGATTAAGACTAGCAAATCACCTGGATCAGATGGTACATATCCCAGAATACTAATAGAATTGAAAAATGAACTTGCAGAGCTATTGTTAGTAATATGTAATTTATCTTTAAAATATAGCATGGTATTGTAAGACTGAAGGGTGGCCAATGTAACACCAATTTTTTAAAAGGGTTCCAGAGGTAATCTGGGAAATTATAGACGGGTGAGCCTGACGTCAGTGCAGGGCAAAATAGAAGAGACTATTATATTATTATTATTATTAGCATTTGTATAGCGCTACCAGACGCATACAGCGCTGAACACCTGATACAAAGAGACAGACCCTGCTCAAAAGAGCTTACAATCTAAATAATACAGACAGACAAGACAGTTAACGGGTGAGGGAAGTAATGGGTGAGAAGGAAGGAAGGTACAAGGGGAAGGCAATTGAGTAGTGGCTAGGAGCTAAAAAGCAGCAGTGAAAAGGTGGGTTTTCAGCATAGATTTGAAAATAGGTAGAGATGGAGCTAACGTATAGGTCCAGGAAGTCTATTCCAGGCATAAGGTGCCGCGAGAGAAAAGGAGCGAAGCCTGGAGTTAGCAGTGGAGGAGAAGGGGGATGACAAGAGAGATTTGTCCAGTGAGCGGAGTTCACAGGGAGGAATGTATGGAGAGATGAGAGTGGAGAGGTAATGGGGGGGCTGCAGAGTGGATGCATTTAAAGGTCAGTACGAGAAGTTTAACTGAATGCGGAAGCGGACAGGGGAGCCAGTGAAGTGGCTTGAGGAGCGGGCTAGTGTGGGTATAATGATTCTGGCGGAAAATAAGTCGTGCTGCAGAATTTTGGACAGATTGGAGAGGAGAGAGATGGCTGAGCGGAAGACCAGTGAGAAGTAATTGCAATAGTCCAAGCGAGAGGTGACAAGGGTGTGGATAAGGGTTCTGGCAGCGTATCAGAAAGGAAGGGGCAAATTTTGCTAATATGGTAGATAAAGAAACGACAGGCTTTGGCGATCTGTTGAATATGCACAGAGAAGGAGAGAGAGGAATCATGATGACTCCAAGGTTACAAGCCGAGGAGACAGGGATGATGTGAGAGCCATTAACAGAGATAGAGAAAGGGGGAAGAGGGGAGGTGGGTTTAGGGGGAAAAATGAGAAGTTCAGGTTTGGTCATGTTGAGCTTTAGATGGCGTTGAGACATCCAAGCAGCAATGTCGGACAAACAGGCTGAGATTTTGTCCTGGATCGAGGTTGAGATTTCAGAGGTGGAGATGTAGATCTGAGAGTCATCAGTGTAAAGATGGTACTGGAAGCCATGGGATGAAATTAGGGTACCAAGGGAAGAGGTATAGATGGAGAAAAGGAGGGGTCCAAGGTGTTTTATTTTCTCAGGAATCTGCCTTTGCTAATCAGGCAGCGGAAGCAGTGGCCCGTCTCATCTCTCTTGGCAAAGTTACATATGCCCTCCAAATATCTAGCTTTCCCAACCTTGAATCTGCTCATGGCAGTTCAGTGCAGGCTCAGCCGTAGCTAAGTCTGTAATTAAAGAGGAACACAGTTTCAATTAGTTAAAGAGATACTGAGGCATATTTTCAAAGCACTTTAGGAGGCTAAGTTCCATAGGTTTCTATGGAACTTTGGGAGGCTAAGTGCTTTGAAATGAGCTTGATAGTTTATTAGTATTAATTAGCATTGATACATTACCCAATAATGAGGATACCAGCAATTCAGTCAATCATACAGTGGAACAGAATCACACGACACATCAGCTCTCGGTGGTACTCTGTCTCTCTCCTCCATCAGCATCTGCATCTGCCTCTGTATCTGCGTCCTGTCTCTCTCTCTCCTCTCTCCTTCTGCGTCTTACACTTCTCGGGGTGCTTCCTTTATACTGTCTCAACCCAATGGATTCCAATGGGATCCAGCTTTGTCAGCAGAACTTGCTATCCCTTATCAGTTGATAAGGAACCGATAAGGGTGACTTCATTAGGTCCCAGGTTCCAACTATACACAAAAGGGGTGCAAAGCACAGGTGGCGAGATGACTCATCGGTCATTCTGCTCTTCTCAGCTATTCTCAGCTCCCCCCTCCCTCTGAGTACTCTCTAACTACGTACATCTACCCCTTATCTACTTTCATTAGCCCAAAACATCTTTCATGACTCTTCACTGATGCCAGTCCCAGGCATGTTTATAAGAGCAAAGGACCCCCTCCCGTGCCAGCTCCCTGAGAACTCAGTTCAGCTTGTGCTGCAGAAAAATGTATTTTGTATCAGAGATGACTTTGGATTTTTAAGAGAAGCCCAGCTCTTATTATGAGCCATTTGCTTGTAGAGGCCTAGCTCTTTAGCCTGAGCCATTGACCTGTATTTTACTGAGAGCAAGGGTGGCCATATATATACAAAGGGCAGGACCCTGAGGCACACCAACAGAAAGCGGGATGAAAGTTGAAGAGGATCCACCAGAGTGAACACTGAAAGAACGAAGTGAGAGATAAGAGGAGAACCAGGAAAGGAACAGGGCCCTGGAATCCAAGCGAGGACAGTGTATCCAGAAGTATAGTGTGGTCAACAGTGTCGAAAGCAGCAGATAGGTCAAGAAGGATAAGGATAGAATAGAGACCTCTGGATTTTGCCAGCAGCAGGTCATTAGAGACTTTGGTAAGGTGCAGTTTCAGTAGAGTGAAGAGGGCGAAAAACCAGATTGGAGTGGGTCAAGAATAGGTTGCGAAGAAAGAAGTCAAGACAATGGCAGTGAATGACACGACACGTTCAAGTAATTTGGAGAGGAAAGGAGAAGGGAGATGGGGGCGATAGTTGGAGGGACAGGTAGGGTCAAGTGAGGGTTTTTTAAGGAGTGGAGTGACAACAGCATGTTTGAAGGCCATAGGAACAGTTGCAGTGGAGAGTGAAAGATTAAGGATGTGACAGATGACTGGGATGATAGTAGGAAAGATAGTGTTAAGTAGATAAAGTGGGGATGGATCAGAGGGAACAGTAGTACATTTAGAGGAGGAAAGAAGAAGGGCTACAACTCTCTCTGTAGTCTCAAGTTCCTATCTCCATTAGTGCTATATTTACTTACTGGGTGTCTCATGTGTAACTCCACAGTCACATTTCTACATCTCCTTATACTGCTAGGTGGATATTTATTGAAGTGATGCTAGAGTTTCTTATTGCCTAATTGATTGTTTCAACTTTATATTTTTCGGTCATATGTATTCATGATGGTGTCTCTTTTTATGTCACTGCAAATGTTTTCCTCATAAGGAGTTTTATCTCTTGTGGTGTGCAGTTCCCATGGTACCACGCCTCGCTCTGTTGGTATCTGCTTTCTTTGGCAGTCTGCACTCCAAGGGGCAACTCTTCAACTGGCTGCAATGAATTTTATCTCCTGCAGTCTGCAATCCTGTTGGTACATTTCGTTAGTACCTGATTTTTCTAGCAGTCTGCATTCCCACAGGTGCCATTGTTCATGCCACTGCAACATTTGCTTTCCCACAATGAGCTTTATTTTTTGTAACTTGCAGTATCAATTTCACCTTCCAGTTGTTCTATTCTCATTCTCATTCTCATAAAACGTATCTTATATGTCTGTAAATATCATCTTATCACATTGGGTCTTGCTCTATGTGATCTAGATCTGGATGCTTCTCAATCTTTTCCGGTTTTAATCTCATGCAAATTTCTAATGGATTTGAACTGGGAAATGATAATTATTTTCTTGGGAAACTCATATTGTTACTGATAAATTCTGTTTTGTCACAATAAGTTTTGTCCCTTGCAGTCTGCAATCCCACTGGTATATTTTATTAGTACCTGATTCTTTTTAGCTGTCTGCTCTCCCAAAGGTACTATTTTTCGTATCACTGCAGTATATCTATATCTATGGGACACTGGTATTCTCTGCTAATGTTTTGGTTATCCTACTCTCCTTAGAGGTTTATCATTACTATTGTATACCAAAAGCTCTCTTGTTTCAAGATTTCCTCCTTTATGACTAATTTTATAATGCCTCCAGCTTTTTCTAAATGAATATAATTTCTATTAATCTGCAAGGTTTAAATACCCTATAAAACCGTAAGAAGGTACTGATGTACTTTAGGAGACTGCAGGCTGACATTATTCTAGTTCAAGAGATTCATCTTATTGCATCTGATGTGGATAGATTCCAGGACCAGTTCTATTCTCTTGCTGCTGCTTCCTCTGTGGGGCATAAAAAAATGGAGTTGCGATTGTGGTTCGCAAATCAATTCCATTTTCCATTATAAAACAATGCTCTATAATGAGAGAAGATGGATATTAGTAAACTTAAAACTACATACTTCTACTATGTTGTTAATAGGAAACTTGTATGCACCAAATTCCGACTCTCCCACATTTTTCACAATATAATCTCCGAGATTGTTTCCTTTGGATCAAAAAATATCCTCCGTGGTGGCGATTTAATCAAGTGCAGATCAATTCTGGACAAAAATCCAAATGTCTCTCTAGTGTGCCGAAAGCTCTACACAAGATCCAGACCTTAAGAAAACCCTGGGTTTAGTAGATCCTTGGCGTACATCTCCATCCCACAGAGCTGGATTTCACTTTCTACCTCCCCCCTCATGGAAGTTTCTCAAATTGACTACTTCTAATCTCCTCGAATTTATTACCTCATATAAAGTAAGTTCAGAAATACTTAGGTAAAGTTATTTCAGATCACTCGCCAGTGTCCTCTTATTTTAAATGATTTATTCCACAACCAGAGTAAACCCCCTTGGAGATTTAATTCTATGCTGGTGCAAGATATCACCTTTATTCAATTCATTAAATCCAAAATGGAGAAGATTTTTTCATTTCAACCCCCTAGAGGAAAAAAAAGCTCTCTTATGGTGGGATGCTTTTAAGGTCACTATTAGAGGACACATAGTTAGTTATTTTGCCATGGAAACTCGTAGATGTAGAAGGGAATTGTTGGATAAAAATACCAAAATTAAAATATTGGAAAATCAGTTCCGACGACTCTTTTGTGTTTGCAGAAATTAAAATACGACGTTAATACCACTCTCTCTAAAGAGGCACTGGAACTCATTCATACCATTAAATCAACATTATATGCTGAGAGCAATAAAGCCAGCCACCTTCTTGCGCAATACTTTAAAACTAAAAGAAGTAGGAATAGGATCTCACAGATTGTTGACTCGGCGGAGGTCATGCATACCTCTGATGAAGCCATTGCCCGCAATTCCAATTATACTACAACAAATTATATGACTCTGAAGTTCAATTTTCTGCAGAGTCCTTTGGGGACTTTGGGAACCATCTTGATAGACCTCTAATAGACATCCCTCAAAATCAACCCTTCTCCCATAAGGAGATTCTGGAAGCTATTCATTCTCTTTCTAAAGGTAAATCACCAGGAAATGATGGTTTCACTGTAGAATTCTATCAGTCATTTTCAGATCTTCTGCGCCCCAAATTGCACATTATATACAACTCTCTCTATTGCATGAGGGTCAAATTGGCTCCTTTACCAGTCCACGATCATTGTTATACCCAAACTGGACAGAGACCCAACTAAAGTTGAGAATTATAGACCTATCTCTTGATAACATAGATAACAAAATTTATGCAAAAATCTTGGCACTACGTCTTCACTTATCGTTCCGGATATAGTTCATAGAGATCAGAATGGGTTTACGCTGGCTAGATTAGCTAGTGATAACTCTCGACTTCTTTGGAATATTCTGGCACATGTTGAGGGGCTCTCGTGAGCTGTTTATAGCGGTATCACTGGACGCCGAGAAAGCCTTTGATAGAATTGAATGGTCTTATCTGTTTCATACTCTGGCTTGGTTCAATTTTAGTCCAGCATTTATTAAAATGATAAAAGTTCTATATACGAATCCGATAGCCTCAATCTCAGTGAATGGTAATAATTCTCAATTTTTTCCCCTTAGAAGAGGCACCAAACAAGGCTGTCCACTATCTTCTCTTCTTTTCAATATTGTATTAGAGCCGTTACGCTTATTGCATCTGATGTGGGTAGATTCCAGGACTATTAGGGCTAATTTAAATATTTCTGGTGTATCTGTAGGGGGGGAGATGTTTAAACTTTCCATCTATGCTGATGATATATTACTATACACTACGCCGAACTCTCTTCCCAGTATATTGGAAGTAATCAATTCTTTTTCCTCTCTGTCTGGTTATAAAATAAACTGGTCTAAATCATCCATAATGCCGCTAAATTCACTAGTGCATAGATCTCAGGTATCTGAATACCCATTTTCCTGGGAACCTAATAAATTAAATAGTTAGGGGTCTGGTATTCAAATCAGTGGATCAGAATATGTCTCTTATTGCTGACCAAATCTTAACTTTAACCCTCTTCAATTTTAAATGTATGGTCTTCACTTTATTTAACTTGGTGGGGGCGGGTAGAGGCTATTAAGATGATTCTAGCTCCAAAGTTAAATTATATTTTTAGTATGACCCCCCTCTCTTTTCCAAATTCTTATAACAAGATCGACTCCTTGTTAACTAAATTTCTTTGAGACAAAAACCTCCTCGATTGCACTCAAGAAACTTAAGCTACCTAAACATTTGGGAGGTCTTAATGTCCCTGATTTCAAAAAATATCATATGGCCTTTCGACTTGCACAGTCTTTAATGTGGTTCCAAGGGGAATTTTCTCATCTCACGCCCAGGTGGCCGATTTTTAAGGCCGCCTTGGTGCACCCTTGCCCTTTATATCTTCTCCCATATGCAGATTTGTACCCATTTACGAAACGCCTTAGGCTGTTAAAGGCCTCTGCTTCTGATATCTGTTTGGTTAGGGCTGGTCTTGGAATTAGCACTGCCTCACTGGAAGATGTCTCTCTCTGGTATAACTCTGGTTTTCAAGGTGTTCTCCTGCAGTCTCAACAAGCGGAATGGATAGGAAGGGGTATATAGCAATTATCTCAACTATATATCGCTGGCAATGTGTTATCACCTGATGCTTTGTCTGCATTATATAATATCTCTTTAATAGACTCTCACACATGGAAGGACATTTCTAAATATATTTCCACCTTTCAAGTCTCCAATTCTCTCTTAACGAATCCTTCAGATTTTATCTCATGCTGCCGCACAATTGTCTCAGGTGCCAAGAGGCGTCTCTAATCTATAAAAAACTTCAGGATCTATATGTTGACACTGCTGCTCCTGTAAA
This sequence comes from Microcaecilia unicolor, assembly GCF_901765095.1. Classification (NCBI taxonomy): domain Eukaryota; kingdom Metazoa; phylum Chordata; class Amphibia; order Gymnophiona; family Siphonopidae; genus Microcaecilia; species Microcaecilia unicolor. The sequence goes on along the minus strand of NC_044038.1, from coordinate 107,020,229 downwards.
GCTGTCTTGGGTGGAGGATTTTAGTTTGGATGCATCTGAATTTGATTGGTATACCTTTTGGGTTGAATCCATGTGTCCAACTAAGTCCGCAGCTATATCCCAGTCCTCATAATTTACATTCCACAGAGCTTACTGGACCCCTGCTCGAGTAGCAAGGATCACTAAGAGTGTCAACTTCAAATGTTGGTCTTGTCAGGATCATTAGCGCATATGGTCTTTTTCTGTAAAAATGTTAGAGCGTAGTGGCGACTTATTTGGGCAAAAATGTGTCTTATTTTTCACTTGCCTGAGTCTACGGCAATCTCTTATGAAGTTGTGATTTTGCGAGCCTCTTCTCCTAATATCTCTCTTCTAGACTCAGATAAGAAACTGTTCAATATACTGTTAGCTGTTGCTCTGCACTTAATTGTTTAAAATTGGAAAAATAATGTGAATCTCAATTACAATGAATGGTGGAGTTATGTCTGTGTGATAAGAAAATATGAAACAATTCTGGCCCATAAACATCACAGGGTTAAATCTGTCCTAAAGACTTGGGCTCACTTTGACCTATTTTGTCAGGGACCTTTTGTGTTATTTGTCTAAAGGTATTGTCATGGAAAGATAATGTTGTTTTGATCTTTATCTATGCTTATTTGTCATGGATTGTTGATATTGTTTGATTTTGTGTTTGCTTTTTTATATTATGTTTTGAAAAAACCTTCAATAAAAATATGAAAAAAAAGAAAAAAAAAGAAACTTCTGAGAAGGAGGAAAAAGAAGGAGAGGAAGGAGAGTAGGGGTGAGGACTAAAGGAGAGAAAGGTGGGGAGGGTTTGGATGAAAATTCATGGTTAATCTTACGGATTTTATCGTGGAAGCGCTCAGCTAGCTTCTGAGGAGAAAGAGATGGGGGAATTGGGGGCGGAGGTACCTTGAGAAGAGAGTTCAGTGTGCCGAAGAGGAATCGAGGGTTGGAGCCAAGGGAATTTGTCAATTAGGTGAAGTAATCCTGTTTGGCAAGTGAAAGGGCAGACTGGAAGGAGTTAAGCATGAATTTGAAATGAATGAAGTCAGCAAGGGTGCAGGATTTAAGCCAAGAACGTTCAGCAGAGCGGGCACAGGAACGAAGGTAGTAGATTTTAGAGGTCAGCCAAGGCTGGGGTTTGGTACACCTAGTAGGACGGGGTATGGGAGGGGCAAGAGTGTCCAGTGCAGAGGAGAGAATAGTATCATAGGAGGAAACAGCTTCATTGACAGACTTATAAAGAACAAAATTACAGAACATACATATAAGCATGGATTAATGAGACAAAGCTATCATATATTTAGTGAAGGGAAATCTTGTCTCATCAATCTTCTACATTTCTTTGAAGGGGTGAATAAACGTGGATAAAAATGGGTTGGTCAATATTGTTTATCTGCATTTTCAAAAGGCATATGACAAGCACCTCATGAAAGACTCCTGAGAAAATTAGAAAGTCATGGGATAGGACGTAATGTCCTATGGATTAAAAACTGGTTAAAAGATAGAAAACAGAGAGTAGGGTTAAATGGAGACGAGTAGATCGCGGGGTTCTGCAGGGGTCTGTTCTAGGAGTGCTGCTTTTTAACAGAGATGGGAATAACTAGTGAGGTATTTAAATTTGCTGATGACACAAGTTATTCAAGATTGTTAACTGCAAGAGGATTGTGAAAATTGCAAGAGGACCTTATGAGACTGGGAAACTGGGCATTGAAATAGCAGATGACGTTTAATGTGAGCCAGGGGCGTAGCCACGGGTGGGGCCTGGGTGGGCCTGGGCCCACCCAATTTGGGGTCAGGCCCGCCCAGCAGCACAGCGATACCATTCCCCCTTGGCGTGCCGCAACTTTTATCCCCATCTTCCCTCACCCTCACCCTCACCCTCGCAGGCCCGCCCAGCAGCGATTTCGATCGCAGGCAGCTCCTTCGGCTCGCACACGCTGCCTGCCGCTGGGCTGCCGCTCAAAGCTCCGTGCAGCTACTAGCAGCGCTAACCCGGAAGCCTCTCCTCTGAGCTTCCGGGTTAGCGCTGCTAGTAGCTGCAAGGAGATTTGAGCGGCAGCCGGCAGGCAGCGTGTGCGAGTCGAAGGAGCTGCCTGCGATCGAATCTCTGCTGGGCGGGCCTGCGAGGGTGAGGGAAGATGGGGGGTGAAAGTCGTGGCACGCAACGGGGCAAGGTATGATGGGGAAAAGATGTTGGAATGGGGGAGGGGAAGATGGGGACAGCAGCTGCACGGGGGGGGGGAGGGAAGAAGATGGAAGGAAAGATGCTGCACAGGGAGGAGGGAAGATGGAATGATGAGGCATGGTGGGTGGGGGAGAAGCTGCATGGGGAAGAAGGGAGAGATCCAGTAAAGGGGTGGAGGGGTCAGGAAGGGAGAAGTCTTGGCTGCATATGAGGTGGAGGAGAGGTAGACATGCTGCATAAAGAGGGGATAGGTGGTGAGAGGGGGAGAAATGTTAAACATAGGGGTGGAGAGGAGGGCAAAATGGTGGGCATAGGGGTGGAGGGAAGGGAGAAATGTTAGACATGCTGGTAGAGGGGAGGAAGGTAGATATGCTGTATGGGAAGGGGAGAGAGACGTTGGACAGTGGGAATGAGAGGGGGAGATAGACATGGGGGTGGATGAGAGGTACACAGTAGGTGGTGAGGGGGGAAATGCTGGGCCATGGGGGAGAGGACTACTACTATTACTATTTAACAGGAATGAAGAGAGAAGGGGCAGGAAAATATAAGGCTACCATGGTGGGGTGGGGAGGGGATCAGATGCTGGTTAGAAGGGTGGAGGGAGAAGATGATGGGAATGGTGGAACCCTGTGGGAGAGGGCAAGAGGGGGGAGGAGGGGTGGCAAGGAAAATGAATGAGAGATAGTGATTACAGAGGGGTAGAATATGGTAATGGGGAGTAGATTAAAGATAAAGAGAAGTAGGGATGGGGAGGAGTAAGATGGGGAATGGGAGAGCTAGTGGGTGAAAGAAGAAGATGGAAATTTGATAGGTAGTTGAAAGTAAAAAGGAGACAAGAAGGGTGAGAGAGAGGCAGAAAAGAGCTACAAAGGAATGACCAACATGTCAGAGGCAGGAATATTGAGGGAACAGACAGGAGAGAGGAGAAAAGACAAATGGACTACAGCCGCTTGAAGAAGAATTAGCAGACGGCAGAGAGGAAAGCAGAAAAGAGAAATTGGAACCAGCAAGATGGAAAAATAAAATGTCCAGACAACAAAGGTAGAAACAAAGCATTTTATTTCAAATGTTTTAAATGGAATATGTTACTTTGGAAATGGCATAGGAAATGTCTTTGTATTGTGTTCTGTAGAAAAGGAAATGCATGTTTTGTGTCTCTAGTGTTGCAGTAATGCTATGTTTAACTTCTTGGGGGTTCCTTTCAATTTTTGTCTAAATATTTTTATTTCTAATTTGTGATCCCTTGTTCTGTGTTTGGTGAGGTTCTGTTGGTGTGATAGTAATGGCAGGTGGAAAATTGGAAGGGAGGCAAAGAGGAGAGGGAATCGGGGAGGGGAGCCCTCCTTTATTTTCTGACCTGGGCCAAGTAGGTCTTACAACAGTCCTAACCCTTGCTGTATAGCTGGTGAGGATTCCCAGGCATCCCCAGCTAAGGACCTCCTCCAAAGGCGGCCAGAACTCCCTTCTACCAAGCTCTGGCAACAGCATCCTTGAGCCATCGACAGCTAAGCATGTGTGGGGTGCTGGCATCAGTGGCTTAGGGTCATTGCTGCTGCCTGCCAAGCTTGGTAAAAGAGAGTTCTGGCCACCTTCAGAGAAAGTCTTCAGCTGACTGAGCTTGAGGATCCTCATTAGCTAAAGTATTTATATTTGAGGTGGAGGTAGGGCGGAGCAGAGAAACTTTTGTGCCCACCCACTTTGGGCTCAGGCCCACCCAAACTGGCTGTCTGGCTACGCCACTGATGTGAGCAACTGCAAAGTGATACTATATGAGAAAGAGGAATCTAAACTATGTGATGTAATGTTCCACATTAGGTGTCATTGCTGATAATATATTGAAAATTTCTGCTCAGTGTGCAGTGACGGCTTGGAAAGCAATAGAATGTTAGGAATTATTAGGAAAGGAATGGAAAACAAAATGAGAATGTTAAAATGCCTCTGTATCACTCCATGATGCCACCACACCTCGTATACTGTGTGCAGTTCTGGTCACCACATCTCAAAAAAGATATAGCAGAATTAGAAAAGGTACACAGAAAGGCAATCAAACGATAAAGGAGATGGGATTGACTTCCCTATGAGGAAAGGTTTAAAGTGGCTAGTGCTCTTCAGCTTGGAGAAGAGATGGTTGAAGGGAGGGAGATATGATAGAAGTCTATAAAATACTGAGTGGAGTGGAACAGGTAGAAATGAATCGCTTATTTACTTTTTCCAAAAATACTAGGACAGGGGGGCATGCAATGAAGCTACTAAATAGTACAGTTAAAACAAAACAGACAACAGGCTCACTTCCCCGGTCCCCCTCTGTGCCCCCGTCCCCCTCTGCACCCCCCCCCCCCCCAAGTGGAAGAGTGGCCTAGTGGTTAGAGTGCTGGACTTTGGTCCTGAGGAACTGGGTTCGATTCCCACTTCAGGCACAGGCAGCTTTGTGACTCTGGGTACAAATAAGTACCTAAGCCGCATTGAGCCTGCCATGAGTGGGAAAGCGCAGGGTACAAATTGAAAAAAAAATTCTTTACCTCAATGTGTAATTAAACTCTGGAATTTGTTGCCAGAGAATGTGATAAAAGCGGTTAGCTTAGCAGGGTTTAAAAAGGGTTTAGCTAATTTCCATAAGCCATTATTAAGGTAGACTTGGGAAAATCCACTGCTTATTTCTAGAATGAGTAGCATAAAATCTATTTTACTGTTCTGGAATCTTGCCAGGTACTTGTGATCTGTATTGTTCAGTACTGAAAACAGGATACTGGGCTTGATGGACCTTTGGTGTGTCCCAGTATGGCAACACTTGTTCTTATGTTCTTAGAGTAGCTACTACAGGTGAGCAAGTAGGGAAAGCATGGAGAGTATGGCTCATGGAATTCTTTCAATCTCCCTATGAGTGTTTATGTATGTGTGTGTGCACATCCATATGTGTATCTCTAAGAAGTGCTTACAAGGTAATGTAGGGGGAAATTTCTGCTCCCGTCAACTTGGTACTTTGCTCAGAAAGAAAATTTTTTATCCTGTCAACTCAGAGGGAACATTGGTCTCTGTCATCCAATACAAGTAAATACTAGGCTGCTGCTGTTTGTGCAAGGATGATGGGCTTGATGAAGGTAGTACACACATGCCATATGCTCTCTCATGGAAAGATAAGGTATCACGTACACTTTTTGTAGCATTAAAGTGACACATCACTTTTACAAAGACTCTAGCTGGTAATAGAAATGGACTACAATCTCCATACATACATGTCAATGGGACAGGGAATGGGATTTGATATACCACTTTTCTGTGGTTACAGTTAAAGCAGTTTAATGTTATATACAGGCACTTATTTCGTACCTTGAGCAATGGAAGTGGAAGGGAGTGGTTGTACATGTCCCATAGAATCACTCCCTCACTGAGGCCCTGATGCTCAGAAGCAAATGTGGGTGCTAGAGGTCATTAGCGCTGGACTAGAATCCACATTTACTAGCACACAATGCTCAGAGGCTTGGAGAATGGGAGCCAATGAGTTTGCCAAAGAGCAGTGCAATGAGCATGCTAATGTAGTCAAAAGAATGAAGGTGAGGTCATTTCCTATTCCTGCTGTATGCTCAGCAAACAGTGCAGCTAACAAGGGTGTCCTTACTGCTGTAAAATCTACGCCAGCTCGGAGCTGGTGTTAGGGTGTTTGTGCCAAGCCGGCATGCCCAGAAGCTGCCTTCCCCTCCCATCCTTGAAGCAGCGGTAGCAAAAAGAAGCAGGAGTTGCAAAACTTTGAAGCTAAGAGCAAGCTGATGTACAGAGATCTGGCTGGCTTAGTGTTGTTTATTTTAAGTGCACCCTAAGAGAGTGGTTAGTGCAGTGGACATTGATCCTGGGGAACTGAGTTCGATTCCCACTGCAGCTCCTTGTGACTCTGGGCAAGTCACTTAACCCTCCATTGCCCCTGGTACAAAATAAGTACCTGCATATATGTAAACCGCTTTGAATGTAGTTGCAAAAACCTCAGAAAGGCGGTATATCAAGTCCCATTTCCCTTCCCCTTCCCCAAAATCACCTGCCTCCTTGCATTGTTGTCAGTACATGTCATTTGTCATGTTGTCACCATACGATCCACAACTAGATTTTAAATTTTGTTCTTCCCATGGACAATTTACCTGCAGGTACATTTGATTTTTTTATGCTCTTCTGTGCATGCCCCATGCATAACCCTCCCCCTTAACTTCCTAATGCTCATGCTAACAGCATGCCTATATTTGCATACTGATTAGTGTTGAGCATTAGGAAGTTGTTTTGCCGCACTGTCCTGATGCTATTTTCTGGTGCTGTTCCTTACAGTGCCGGAGTTTTGAGTATCAGGGCATGAGACTGAGAATGAGCTAATTAGGGTAGATGGAGTTATACCTGCTGAACTCAGAGATGTGGGGCTCAGGCAAGGAGTTGGTTAAATGCCCTAAGGTAGAAAAGATGAAAGAGGCCCTGAGACAAGAGGTCTCTAATGGAGTAGCAAGGGAGGATCAAGTGAAGAAGCTTCAAGGGAGCATCCCTTAGAGAGGACCTCCCAACAAGCAATACAGAGAAAGTGAGACGGCTACAGCACTGAGGGAAGAGGACTAGCCTGAGCATAAGAGTTTCCCTGGTATAGGAAACTGTAAGTAGTCAAGTCAGCCTCCAGGAGTTGATTATATGTGTGGAAAGAAGACTACCAAGGTATGAGAGAACCTAGCAGAATATTCCTTAAGTATATGAATTTGGGGTTGTGTCAAGAAGGGACCTGAGATGGCATTAATTGCCACAGTATTTAGGCCTGTTCCAGCCCCATGAAGAGTATTGACTGAGAATATATTGTGAAACTGAAAGAAAGAGAGAGACTCTACTTAAAATGACTAAGTCTGTGAAGAAACAGAGCTAACTACAGCATTTTGGTGTACTTAAATAAAGTACTTGAGTTTTACCTACAACCTGTGTGTATATGTGTTACATTTCTATGAGGTCCTGAAGCCAGCCACAAACCACACTGCCATATATTGTTCTTATGGTGAGAAAATTGGATTGTCCCCTTGTAAAGAAAATCATTTATCTCCAGAGCTTGGAGCCTCAGCACAGTGGCGTAGGGTTTTGTACATGGGCTAAAGGGATTAGCTCTGCCTGAGAAAGAGAGACCTGAAGAAGTGTAGTATGCACCAAACAGTTTTCTTTTTCTGTTTGGAACTGCTTAGCTTTCCTGGCTATCTTCTCAGTCAGCACTTTCTTCATTTCCTGAAAATGATCAGCTGGAACACTCCTCTCCAAATGTTCTTGCAGTTCTTGCTTCTCTTTCTGGAGTAGGTTTTCTCTTCCACCAGTATATGGCAGGGGTGTAGCCAGACCTTGACGGGAGGGGGGGTCCAGAGCCCAAGGTGGGGGGGGGCACATTTTGGTCTGTCTCCCTGCTGCCGCTCTTCCGTCACCACATTTGTCCCCCCGCTGCTTCTACTTCCTCGCTGCCGCCACTTCTGCCTCCCTCCTCCTGCCACTGCTGCTGGAAGGGTCCCCAACCCCCGTCAGCTAAACCATTTGTCCCGTGGTGGTCTTACATTGCTGGCACCCTGTCCTGCTTTCAGCGCTGTGCACGCTCATTTTAATGAACTGAGCATGCACTTGGACTAGAGCACAGTGTGTAAAGGCAGTGCCTTCACAGTTCACACACTGTCCAGGTGCACACTCTGTGCTTTAATCAAGCTCTGAGCTTGATTAAAGCTGTAGCTTCTACTGAAGCCACAGCATACATGCTCTTTGTACTTTCAATTAGTAAAGCCTCCAGAGTTAAGTGGGGTTTTTTTTTCTTTTCCATTTATAACTTTTGCTAGTTATTCTGGCTACTTGTGGCTTATCCTACAACTCACAGCACACTGTCCACTAATTGAGGCTAACCACTCCAAACCAGATTTTCTTTGTTATTCTAGTACTCCCATGAAAATCTGGTTTGGAGTGGTTAGCCTCAATTAGTGGACAGTGTGCTGTGAGTTGTAGGATAAGCCACAAGTAGCCAGAATAACTAGCAAAAGTTATAAATGGAAAAGAAAAAAAAACCCCACTTAACTCTGGAGGCTTTACTAATTGAAAGTACAAAGAGCATGTATGCTGTGGATTCATTAGAAGCTACAGCTTTAATCAAGCTCAGAGCTTGATTAAAGCACAGAGTGTGCACCTGGACAGTGTGTGACTGTGAAGGCACTGCCTTTACACACTGTGCTCTAGTCCAAGTGCATGCTCAGTTTCATTAAATGAGCGTGCACAGCGCTGAAAGCAGGACAGGGTGCCAGCAATGTAAGACCACCACGGGACAAATGGTTTAGCTGACGGGGGTTGGGGACCCTTCCAGCAGCAGTGGGCAGGAGGAGGGAGGCAGAAGTGGCGTGCAGCGAGGAAGTAGAAGCAGCGGGGGGACAAATGTGGTGACGGAAGAGCGGCAGCAGGGAGACAGACCAAAAAGTGGTGCCCCCCCCCCCACCTTGGGCTCTGGACCCCCCCTCCCGTCAAGGTCTGGCTACACCCCTGCCAATATACTGGTGAAGAGAAAACCTACTCCAGAAAGAGAAGCAAGACTGCAAGAAACTTTGGAGAGGAGTGTTCCAGCTTGATCATTTCAGGAAATGAAGAAAGTGCTGACTGAGAAGATAGCCAGGAAAGCTAAGCAGTTGACAGCCATGGAGGCACAGTGGCAGAAAGAGGCCCAGATACTGAAGGACCAAATGAACCAGCTGACATTCCATACCAGGGCTGCAGAAGCTGAAGTGAAGCAGCTGCTACGAGAATTGGCAGCAACAGTGCCACAGTGACAGTATATTGTGGCGCCATGAGCTGCAAACAAGGGCACAAGTGTTAGAACTCCCTGAATGCTACACTCCAGAATGAAGTGCTAGAGTTGAGCCTCTGGGAGAAGGGGGTCTGTGAAAGAGAGCAGTGTAACAAAAATGTACCAGGCTGGCAGAAGTAAATGGGCAGTTGACTCAGCTGGCACAGAGACAGGGCAAGCTGACCAGAATGGAAGTCTTCAGCAGTGATTCAGGCAGCAAGCATTTTTTGGGTGGTCTAGTGGGTAGATTGGGTGGCCACGCATTTCCTCTTCCCTTCCCCCTCCCCCCCATGACTTTAAAAATTAAATATCTTAGGTAGCAAAGATCTCCAGCCCTATCAGCTGAAGGCATCCACAACCTGCTAACCCATGTTTAGAAAAGTGCATCAATCAAAGGCAGTGCTCTGAGTCAGTGACACCTGCACCCAGTAGTGTGCTGGTAAATGTTTAACAACAGGCTGTCTCCCCGGTCCCCTCTGTGCCCCCCCATCCCCCTCTGCGCCCCCTGTCCCCCTCTGCACCCCCCCCCCCCAAATTGCAGAGCTGGCTATAGCCGGGGAGAGAGCCTGGGGGGGGTGGCAATGCATTACTCCAGGAAAAAAATTAAATGATCCCAGGTTCCAATCTAATTCATGTTTAATGTGCGATAAAATGCCATAAATAAGTAAATAAATATAAACTTTTAATGTTGAGCACCTGATTCTCAAAGTGAACATATTCCAAACACTATAATGAATATAAATTGATTTTTTTTCTACCTTTGTTGTCTGGTGACTGTTTTTCTGATCATGCTGACCCAGTATCCGATTCTGCTGCTATCTGTCCTCTTAACTCCACTTCCAGGGCTTCCTTTTCATTTATTTCTTTCCTCCTTTCTTCTTCATTTCTGGTCCTCAGCTTCTGCCTATTTTCTTCATCCATGTGCAGTTTTTCTCTTCTTTTTCCCTCATCTCATCTCCTTCCTCACTCTTCCCTCCCCTCCATCCATGTCCAGCATTTCTTCTCTCTCCCCTCCTCTTCCCTGCCCCTCCATCCACCCATGTCCAGTGACCCTTCTCTCCCCCTGCCCTGCATGCACCCAGTGACCCTCCTCTCCCCTGCCCTCCATCCACCCATGTCCAGTGACCCTCCTCTCCCCTGCCCTGCCCTGCATACACCCATACCCAGTGACCCTCCTTTCCCCTGCCATCCATCCACCCATGTCCATCAGTGACCCTCCTCTTCCCTGCCCTGCATGCACCCATACCCAGTGACCCTCCTTTCCCCTGCCCGCCATCCACCTCTGTCCAGCAGTGACCTCCTCTCCCTGCCCTGAATGCACCCATACCCAGCGACCCTTCTCTCCCCTCCATCCACAAAGTCCCAGCGACTCCCTTCTCTCCCCTACCACCACCCCTCCGAGTTGTTCGGCCGAATTATCCTCCCTCCCTCCGGATCCGGTCCCTCACGTCACCGATCTGACTCTTTGAATTCTTCGGGGCAGGCAGTCTGCCTGCCCGCTGCCAGCGCTGACTCTCCCCGCTGGCGCTGCTGGTTCGCACTTAAAAATGGCTGCCGAGACTTACAAGGGGCAGCCTCCAAGACTTCAGCAGAAGTCTTGCAAGGCCGCCTCTGGAAGTCGTGGCGGCCATTTTTTAAAGCGTGAACCGCAGCGCCAGCGGGGGAGAGTCAGCGCTGGCAGCGGGCAGGCAAGACTGCCTGCCCCCAAAGAATTCAAAGAGTCGAGTCGGTGACGTGAGGAACCGGATCCGGAGGGAGGGAGGAAAGAGAGACACCTCGCGCGTTTCAACAACCGGCAGATATCTTCTGCTGGTGGGGCTTGGAGATTCCAAAAATACTAGGACTAGGGGGCATGCAATGAAGCTACAATATAGTAAATTTAAAACGAATCTGAGAAAAGTTTTCTTCACTCACGTATAATTAAACTCTGGAATTCGTTGCCAGAGAATGTGGTAAAGGCGAATAGCTTAGCGGAGTTTAAAAAAGGTTTGGACGGCTTCCTAAAGGAAAAGTCCATAGACCGTTATTAAATGGACTTTGGGAAATTCCACTATTTCTGGGATAAGCAGTATAAAATGTTTTGTACATTTTTGGGATCTTGCCGGGTATTTGTGACCTGGATTGGCCACTGTTGAAAACAGGATGCTGGGCTCGATGGACCTTTGGTCTTTCCCAGTATGGCAATACTTATGTACTTATGTCAGCTTACATGATTGGTACACCTAGGGATGCCAACTTTTGAAAGATAAAAACTCAGCTCTGCCACTTGCCATACCCTGTCTCACTGCCAGCAGTGAGGGCAGCAGTACAGGACTGAGTGCCTGCAGGCCACTGAGGGCTAGAAGGGGGTAGTACTAAAGGTGCTTTCTTAATCCCCAGGAGCTACAGCTCTCCAAAGTCCATCAACATACACATGCTTCTTCCAAACTTATATTTTGCATTCACAGAAACAATGCTGTAACGCAAACCTAAGACATTTCTCCAAAAACTGCTGTACAAAAATATTTGTTTCTAATACAATCTCAGTAACAGCAACATAAACTCTGTCAGTACCAGGCATATTGTAAGTAATACAAAATGTATAAAAAATTCACTCAAGACCTGGAACAAAGCTACCATTTTGCCCATAACTTCCAAAACTCACATAACAAGGACCATACCTAGGGAAAGGCAGTACAATAAATATGTAGTGAGCCCTAAACATCAGTACAGCTATTGGGAAAACTGAAACAAGTCAGATTACTAGAGATCCTTACATAGTAATTCCATGCCAATTATCTGGCCTCGATCACTCACACAGATAGACCTTCCCCAAATACAAACTAAGTGACCATAAATTATGTTTCAACAATTTTTATTGATGAATTTGCATGGTATACAAGTCCATATCCGTCAATATTAATCTCATAACAAATAATTCTATCACATGTTTTTAAACCTGAAACGTCTATCATCAATGTTTTCCAAACTTTTCTCCCCTATCCCTTCCCTCTTGTCTTCTTATATATTTATAATGTGTACATGTATAATTACAGTACAGTTGCATAACTATTAACAATAAACTTTTATATTAAACTCCAATATTTATAACTCTTGTTTTATCTATGTACTGTCCCATCAGTATTTGCAGGTGAGACCTCTTAGTGGCTCTTTCAATGGTTTGCTCTCCTATCCAGTGGCGTTCCTAGGGGGGCTGACACCCGGGCGGATCGCCGATGTGCCCCGCCCCCCGGGTGCAATGCCGCCCCCGGAACAGGACGAAAGAACCCCTGGCGAAAGAACCCCCGGGTGCACGCCGCCGGGGGAGGGGGTGCCGTGCGCCTAACGGCTCTTCGTTTTCATGCTCCCTCTGCCCCAGACAGGAAGTAACCTGTTCCAGGACAGAGGGAGCATGAAAACGAAGAGCCGGCAGGTGCGGCAACCCCCCCAGCTGCGGTGCACCCGGGGCGGATCCGCCCCCACCCGCCCCCCCCCCCCCCTTGGTACGCCACGCTCCTATCTAATAATACACATGTCCCTCCAATATGCATTGAGTATTATCCTTCCAGATTCTATACCCCCTCCCCCCTCTACTCATATGGAACTTCCTCTTTACTTCATGATTTAGCTACCTCTACCTCTCCCCGTGCTATAACTACCAAAGTGTAGATTATTGTTCTTGCTTCATTTGGCACTTTACACCTCCTTCTTTACGTACCTCCCTATCTGTGATTCCCCAACTAACCTCTCCCAATCTATGGTTAATAAACTTCCCCCACCTTCCCCTTTATGGTGTGGGCAGATTATTGAGCACCGCGCTTCTCGCTTTATGGGAAATACTTTGCAAATATCTGTTCTAGATTGAAATAAATGCTTTTCTTTTCTTTGGGGTACCTCGTGCTGCTCTAGCCTCCCATAACATCAACTCATGAAATTTATTCTCCAAAACCTCTAACATCCAATGCCTCAGTATACATTTTTCCCCCACTGCGTACACCTTGCCCAGTAATAGATCCATGCTCTGTCTGATAGCTCATAGGCCCCCATGAGGGAATTAGTCTGTGGCCTATGAGAGCCTCAAGGTAATTATGAATCCTTTTCCAGAAGATTTTCACTTTAATACAACTCCAAAAGCATGCAAAAATGTATTTCTCCCTCGTCTACACTTTACACACTGAGCATCCGGTGCCATCCAGCTCTTGCTGCTTGTGTTTGTGCCATGTATCCCCTATGTAATATCCTATATTGGCTCTCCTGCAACTCTGCCCCGCCTACTTGCCTGGGGATATCTTTTATCAATTTTGCAAATTTTACTTTCTTCAATTCATATCCCAGGTCTCTACTCCATGCCTCTGTGAGTGCTCCATAGTTTTGGGGCGGACATAGCAACAGCAGAGCCCGGTACAAACTAGATATGGAAAATGACCATGTGCATCCCCTTTTAGGAATTCTCTGAGTTTTTGTCCTAATTTTGTGCCCAATGCCTCTTGGTCTAAGCTGTACCAGTAGTGATGTAATTGTCTGTATGTATAGTGATCTTTGTTGGTTAAAGAAAGCCTCTGCCGCAGGTCTTGAAATGTGTACAAACCTCCCTCCTCATTTCCTATGTGTTCCATTAGGGTGATTCCCATGTCTGACCAGCTTTTGATTAACCTAGCCTCCAATCCTAGTGGAAAATCTCCATTACTACTACTACTACTACTACTACTACTACTACTATTTAGCATTTCTATAGCGCTACAAGGCATACGCAGCGCTGTACAAACATAGAAGAAAGACAGTCCCTGCTCAAAGAGCTTACAATCTAATAGACAAAAATAAATAAAGTAAGCAAATCAAATCAATTAATGTGAACGGGAAGGAAGAGAGGAGGGTAGGTGAAGGCGAGTGGTTACAAGTGGTTACGAGTCAAAAGCAATGTTAAAGAGGTGGGTTTCAGTCTAGATTTAAAGGTGGCCAAGGATGGGGCAAGACGTAGGGGCTCAGGAAGTTTATTCCAGGCGTAGGGTGCAGGCGAGACAGAAGGCGCGAAGTCTGGAGTTGGCAAGTAGTGGAGAAGGGAACAGATAAGAAGGATTATCCATGGAGCGGAGTGCACGGGAAGGGGTGTAGGGAAGGACGAGTGTGGAGAGATACTGGGGAGCAGCAGAGTGAGTACTTTTATAGGTTTAGTAGAAGAAGTTTGAACAGGATGCGAAAACGGATAGGGAGCCAGTGAAGGGTCTTGAGGAGAGGGGTAGTATGAGGTAAGCCGACCCTGGCGTAAGATGAGAGGGCAGCAGAGTTTTGAACTAGACTGGAGAGGGAGAGGTGACTAAGTGGGAGGCCAGCAGAAGCAGATTGCAGTAGTCTAAATGAGAGGTGACAAGGGTGTGGATGAGGTTGTGGTAGAGTGCTCGGAAAGAAAGGGGCGGATTTTACGGATGTTGTAAAGAAAGAAACGACAGGTCTTGGCGGTCTGCTGGATATGAGCAGAGAAGGAGCGAGAAGAGTCAAAGATGACCCAAGGTTTCGAGCTGAGGAGACAGGGGAGAATGAGAGAGCAATCACAGAAATAGAAAACGGGGGTAGCGGGGAGGTGGGGTTTGGGGGGGAAAATGAGAAGCTCGGTTTTGGTCATATTTAATTTCAGGTGGCGTTGAGACATCCAGGCAGCAATGTCAGACAAGCACGCTGAAACTTGGTTTGGATGCAAGGTGAGATATCAGGGTAGAAAAGTAGATTTGGGAGTCGTCAGCATAGAGGTGGTAGGAAAAGCCATGGGATGAGATTAATGAACCAAGGGAAGAAGTGTAGATAGAAAAGAGAGGGACCAAGAACAGAACCCTGAGGTACGCCGACAGGCAGAGGGATAGAAGTAGAAGAGGATCCACCAGAGTGAACACTAAAGGTGCGGAGGGAGAGGTAGGAAGAGAACAAGGAAAGGACAGAGCCCTGGAATCCAAGTGAGGACAGGGTATCGAGAAGTATGCTGTGATCGACAGTGTCAAAAGCAGCGGAAAGATCAAGAAGAATGAGGATGGAATATTGACCTCTGGATTTAGCCAGTAATAGGTCATTGGAGACTTTAGTAAGCGCAGTTTCGGTTGAGTGGAGAGGGCGAAAACCAGATTGTAATGGGTCAAGAATAGCATGTGAGGAGAGAAAATCAAGGCAGCGGCGGTGAACAGCACGCTCAAGTAATTTGGAGAGAAAAGGAAGGAGGGAGATGGGTCGGTAATTAGAGGGACAAGTAGGGTCAAGTGAAGGCTTCTTAAGGAGAGGTGTGACCACAGCATGTTTAAAGGCAGCAGGGACAGTCGCAGTGGAAAGTGAGAGGTTGAGAATGTGACAGATAAAAGGAATAAGAGTAGGAGAGATGGCATTAAGAAGGTGGGTGGGAATGGGATCAGAGGAACAGGTGGTACATTTTGAGGAAGAAAGGAGAAGTGTAGTTTCCTCAATAGTAACTTCAGGAAAGGAGGAAAGGGAATGAGGGGAAGGAGAGAGAGGGGAACGGACTAGTGGAGGGAGAGCTGGTGAGGTAGAGAAAGCAATGTTTATCTTTGAACCTTGTTGTGAAAGAATTCAGCAAGGGTCTGAGGAGATAATGAAGGGGAGTTGGGGGAGGGGGGCACCTTGAGGAGAGAGTTCAATGTGGTGAGAGAAGTCGAGGATTAGAGCCAAGAGAGTTGGTCAGTTGGATATAATAATCTTGTTTGGCACGTAAAAGAGCAGATTGGAAGGAGGTCAGCATGAACTTAAAGTGTAAGAAATCAGCAAGGGCCCGAGATTTTCCGCCAGAGGCGTTCGGCGGAGCGGGTACAGGAACGTAGGTAGCGGATATTAGAAGTCAGCCAAGGTTGGGGTTTTGTACGCCTTACAGGGCGGGTCATCAAAGGTGCAAGAGTGTCTAAGGCAGAGGATAGAGTATTGTTGTAAGAAGAAACAGCCTCGTTGACAGACGTGGATGGTGCCACAGTAGAGAGGAGGTTTGAAACATGGGAGGATAGAGATGAAGGGTCAATGTCGTGAAGATTCCTAGATAAATTAGATAGGATAGGACGGGACTGGGAGGGAGGAGATTTAAGTGTGAAAGTTATAAGATGGTGATCAGAGGAGGGTTGATCAGAGGCAAGGAAACTAGAAGGTGAACAGTTGGAGGAGAAGATGAGATCAAGACAGTGACCATTTTGATGAGTGGGGGAGGTGGAGCATAGTTGGAAATTAAAGGACGACGTTAAAGCGAGTAACTTGGAAATATAAGAGTTGGAAGGATCATTAGCAGGAATATTAAAGTCACCAAGGATGAGAGAGGGGGAGGAAGGATCATGGAAGAAGGCAAGCCATGCGTCAAAGTCACTGAGAAAGGATGAAAGGGACTTATCAGGGGGACGATAAATGACCGCTATTCGAAGAGGCAGAGGAGAGAAAAGGCAGATAGAGTGGACTTCAAAGGAGGAAAAACAGTGAGACTGAGGTGGAAGAAGGGGTTGAAATCTGGAGGAGGGAGAGAGAAGTAGTCCAACACCGCCCCCATGGCCAGCAGGGCGAGGAGTATGTGAAAATAGATAACCGCCATGGCACAGGGCTGAGACTGAAGCAGAGTCATCAGGGCAGAGCCAGGTTTCTGTTATGGCGAGCAGATGGAGGTGACGCGAGATAAAGAGGTCCTGGATATAGGGGAGTTTGTTACAGATAGAGCGGGCATTCCATAGGGCGCAAGAGAAGGGCAGAGAAGAGGAGGGGAGTAGAGGAATAGAGATGAGGTTAGAGAGGTCACGGTGAGATCTGTAGAGTTTGGATAATAGTTGGTGAGGAGGGCCAGGATTGGGATTGATGTCACCAGCTGAGAGTAAGAGAAGGAGTAAAAGAGAGCGGAGGAGAGTAGGAGAGGTGTGGCCACGAAGGCGTCGAAGGCGAGAGGTATTTAGGTGGAATGGGGAAGGCAAAATGGAGGGAAGAAAGAGACGGAGATTAAAAGCCAAGAGGGAGGAAGAGGGTAGGAGAGAAGGTGAGGTGATGAAGTCAATGGATGGGAAGTGAGTTCCTGTAGCGGAGAGAGGTAGGGGGTGAGGGAAAAGATTAGAAAGGGACAGAGCTAGGAAGAGAATGTGAATAGGGGCCATAAATGATTAAGGTACTTTAGCAACTGGAAAAAGATTAGATACAAAGAGAAAAATGCCCCGCGCGCCTAACGGCACCTAGAGCAGAGGCCCTGAGTGGATCGGAGTGGACCTGGGTGTCACCCCGGAGAAGGCTGTAATGATATGCAGATGAGCTGCAAGTCCTCCACAGCACCTGAAAGGCAGCCGGTGGTAGAGCTGGGCACCTCTCAGCTGAGGGAACGCTTACCAGGGGTTAGGCCGAAGCCAGCATTCCTCCCCCTGACGGTCGCCTGATCCTAAGATGCATCCTAAATGCAATCAATTTGGTTAAGCAGAATTTGGTAAATCTGGTGTCTGTCTTAAAGGTGTGCTTATTAGAATTGGGTTTTGAATCTTCAGTGCCAGAGACTTAATTCAATCAATTTGGTTACATAGCATCAGGTGACTCATACCTGTGGAGGAGGGGCAATTTGTATAGAGCTGTGTGGTAAAAGAAAAAAAAAACAGAATTTAAGCTCAGTGGCATTCCTAGGGGGGCTGACACCCGGGGCGGATCGCCGATGCGCCCCGCCCCCCCGGGTGCAGCGCGACCCCCCCCACCCCGGCATAAGAACCCTTCCCGGGTGCACGCCACTGGGGGGGTGCCGTGCACCGGTCAGCTTGCTTCGTTTCCATGCTCCCTCTGCCCCGGAACAGGTTACTTCCTGTTCCGGGGCAGAGGGAGCATGGAAACGAAGGAAGCTGACCGGCGCACGGCACCCCCCCCCCCCCCCCAGCGGCTTGCACCGGGGGCGGACCGCCCCCACCGCCCCCCCCCCTTGGTACGCCACTGCTTAAGCTTACCTTGTGAGCCGCTACACTGGGAGTTTTCAGACTTGGTTTGACTTAAAATGTGGTTACCTGTGTAATGAAATCTTCCTGATAAATTGCTGGCTCTACTATATCTGATTTTTTTTTTTTTAACCTGCCTTTTCACTTGCAGAGGGTCTGTCCTCCTAAAAGATTTTAATCTGTCTTCATCCTATTGCCTATAATTTACAATTGTTGTTGGATTGTGATTTCATATTTTTATGCTAGTACTTTCTTAAAGATGCTTTTATAGAACTGTGTTTAGAACTTCTGTGCCAGTGATTTCATATTTTTATGCTGGAATTGTCTTAAAGGCTCTCATTAGAACTGTGTTTGGAACCTGTGCCAAGTGACTTCATCCAATCAACTTGGTTACACAGAATTTGGTGACTCTGGTGTCTGTCTTAAAGGTGTGCTTATTAGAATTGGGTTTTGAATCTTCAATGCCAGAACTTAATTCAATCAATTTGGTTACATAGCATCTGGTGAGGAGGGGCAATTTCTAATTTATTTATGGAAGAAAGTGTTTAAACAGCTGGAGAATCTGAATCTGAAGGTGAACATAGCTATGGGGCCAAATCGGATACATCCCAAGATACTGAGGGAGCTCAGGGAGGTCCTGGCGGGACCCCTTAAAGATTTATTTAATAGATCTTTAGAGATGGGAGAGGTTCCATGGGATTGGATATGAGCAGATGTGATCCCTCTTCACAAATGTGGAGACAGGGAAGAAGTGGGAAGCTACAGACCGGTAAGTCTCATGTCGATGGTAGGAAAAATAATGGAGTTACTGCTGAAAGAAAGGATAGTTAACTTTCTAGACGTCAACGGATTACAGGACCCGAGGCAACAAGGCAAAGGAAAATCCTGCCAAATGAATCTTATTGATTTCTTTGACTGGGTGACCAAAGAACTGGATGAAGGATGTGTGCTAGATGTAATCTACTTGGATTTCAGCAAAGCCTGTGATACGGTCCCCCACAGAAGACTTGTGAATAAACTGAAAGGGCTGAACTTGGAACCGAAAGTGGTAAACTTTATAGAAAACTAGTTGACCGACAGGTGGCAGAAGGTAGTGGTAAATGGAATCCGCTCGGAGAATAGGAAGGTGAGCAGTGGAGTTCCTCAGGGGTAGGTGCTGGGGCCTATTCTGTTTTAATATATTTGTGAGAAATATTGTTGAAGGGTTGCCTTTTTGTGGCTGACACGAAGATAGCCAATATAGTGAATAATACCCTGGAGGGAGTAGAAACAATGAAAAGGGGTCTCCAAAAGTTAGAATAATGGTCGAGGGTCTGGCAGTTAAAATTTAATTTATTAACATCAAGTACTCCAGATTTTGCTAAAGTTTTATACTTATTTTATTGTATCAGCTTACATTAACACATATGTTATCCTAAAGCTCACTCAGCATTCACTCTCACTCCACATTCATTATGTCATTCAGAAATACACATCAACATTACTTAATGAATTTTAACATTGATCTTGTCAATCCACCTCACTTAATAACTTGTTAAATTGTAACATAGTATTTAATTGTATATGTACTGTTGTATCCCCAACTTGTGGCAACTTGCTTTATATAGCCAAAAGAGTCTTTAAGCAAGGGTGTGGTAAATTCAGAGGTTAGGTATTTAACCCCGGAAGAAGACAGAATGGATATGAAGTATCAGTAGCAGAAATCCAGGCTTCCGTTAGGACAGTACTCCCATGGGTAAGCAGCCATTTGCATTATTACTAGGAAGAATATAGAATGATATAATTGTACAATTAATGAAATTATGAAGTTTGTGATAGGATGTGTGTTGTTGTAATTGACATAGATCATGGGAAGTGGTTCCTCCTGAAGAAGCACCACGAAATGCGGTCATGCATAGAGGAACTGATGACCAGTTAACTATTTGATTTATTTTGGAGGTTCACCAGGAAGCCTCTCAGCTACACATGAACGTCGGCAGTAGTGTCAAACGGAAGTTCAGAGCTGCATAGTGACAACGTTCAGGAGTTGAAAATCAGAGTTTGAATGTCATACTGGCAATTTAAACATCATAGAGAGTATATCATGAAACAACGGTAGTGTGGACAAGAACACTGAGATAAGTGGCAAGCGTACTGTGCACGTTTAAATGTGTCTTATGTGATACGGCACTGAGTAGTGCTTTGGAAAAAACTTGACATAAAAGACTCTTTTGGATATATAAAGCAAGTTGCCACAAGTTGGGGATACAACAGTACATATACAGTAATATACTATGTTACAATTTTTTTTAAGTTTAATATCTTTTATTGGATTTCAATACAATACAATAGAAGCAGGAGCAACATTTACAAATCATGGCAAAACTGGAGCTCACATTGAAGAAGCAACTATTCACAACTAGAATCACATTAAGAAAAAGGGGAAGAAAGAGGAGGTGGAGAAGAAGAAAGGAAAAAAAGGGAAGGGGGAGGGCTGGAGGATACAAATCCAGACATAGAGCATGCATAGGCCACAAAATACATCAAACTCAGTGCTTATCTCTATACCGAAGCAAAATAAGATACCAGTGGCAGCCATTTTTCCCTGTAGGAAGCGAAGCAAGAAGATTTCTTTGCCAGATGTAATTCGAATTTGTACATTTGGAGCAATAAGTTCCACCATTCCTGATAAGTGGCCTGGTGCAAGGACTTCCAGTGGGAGAAGATCACCTTCAATGCCAAAGAGACCATGGCACTAACAAGAGCCCCTTCACTAGGAGTTAGCCGACCCCCAAAGAACTGCTCCCGAAGAATCACAAATGGATAAGAAATGGAGCCAGGGAGGGGAAAAATGGCTACCAGCTGTGACCAGACTTCTGACCACAACTTGCAAAGACACACACAATCAAATATAAGATGCCTGAGAGTACCCGCTTGGGAGTGGCAAGACCAACAGACATCTGGACTAGAGGAATCAATAACATGCAACTTATACGGCGTCCAAAGGGATCTATGCATAAAGAAATACATAGACTGCATGGTGGTAGAAGAGTTAGAGCACCTGAAAACGACTTCCAAAGCAATTCCCACAGCTTGCCAGAAATAGGTCGCTGCAAGTCTTCCTCCCAACACCGTCGCAATCCAGTACATTTAGTGCTGGATTTACGAAGAAGATATTTGTAAATGTGGGAAGCAGCATGACCAGTGCGCTGAAGCTTCAGACCAAAATCCAGAAGCCCTAGGGTTTGAGAGAGGAACTGGGCTTGTAATCCACCCTTGTACTGCTTTTTTACCATGGAGCCAAGCTGAAGCCACTAGTAAAATTGGATGTCAGAAAGGCCAAAGTCTAGTTTCATTTCTGCAAAGGTTTTCCAAGTCTGCCTATTTGCATGTATCAAATCCTCTAAACTCCAAATGCCGATACGTTGCCACTGAGACCATGAAACCTGCTTATTGCCAATTTTAAAGTTAGGGTTATTCCAAATAGGGGTGAGAGGCGTAGCAGACCAAGGGACATCCATTAATTTATCAAGGGATACCAGTAATTTAAAGGTTGCATGAATGAGCGGATTAGACACGAGGCCCCTGGGAAGACGCATGCCCAGGAGATGGGAGTGCTGCAACGGGCCAAGAAGGGCTTGCTCAAAGACCAACCACCTGGGCAGGGAAAAACACTTACAGAAGCGTGCCATTCCATGCCCTGCCGCATAATAAAGGCTTTATGATAAAGCAGGAGATCAGGAAATTTCACACCTCCATGCCTTTTCGGAAGCTTAAGTTTCCTCAGTGAAATTCTGGGCAATCTAAGATTTCACAAGAAGTTGGAGAGCATCCTTTCCAGACACCTATAAAGGCACGAGGAAATAAAAGAGGGATCATACTCCAATGTATATGTGACCTTAGGGACTACCATCATTGTTAATGGTATCCAACCGCCCCCACCAAGTGAGGTGCAAGGGGACCAAGTCACCAGTGCAGCCTCGACCTGGGAGACTACCTTGTCAGAGTTAGTTTAATGTGTTAAGTACATTAAGTAATGCCATACTGGGAAAAGACCAAGGGTTCATCGAGCCCAGCATCCTGTCCACGACAGCGGCCAATCCAGGCCAAGGGCACCTGCAAGCTTCCCAAACGTACAAACCATTCTATACATTTAATTCCTGGAATTGGTGGGATTTTTCCCAAGTCCATTTAGAGCGGTTTATGGACTTGTCCTTTAGGAAACCGTCCAACCCCTTTTTTAAACTCTGCTAAGCTACCCCCTTCAACCACTTTCTCCGGCAACGAATTCCAGAGTTTAATTATACTGTGGGTGAAGAACATTTTCTTCCGATTTGTTTTTAAATTTACTACTCGTAGTTTCATCGCATGCCCCCTAGTCCTAGTATTTTTGGAAAGCGTGAACAGATGCTTCACATCCACCTGTTCCACTCCACTCATTATTTTATATGCATCTATCATGTCTCCCCTCAGCTGCCTCTTCTCCAAGCTGAATAGCCCTAGCCTCCTTAATCTTCTTCATAGGGAAGTTGTCCCATCCCCGCTATCATTTTAGTTGCCCTTCTCTGCACCTTTTCCAATGCTACTATATCTTTCTTGAGATGCGGCGACCAGAATTGAACACAATACTCAAGGTGCGGTCGCACCATGAAGCGATACAACGGCATTATAACATCCTCACACCTGTTTTCCATACCTTTCCTAATAATACCCAACATTCTATTCGCTTTCCTAGCCGCAGCAGCACACTGAGCAGAACCAACATTCTATTCGCTTTCCTAGCCGCAGCAGCACACTGAGCAGAAGGTTTCAGTGTATTATCGACGACGACACCCAGATCCCTTTCTTGGTCCGTACTCCTAACGTGGACCTTGCATAATGTAGCTATAATTCGGGTTATTTTTCCCACATGCATCACCTTGCACTTGCTCACATTAAATGTCATCTGCCATTTAGCCGCCCAGTCTCCCAGTCTCGTAAGGTCCCTCTTGTAATTTTTCACAATCCTTTCGCGATTTAACAACTTTGAATAACTTTGAGTCATCAGCAAATTTAATTACCTCGCTAGTTACTCCCATCTCTAAATCATTTATAAATATATTAAAAAGCAGCGGTCCTAGCACAGACCCCTGAGGAACCCCACTAACTACCCTTCTCCATTGTGAATACTGCCCATTTAACCCCACTCTCTGTTTCCTATCCTTCAACCAGTTTTTAATCCACAATAGACATTTCGTCCTATCCCATGACCCTGCAATTTCCTCTGTAGCCTTTCATGAGGTCTCTATCAAAAAAGACACCCAGGTACTTCATAGATGAGGAGATCCATTTACAGGGCAATTCAGGTGCAGTAAAAGGTGTACAGTTGTCGTTTAGAGGCATCATTTCTGTTTTCTCCCAATTAACTTTATAACCTGAAACCTCTGAGAAGCTAGATATGAGAGCAAAAAGAGCTTTCAGGGATGACTGAGGGTTGGTGAGATATAACATTATGTCATCCGCATAGGCTGAGAGCTTGAACTCCTCCGAGCCGAGATGGATACCAGCAACATCAACTGATTGCCGGATGGCCACTAGGAGAGGCTCAAGGGCCAAATTAATAGCCAAGGGGGAGATGGGACAACCCTGCCTAGTACCTCTATGTAGAACAAAAGAATTAGAGATGTCACCATTAGCCACTATACGAGCCGAAGGGTGAGCGTATAGTAGCTGCACCATACGCACATAAGTATCAGGGAAACCAAATTGCTTAAGCACTATAAACAGATATTTCCATTCTACTCGGTCAAAGGCCTTTTCCGCATCTAGGTGATATGGGTGGAAGAGAAAGCCATATAAATTCTGCAGGTATTCCATCAGGGCCTGGTGCCTTGCCCAAGTGGTAGTTTAGTGATTGCAGCAGGTACTTCAGCAAGAGATTTAGGCTTGCAAAGATGCCTGATGTGACTGTCCAACACCCATGGTAACTGTAGCGCTGCTAGAAAGCGACGAACATCCGTATCCTGAGCTACAGAATCTGAAGCGTAAAGGGCCTTGTAGAAGGATTCAAAAGCTCCAGAATTTGAGAAGAGAGGTTAGTGGGGACCCTGCAGGGGAATTAACCATTGCAATCCTCTGACTTGTTCTTCTGCTCTTCAAGTAAGTGGCAGTAGTCTACCAGCTTTATTTGTGTCAGAGTAGTACACAGCACTCTGTTTAAAGGATATCACATTAGATATGTTGGACAGCAGGGTGTTATACTGAAGCTTGAGCGACTTAAGCTGCTGCAAAGAAGACTTAGAACGATGAGTGTAAAGCAAACGCTTCATTCCGATGAATTTCCTCTTCCAAATCAGCAAGCTTAGCCCTATTGACTTTGCAAACATGGGATGTATAGCTAATTATTTCCCATCTAAGCCAGGACTTAAACGCCTCCCAAACTACCATAAAAGAGGGCACAGAGCCCACATTGTCCTGAAAAAATTCAGCCATCATTGCGGAGATGTGCTGTAAAAAAGCAGTCTCTGACAACAAGGTGACATTGAATCTCCAGAGAGATGAGTTAGGTTTACTGACTGACCAAGCGAGATCACAAGTTACAGCAGCATGATCGGAAAATGAGATTTCATGTATTTTCGCCGCCGTCAGCATAGGAATCAGGCCCCTAGACCCCAGTAAGTAGTCTATTCTGGAGTAAGTGCAATGGGGTGCCTAAAAAAAGGTATAGGCTCTGGACTGGGGGTACAACAGCCTCCACAAATCAGCCCAACCATTAGCTTGCATGAGGCTCTGAAGCGCACCCCGAATCCTAAGTTTGGCAGGCTTGCAGGTAGAAGATCTATCCAAAAAAGGATCAATGGGAAAATTAAAATCACCTCCTATAATGGTGTGACAGGTAAGCGCTCCTTGCCCCGACACGTTAACTGCATGGAAAAATCTGAGGTCATCAGCATTAGGAGCATAGACATTTATCAAGACAATGGGACTACCCCCTAGAGTGCCTTCCAAGCGGGACCATCTTCCATCCCCATCGGAGACATGAGAAGTGAGTTGAAAAGGCAAGGACTTTGTAAGAAGAGTAATAACACCATTCTTCCGCCAGGTTGCAGGACCAACCATTTACCCAAAAGCTTAGAGCTTTCCTTTGCATCCAGATGAGTCTCCTGCAAAAAACAAATATCCGCTTTTTTATTCTTTAGGTATACCAATAATCTTATTCTTTTCTTGGGATTGGAAATTCCCTTTACATTAAGGGAGAGAACACGCAGGTTAAC
The DNA here is from genome assembly GCF_901765095.1 of Microcaecilia unicolor. NCBI lineage: Eukaryota > Metazoa > Chordata > Amphibia > Gymnophiona > Siphonopidae > Microcaecilia > Microcaecilia unicolor. The sequence continues at coordinate 106,995,101 of NC_044038.1, read as the reverse complement.
CATGAGAGGATTGAGCTAACAAAACAAAATTGCTAGTCCACTCAAACAGGCACGCATCGATGAGAAAAAGATAAGGAAACAAGAAACAGTAATAACCTCCAGCAAGGACAAACAAAAAGAAAAAAAAGGTAAAAAAGGTTACAAGGAGCATAACAAAATGAAAGGAAGATGCCCCATTGAGGAAAAATGAGAGCAAAAGGGAAACAAAGCAGACCGCGGCACATAAAACCCGAGCAGGCACCCATGGGAGGTGCAGCCAGCTGAGAGATTAAACACAGCACAAGAAAAGCACATAGTAAACGAAATGACAGAGCTTGAAAAGCAATAAAAGGCTGTCAACAAGGTGGGTCACAAAAGGTTAATGAGAAGAACTAGCCTCGCTGTTACGGAAGTTCTGCAACTCTGCAGGGTCAGTATAATGCTTTGTGCTGTTGTGCAGAGATACCCGCATAGTTGCGGGTAAAAAAGACTGTACTGAGCCCCTACTGCTTTCAACTTGGGGCGCATGGCCAGAAACAACTTCCGTTTTTAACTGTCTCTTTAGAAAAAATCAGGAACTAGAAGGCGCTTTGCCTCCAAATGATACACTGGAGAGTGGACCCGGAAAGCCTTTAGTAGCAGCATCACCTGATCATGACGCAAGAGCTTCACCAAAATGGGATGGGAGAAACTTTTCCCAGGAATCGGTCGTTGCACAATACGCTGTGCACTCTCAAAATCAATTACTGACCCAGCTGGGAGCCTGGCGATATCGGCAAAAAGGGTTTGCAAAAAGAGAAGCAGATCAGCCCCCTCAGCCTGCTCGGGCAGCCCCAGAAGCCGGACATGGTTCCTCCTCAGCCTATTGGATAGGTCCTCAATCTCTCGTTGCATCAAATCCAGTTTGCTGAGTTTACGGGAGGCCTCCAGCTGAAAAGAATCATGGACAGACATCCGGTCTTCAACTAGCTCAATCCGGGCATTGAATTGAACCAGCTGGGTAGAAATCGCTGCCAATTCAGCTTTAATGTCAGCAGTGTTGGCAAGATTTTGCCGCATCAGATCCCCCAGAGATTTCAAATCATCTGCAACGGACTCCTGCTTCCCAGAGGGCAACGGCGTCTGAAGGGCCTTATTAGAGACCGGAGCAATGTCCGATTTATTGCGCTTCGAAGCAGGGGGGTGAGAGGCATCAGTCCGACCCATTTTGGAAGCCATCACAGCAAGGTCTTCAGCACAAGTTAACAGCTGACCAGAAACTTAATTCGGACTGCTAAGGATCAAATAACGGTAAGGCTGGCGAAGAGAACCACCTTAGGCATCCATGCTGGTTAAGGTTGCGTTCTAGAACCCCACTATGTTACAATTTAACAAGTAATTAAGTGAGGTGGATTGACAAGATCAATGTTAAAATTCATTAAGTAATGTTGATATGTATTTCTGAATGACGTAATGAATGTGGAGTGAGAGAGAATGCTGAGTGAGCTTTAGGATAACATATGTGTTAATGTAAGCTGATACAATAAAATAAGTATAAAACTTTAGCAAAATCTGGAGTACTTGATGTTAATAATTTGGATAATTGTACTCCGGTGGTTAATATTCTATCCTCTTGTGATTGAAGTAGTTAAAATTTAATGCCAAGAAGTGCAGAGTGATGCACTTGGGGTGTAGAAACCCAAAAGAGAGATACCGAATAGGAGGGGAGAGATCAGTAAACTCGACTCAGTAGAGAGACCTTGGGGTGCTGGTGTCAGAGGATATGAAGGTGAAGAAACAATGTGACAAGGCGACGGCCATGGCCAGAAGGATGCTAGGCTGCATAGAGAGGGGTATAACCAGCAGAAGAAAGGAGGTGTTGATGCCCCTCTACAAGACGTTGGTGAGGCCCCACTTGGAGTATTGTGTTCAGTTTTGGAGGCCGTATTTTGAGAAAGATGTAAAAAGACTGGAAGCAGTGCAAAGAAAAGCTACAAAAATGGTATGGGATTTGCGTTGCAAACCGTATGAGGAGAGACTTGCCGACCTGAACATAGATACCTTAGAGGAAAGGAGAAACAGGGGTGACATGATACAGACGTTCAAATATTTGAAAGGTATTAATCCGCAAATGAACCTTTTCTGGAGTTGGGAAGGTGGTAGAACTAGAGGACATGAATTGAGGTTGAAGGGGGGCAGACTCAGGAGTAATGTCAGGAAGTATTTTTTCACGGAAAGGGTGGTAGATTTGTGGAATGCCCTCCCACGGGAAGTGGTGAAGATGAAAACAGTAATGGAATTCAAACATGTGTGGGATAAACACAAAGGAATCCTGTTTAGAAGGAATGGATCTACGGAATCTTAGCGGAGATTGGGTGGCGATGCCGGTAATTGGGAAGCAAAACCGGTGTTGGACAGACTTCTACGGTCTACATCCTGATCGTAACTGAATAGATATGGAAAGTTAAAGAACAGTGCTGGGTAGACACTTACAGTCTGTGCCCTGAGAAAGACAAGGAAAAATCAAACTTGGGTATACATATAAAGTATCACCATGTAAAATGAATTTATCTTGTTGGGCAGACTGAATGGACCGTACAGGTGTTTATCTGCTGTCATTTACTATGTTACTATGTTACTATGTTAAAGGCAATAGTATCGATGTGGTTCTTGTTGTACCATTGTCCCACATGTGTGGGTATTATATTTCCAGCTAGGTACTGTAATGTAGAACCCTTCGTCATCCATATTGACTCTAGTGCACACCCTTAGAAGTCTTGTACCTCGCTGGCCAGCACCAAACTGTTAAATTTCTCAGGCTACCCTCTCCATTTCACTAGACATTTTTCTGTTCTGTCCCCTTCCTTTTACTTCTAAAACTCGTTCAATAATGGTACATTCTGTTAGTATCAGGTTTGATTTTTAATAGTTCTTCAGGGTAAAAGAAACCTTCCATAGCTTCCCCATCATAATCCTGTAATTTGTAAACAGGCTTCTGCCCCCTGTTTAACAAATCCATGATTATAAATATGTCATTGGTCCATGTCTGTTTTGTACCCCCTTTGAAAAACACAATCTATTTTCAATAGTCTTACATGATCACCTTTTGCAGAATGCTTCATGGCTATTTCTAGTTTCGCATTCCCTCAATAGATCGTTTTCCAGACCTGCAGAGAATTTAGAGGCATCATATGTCAATAGGTCTACCCCTTATGGTTCTGTGAGAACTCCAGTTATAGCCTGCAATACATCTACATAGTGAAAAGTGTTGCGTGACAAGAAATACTACCGCATTTTAGAATTTACTGTGCAGTTAAACCTTTCTACCATGACCATTTTTACATCGTTGTTGATCACAAAGTGACAGATTCCTTTTCTTTTCAGTAATGTCTATATAGGTTTATTAAAAACTCTTTAAGCATGTCTGTTTGTATTTTTTAGGAGTGCTGCCTAGGCTAAATACCTTTTCAAAGGCTTCAACCACTTTACGGCTGTTTTCTGTTTTAGACACACAGCCTAAGCATATTTCAATAAGTTGTTGATAATCATCAGTATGCATTTTAGACATATCTGACAGATCCACTAAGTCTGCTTGCCAATGAGCATCCACCTCTGAAACTACGGTTTTGTTTCTTTGAAAATGAATGCAAGCAGGTCAGTGTAAGGTATAAGCATCGTGCTCTCTGAGCCATTCTTCGACCTGTATTCTATTGAGAGCTTTATTATGTTTTCTAGAGGCCCTGAGCAGAGACGTGGAGGGGCATAATCGAACGAAAATGTCTATCTCCATGGGCGTTTATCTCCGAGAACGGGTCCGTGAAGGGGCGGACCGAACCGTATTTTGGGAAAAAATAGACGTCCATGTTTTATTCGACAATTTGTGAGCTGGGCGTTTTTGTTTTTCAGCGATAATGGAAAATGAAAGCGCCCAGCTCAAAAACGAATAAATCCAAGGCATTTGTTCGTGGGAGGGGCCAGGAGTCGTAGTGCACTGGTCCCCCTCACATGCCAGGACACCAACCGGGCACCCTAGGGGGCACTTTTACAAAAAAAAAAAGGCAAAAGAGCTCCCAGGTGCATAGCACCCTTCCCTTGTGTGTTGAGCCCCCCAAATCCCCCTCAAAACCCACTGCCCACAAGTCTACACCATTACTATAGCCCTAAGGGGTGAAGGGGGGCACCTACATGTGGGTACAGTGGGTTTGGGGGGGCGGTGTGGAGGGCTCCCATTTACCAGCACAAGTGTAACAGGTGGGGGGGATGGGCCTGGGTCTACCTGCCTGACGTCCACTGCACCCCCTAATAACTGCTCCAGTGACCTGCATACTGCTGCCAGGGAGGTGGGTATAACATTTGAGGGTGAACATAAAAAGTTGTGAAACGGCATATTTTTGTGGTGGGAGGGGGTTTGTGACCACTGGGGGAGTCAGGGGAGGTCATCCCCGACTCCCTCCAGTGGTCATCTGGTCATTTAGGGCACTTTTTGGGGCCCTATTCGTGGAAAAACAGGGTCCAGGAAAAGTGCCCTAAATTCTCGCTAAAAACGCATATTTTTTTTCCATTATCGGCGAAAGGTGCCTATCTCTGATCGGCCGATAACCACGCCCCAGTTCCACCTTCACCACGCCTTTGACACGCCTCCATCAACTTTGTCCGCATCCGCGACGGAGTGCAGTTGAAAACGTCCAAATTCGGCTTTCGATTATACCGCTTTATTCGTTTTTGTGAGATAAACGTCTATCTCCCGATTTGGGTCGCAATATAGGCGTTTTTCTTTTTCAATTATAAGCTGGATAGTGTCTCCTAAACTGCTGACCACCTCCGGATCGAAGTAAATTCTGCTTAGGATTTTTTTGTATATGACTTCATGGGGTGATGCACGTTTCAACACTAGTGCTGCAGGGTGGGGAGAGATGTATAAGGGTAGGGGGTTGCATCTCTTGCACTCCTGGTAGGGAGGGAAAAAATTACTTAGCCCATGTCCATATTCTTTGCATATGCTTTAACTTTTCTTTATTGTATGCTTCCTAATGAATACTGTTAGGGCACAGCAATCTTCTGTATAAAGCATTTTCCCTAGCTTTGTCACTTGTGGTGTTCTTAACTTTTTTTTTTTTTTACTTGTATGATTCTTAGGTAAACATGACTACAGAAAAAGTAATATCTTTAAAAAGGATAAAAAGTTTGGTTATCTGTAACTTTTTTTCCCCTAGTTATGTTGTAACCACCAACTGCTTTTTTTTTTTTTTTTTTAACAGATGCTATTTCTTTACAGGGAGGTCCCTGTAAGTTTGCTTATCTGTAAGGCACAACTAGGGCTCTGTGTGTGGGAGGGTTTTTTTTTTAGAAACCAACACTGCAGGGCATGATCTTATACAAATGTCTTGAAATCAGGAGGGGTGTGACATGGTGTAGATGTGCATACTGGTAGGCACTGTGCTGTATAAAGCCTAATGAGCCAGACCTCCTACAGTTTCTTATGTAAATTAATCTCAAAACAGCTTAGCTTTTGTGTATATATGCCCTTTAAAGCAAAGAGGAGGAAAGGTCAATTCTTCTTTTTTAAAACCTAAAATGGCTGTCATTCAGTAATCAGCTTGTCATTCTTAAAAACAGCTTTAAAACTAAGCACAAGGTATCATTTTGAAAGAAAAAAAATGATAAGATAAAGAAAACAAAATGTCTATTTTATTTCCTGTGAGAAAAAAAAGTTAAGCTGTGCATGTGCACATTTCTCCACAGCTGTAGGGGGCAGTGTAGGGATTTTTTTGACATATCCTGTCATGTGACCCCATCCAAGATGGCAACCAACAGTAGAAACAGAGTAGTTACTTACCTGTAATAGGTGTTCTCCGAAGACAGCAGGCTGCATATTCTCACAAGTGGGTGACGCCACGTCGGCCCCGGAGGATTTTAAAGCAAAATCTCAAAATCTCTTTACGGCGTTCCGACGCGCGAGCGATCGTACTGCGCATGTTCGCACACCTCTTCCCGCTCGCCGTGCGGACACGCCCCTCAGTTAAATTCAAAAGATGGAGGAGACAACTCCAAAAGGGGAAGGTGGGAGGGTTTGTGAGAATATGCAGCCTGCTGTCTTCGGAGAACACCTGTTACAGGTAAGTAACTACTCTTTCTCCAAAGACAAGCAGGCTGATATTCTCACAAGTGGGGTATCCCTAGCTTCCAGGCTTACACAACAAACAGTGGTCAATTGAGTCTCGCAACGGCGAGGCCAGAATAAAATTGACCTGAAAAGAAGAAATATCTAAATGAGTGTAGCCTGGACCAGAACAAAAATGGGCTTAGGAGGGTTGGAGTTGGATTCTAAACCCCAAAGAAGTTCTGCAGCCCCGACTGCCCAAACCGACTGACGAGTCGGCTATTGCTGAAGGCAGTAGTAAGATGAAAATGTGTGGACTGATGACCACACCGCAGCTTTGCAGATCTCTTCAATAGTGACTGATCTTAGATGAGCCACCGACTTAGCCATGGCTCTAATTTTGTGAGCCGTGACATGGCCTTCTAGAGTCAGTCCAGCTTGGACAAAAATGAAGGAGATGCACTCTGCTATCCAAGAAGAAATTATGCAGTTTCCGACAGCAACTGGCATTAAAAGAAATAAACAACTGGGCGGACCGTCCGAGGGAGCTCGTCTGCTCCACGCAAAAAGTGCGGAGCTTGCTTTCGCCAGGGCTTGTAAGATGAGGGAGAAAGAATGTTGGTAAGACAACTGACTGGATCAGCTGGTACTCTGATACCAGCGCCAGTAAGAACTTTGTCTGCATGCAGAGAACTACTCTGTTAAGATGAGAAGTAAGGTAAGGCGCTTGAGCTACTAGAGACCGAAGCTCACCGACCTTACGAGTTGAAGGAACAGCCACTAAGGAAAACGACCTTCCAGGTCCAATACTTCAGATGGCAGGAATCCAGTGGCCCGAATTGAGCTTGCAGCAGCTGGATGAAAACGACATTGGGACCCCAAGATACTGGATAAGGAGTGATAGGAACTCTGACCGAAGCATAAGAGCCAACTGTCAAAATTATTGTGGGTGGTAAGCCCAACAGAAATAATCTCCCCTAGACACATACAAGGAATTCTCTCAATATTGGGGGAGAGATAAACCTCTCGTGAAGTGGACAGCTAAAGGCTGACCTTTCACACGTTGATGATAAGCTCTATTGCACAAAGATGCATACTGACAGAGTTGGTCTTGAGACCAGACTCAGACAGGTGTAGAAAGAACTCAAGCAAGGTCTGTATAAGACAAGATGCAGGATCTAGGGCCTTGCTGTCACACTAGACGGCAAACCTCTTCCATGAAAAAGAATAACACCTCTTGTGAAATCTTTTCTGAAAGCAAGCAAGAGTCGGGAGACACTCTGGAAAACTCAACGAAACCCCACTCTCAACATCCAGACCGTGTGAGCCAGAGATTTGAGGTTGGGATGCAGAAGTGCCCCCTCGTTCTGCGTAATGAGAGCTGGAAAACATTCCAACTCCAGAAGAAGAGGGAATCCTATCTGACGCAGCTAGAAAAGAGCAATCAGAATCATGGCTCCACAATCTTGCTTGAGAAACAGCAAAGTCTTTTCCACCAGATGTATGGGAGGATACGCATACGGAAAACCTGTCTCCCAAAGAAGGAGAAAGGCATCCGATGGTAGCCTGCCGTGAACCTGCAGCCTGGAACAGAACTGAGGGACTTTGCGATTGGACTAAGTAGCAAAAAGATCCACTGAGGGGTCTTTCGAACTATAGGCATGCTCAACTGTAGCATTATCCTGCTCAGCCTGTCGGCCAGACTGCTGTTTACACCAATTAGATAAGTGGCTTGGAGAAAACATGCCGCATTGCGGGCCCACCGCTACATCTGCATGGCATCCTAACTCAGAGGGCAAGATCCAGTACTCCTTTGTTATCGAGTACATCACAACCCGATTGTTTGGTTGAATTAAAATAATTTGGTTGGATAGCCAGGAGGGATGCAACCTTCGTCAGCAGCTTTGACTGAGTAAGATGCCTCAGAATCAAAATAGAGAGAATTAACCACCTCTGAGGGGAATACCGAAGACTGGTGAACAGTCGGGTTACATCCTCTAGATACCCTAAACTTGATACCACTGGGAAGCTAGGATGCACTGAGCGGATGTCATGTGCGAAAGTGCCATGGGAGTTACATGAACTGCGGAAGCCATGTGTCTAGAAGTCTCAATATGTACTGTGCTGTAATCTGTTGAGACGGGCAATCATCGTGTTAAGGGAACACATGCACTCCCAGTCCATGAAGATACGCTGCAACAACAGCCAGGCACTAGGAAAAAACATACTCTGGATGCAAAGAGAGTATAAGTAACCTGTAAATCCAGAGAGCATAACCAATCGTTTTCCTGAAGTATGGGAAGAAGGATGCCCAGGGAAAGCATCCTGAACCAAATCTGTTTAGGCCCCTTATGTCTATGATGGGACGCAACCCACAAAGAAAGACCTGGAATAGAATCTCAACCCTTCTTGCCCTGGTGGAACGGGCTCGACTGCATTGGCGCTGAGAAAAGCAGAGAGTTCCTCTGCAAGTACTCACTTTTGATGGAAGCTAAAGGATTAAGCTTCCAATGAACAATGTGGAGGGTTTGATTCCAGATTGAGAATGTATCCTAACCGGACTAGTTGAAAAACCCTACCGGTTGGAGGATAAAGAAGTCACCTTTGGTGGAGAAAATGTAAACTCCCCCCCCCCCCCCCCCCCCCCCCCCGACAGGCAGAATGGCCGGTACGGACATTTTTTTTTTTTTTTTTTTTAGTGGCTATACTGAATTGGAGCCAGTCAAAAACCCCTCTGTTTCCTGGGGAATAGCTGCAGGGGCCTGATTAGGTGCACGCCGCTGACTAGAACGAGCGTGCTGAGGCATAGCCCGAACCGGCTGTCGAGAAGTAGGAGTATAGGTACGACCCCTTAAGGCACAAGGAAAACTACTCCTCTCTCTAAAGAACTTCCAAGATGAGGAAGTGTATGTACAGCATATCTATAGTTTTCTGCTGAGTCTCCTCCTCCAGGAGAGAGACACACAGTCATGAGAGTCTGTCACTGTACCTAGAGCAGAAATCTAGGCGATCATGCCAGCCTGGTACGCCATTCTCCAAAAGAGGCTAAGGATGTATGCTCTGGCCCTGGGGGCGCCAAAGTAAGTTCTTAGAACTCCTATCTGTTCTGAGTGCAGAAGACTCAGGTGAAGATAGTAGTCCAGGACCTCTAGCATCTGGGCATTGGGATTCACAATCTCCACTGTAATGTCAGATGACCATCATTGAACTGAACTAACTACTCAAACAGAGCAGCACAGATCCAAACACGTCCGATATGGAGGCTAATATGGGTCGAGAAGTTGCCCCAGTAGGGTGCGAACACCCATACCAGAGGCAGCATCGGTGAAGGAGACCAGGTGAAAAGCCAGATGCCGCAGGAGGCGGTAGCACCCATGGCATCCAATGGTACCCATGGTCCCGAAGCCAAGGACAAAGTCTGGAAATGCAAGGGAATCGAAACCAGACTGCTAGACCATGGCACCGACGGTACCGATGATACACATGGTACCGATGGACCCCGGTACCAATGGAACCCATGGTACTTGGTACCGATGATAGTCATGGTATCCGGTACCGATGGTACCCATGATACCTGGTACCGATGGTAACCATGACATGTGGTACCAATGGTACCCCTGATATCCGACACCAACAGCACCGACGGTACCGATGGTACACATGGCACCGACGGTGCTCATGACACCTGGTACCAATGGCACCCATGGCACCGATGGTACCTGGTCATGATATCTGGTATCGATGGTACTCATGTGCCGACGGCATCCATGATACCTGATACCCATGTATCCACGGTACCGACGATACCTGATAGTATGGTACCGATGGCAGTCATGATACTCGGTACCGATGGGCGATGATACCTGGTACCGATAGTCGATGGTGCCCATGATACCTGGTGCCGATGGTGCCCGTGATTCCCGGTACCGACAGCACCCATGGCACCGATGACACTCGGCATCAACGGCACCCATGGTACCGATGATACCCGGTGCCGACGGGACCCATGGTACCGATGATACCCGGTACCGACGGGACCATGACACCGACCATGGTACCAATGTAGTTGGCATCGATACTCCTCGGTACCGACGCACCGATGATATTCGGTACCGACAGTACCCATGGCACCGATGATACTCGGTACCGACGGCACCCATGGCACCGATGACACTCGGCATCGACGGCACCCTTGGTACCGATGATACCCGGTGCCGACGGGACCCATGGTACCGATGATACCCGGTACCGACGGGACCCATGACACCGACCATGGTACCAATGTTCCTGGTATTGATACTCCTCGGTACCGACGCACCGATGATATTCGGTACCGACAGTACCCATGGCACCGATGATACTCGGTACCGACGGCACTCATGGCACCGATGATACCCGGTACCGACAGCACCCATGGCACCGATGACACTCGGCATCGACGGCACCCATGGTACCGATGATACCCGGTGCCGACGGGACCCATGGTACCGATGATACCTGGTACCGACGTACCGGTGCATCGACGTCCAATGCCAGGATACCTCCATAACAGAGGGAGCAATGCTCTCGGCACCGACTGATGTCTGAAGCCCGGATACCTCCATAACCGAGGGAGCAAAGCTCTGGGCATCTCCTTTGGGCATCCCTGGCAGAGTAGAATACGTCTCGTTACTTTGAGACACTACTTGCGCTTCACAGGGAGATGATCCGGCCCAAGACACATCCGCCGATGCGCCCGAATGACCTGCCAAGCAGGAGGCGCCGAGGCAGGTGGAGACCTATTCGATGCATAACTATACCCAGCGTGCATCGGTCTCTGTCGGACTCCAGAATGATCTCCTTTGGGCATCCCTGGCAGAGTAGAATACGTCTCGTTTCTTTGAGACACTACTTGCGCTTCACAGGGAGATGATCCGGCCCAAGACACATCCTCCGATGCGCCCGAATGACCTGCAGAGCAGGAGGCGCCGAGGCGGGTGGAGACTCACTTCAAAGGTTACACCACTGATATTGTGTCACCAGGTTGCCCATTCAGTGGCTGACCAGGGATGCACCTGCTTAGGTTCCTGGTTTTTCCTGTGACATACACCTTTTATCACTTGTGGCTTAAAGACAGTGGTGTGCTGGAGCAGGCTGTCACAGCTCTGGAGAGCCGTTTGTAAAGTTTTAAAAAATGGATCATAAAAATGTGGGCTTGTTTAGTTTGCTGGCTAGAGAGAGCCCACACATAACAATATGCCAGCACTTTCAAGAAAAAAGAAAAGAGAAGCTTAATGCTTTGTTCAGGCACAGCCCCTTGTGACTCTGGCAATTACTTAAATTTTTTCTTGCCTCAGGTACAAAAAATACCTGTATATATAAGTCACAATGAGCCTGCCATGAAAAGTACATAATGAAAAAATAAAAAAGAGATTTAACTCCAAAGACCTGAAGAAAACACGAAGCCCTAACGAACTCCGTGTCTCCTCAGACGCGGAAAAAGAAAAACTGAGGGGCGTGTCCGCACGGCGAGCGGGAAGAGGTGTGCGCACATGCGCAGTACGATCGCTCGCGCGTCGGAACGCCGTAAAGAGATTTTGAAATTTTGCTTTAAAATCCTCCGGGGCCGACGTGGCGTCACCCACTTGTGAGAATATCAGCCTGCTTGTCTTTGGAGAAAGGAGGTGATGCAGTGTGAACAGTTGTTGCCACTGTCTTGGAAAAGGGTGTGTGGCTATGATGTCACTTCTTGTGATGTCATTAAAAGGGGCATGATTTTATTTTAAAAAGTGCTGGGTTTAGGGCAGAGCTATGTAAATAAGGCAGGGTTAGGTGTGGGGTTATACAAAAGGGGTGGGGCTATGACATATTTGGTGACGACATCAAAGGGGATGGAGCGTGGGCAGGGAGTGGGCAGAGCTTAGACCAGAAATGGGCAGGGCTTGGGCATGTCCTCATTTCTGATTGGCTGTTGGGACCAGACGTGGGCATGGCCACTTTCAAAATATACAAACTAGCTTTGATGAATGCCAGTTAGATACACTACTGCTAGAGTTGTACTAGCATCAATATAAGGGGGCACTTGTTCTGAGCTAAGAGAACAGTTTGGGAAGTAACAGGGCCTGAAGCATGAAGGTAGGGTGATGGAAGAGAATTTTCTCATTTCCTGTTCTTATAAATGGTTCTGACAGAATTCCCTGGAACCAGGCTAGGCAATGGCAGAGCTTAGAGAGGCAGACAGGGCAGGTAGTGACACAGGCTGCAGCAACACAAGAAGGAGAGAGGTGCAAGGGTGGTGGATGAGGAGTTTTTCTCTTTTTCTTTTTCTGTTTTTGTATGTGGGCCCAACAGAAACCCCTGGAACCAAGAGACCAGGCAGCAGTAACAGAAGTGGCAGCTGGCAAAAGTACAGCAAGACACGGTAGGCAAAGTATGTGGACATGCATTGCTTTTAGTGGAGCTGTGCACACAGTCCTCCTCCCAGTCTCATGGAAGTTGAGGGAAACCAAGCAGAGGGAGGTTTGTTGTTAGGAGCACCACTTTTTCCACCAAGTCTAGTGCTGGCCATGAATGATGTGGACTGGACACACTGGTAGGTGGGCAGGGAAAGAAACACTGTGTGAACTTGGTGAAGTCTGATCAAACTATAAAGTTGCACGCTCAGTATGCCAGCCAGTCTGTTTTAATGGTCTTGATGTGCTCTATAAAGCCCTATACCACAGAAATTTACATAAGAACGTAGGAGTAGCCATACTAGGTCAGACCAATGGTCCATCCAGTGCAGTATCCTATTTTCCAAACAGTTGCTGCCAGGTCAGAAGTACCTGGCAGAAACCCAACCAGCAGCAACATTCCATGCTACTAATCACAGGGCAAGCAGTTGTTTCCCCATGTCTGTCTATAGACTTTTCCTCCAGGAATTTGTACAAAGACTATAGAGTTTTCCTCCAGGAATTTGTCCAAAACTTTTTAAAACCCAGATACGCTAACCACTGTTACCATATCCTCCAGCAAAGAGTTCCAGAGCTTAACTATTGATGAGTGAAAAAATATTTCTTCCTATTTTTCCTCCTATTTGTTTTAAAAGTATTTCCATATAACTTCCTCGAGTGTCCCCTAGTCTTTGTACTTTTGGAACGAGTAAAAAATTGATTTAGGGAAAGGGAAGGGAAATGGGACTTGATATACTGCCTTTCTGAGGTTTTTGCAACTACATTCAAAGTGGTTTACATATATTCAGGTACTTATTTTGTACCAGGGGCAATGGAGGGTTAAGTGACTTGCCCAGAGTCACAAGGAGCTGCACTAACCACAAGGCTACTCCTCCATTCCTACTTCTACTCCACTCAGGATTTTGTAGACCTCAATCATATCTCCCCTCATCCGATTCTTTTTCAAGCTGAAGAGCCCTAACCTCTCCAGCCTTTCCTCGTATGAGAGGAGTTCCATCCCCTTTATCGTTTTAGTCACTCTTCCTTGAACCTTTTCTAATTCCGCTATATCTGTTTTGAGATATGGTGACCAGAACTGAATGCAATACTGAAGATGTGGTCAGATGGAATGATACAAAGGCATTATAGTATTTTGAGTATTATTCACCATCCCTTTCCTTATAATTCCTAACAACCTGTTTGTTTTTTTGGCCGCTGCCACCACACACTGAGTAGAAGATTTCAGTGTATTATCTACAATGACACCCATATCTTTTTCTCGAGTGCTGACCCCCAAGGTGGACCCTAGCATCAGGTAACTATGATTCGGATTATTCTTTCCAATGTGCTTCACTTTCTTTTGTCCACATTAAATTTCATCTGCCATTTGGATACCCAGTCTTCCAATTTACTAAGGTCTTCCTGCAATATTTCACAGTCCGCACGTGTTTTAACAAGCTTGAATAGTTTTGTATCTTCTGCAAATTTAATCACCTCACTCGTCGTTCCAATTTCCATATCATTTATAAGTATGTTAAATAGCACTGGTCCCAATACAGATCTCTGCGGCACTCCACTGTTCACCCTCCTCCATTTAAGCCTACCCTCTGTTTTCTGTCCAATAACCAATTCCTAATCCACACCAGAATCTTGCCTCCTATCCCATGACTCTTTAATTTTCTCAGGAGTCTCTCATGAGGAACTTTATCTGAAAATCTAGATACTCTACATCAACTACATCATGTGTATTCAAGCCTTCAAAGAAATGAAGCGAATTGGTGAGGCAAGACTTCCCTCCCATGCTGACTTTGTCCCGTTAAACCATGTTTGTCTACATGTTCTGTAATTTTATTCTTTATAATAGTTTACAGTGTTTTGCCTGGCACTTAGGTCAGGCTTACCGGTCTGTAATTTTCTGGATCACTCCTAGAACCCTTTTTAAAAATAGGTGTCACATTGGCAACCCTCCAATCTTCAGGTACTACGGACAATTTTAATGACAACAGATCAGTAATTTCATGCTTGAGTTCTTTGAGTACCCTTGGATGTATGCCATCCGGTCCAGGTGATTCAATACTTTTTAATTTGTCACTTTGGCTTAGTACGTCTTCAAGATTCACTGAGATTTCTTTCAGCTCCTCTGCATCATCATCCTTGAAAACCATTTCTGGTACAGGCAGATCTCATACATCTTCTTCTGTAAAGACAGAAGCAAAGAATTCATTCAGTTTCTCTGCTATGACCTTGTCCTCCCTGAGTGTCCCTTATGCTCTTTCGTGATCTAACAGTCCCACAGATTCCCTCACAGGCTTTCCGCTTCTGATGTACCTGAAAAAGTTGTTACTGTGAGTTTTAGCCTCTGCAGCAAGTTTCTTTTCATATTCTCTTTTAGCCTTCTTTATTAATGCTTTGCATCTGACTTGCCACTGCTTATGTTGCTTCTTATTTTCTTCATTTGCATCCTTTTTCCATTCTTTGAAGGACAATCTTTTGACTGTAATAGCCTCTTTTACTTCACCTTTGAACCATGCAGGCTATTGTTTTCTCTTCTTTTCACCTTTGCAAATATGTGGAATGCATCTGGACTGGGCTTCCAAGATGGTATTTTTTTAATAATGTCCATGCCTGATTTATTGTCCTGACCTTAGCAGCCAATCCTTTTAGTTTCTTTTTAACCATTTTCCTCATTTTATTATAGTCTTGCTTTCGAAAATTAAATGCAGCTATAGTAGATTTCCTTTGCGGGTTCATCCTAGATAGTAGCTCAAACTTGATCATGTTACGATCACTGTTTCCCAGGGGACCCCAAACCACCACCTCTTGCACTATGCCCTGTATGCCACCAAGCACCAGATCTAAAATGGTTCCCCCTCTTGTTGGTTCCTGGAGCAGTTGCTCCAAGAAGCAGTCATTTATTACATCTAGAAATTTTATCTCCCTGGCACTCCCTAATGTAACATTTATCCAGTCAATATCGGGGTAATTGAAATCACCCATTATTATAGCATTGCCCAATTTGCCAGCTTTCCTGATCTCTGTGAACATTTCTTCGTCTGTTCATTCTGTCCCAGCGGATGGTAGTACAGCCCCACAAAAATACTCCTTCCCTTCACACGCTGCTGTTTCATGTAAAATGTTTATTTTATTTGACTCAATTCCCTCTTTAATGTATAGCGCAACCCCCCCCCCCCAATTTGATCCTATCATTGTGATACAAACAGGTTTATTTTTGAAAGAGAAGGGCGCCCATCTTTCGACACAAATCGGGAGATGGGCATCCTTCTCTCAGGGTCACTCAAATCGTCATAATTGAAAGCCGATTTTGGGCGTCCCCAACTGCTTCCCGTCGTGGGGCCAACCAAAGTTCCCAGGGGCGTGTCGGAAGGCATAGCCAAGGTGGGACTGGGGCGTGCCTAACAGATGGGCGTCCTTAAGCGATAATGGAAAAAAGAAGGGCGTCCCTGACGAGCACTTGGCCGACTTCACTTGGTCCATTTTTTCTTATTTTCAAAGCACTTAGCCTCCCAAAGTTCCATAGAAACCTATGGAACTTAGCCTCCCAAAGTGCTTTGAAAATATGCCTCAAGCCTCAAAAAGGTGCCCGAACTGACCAGATGACCACCGGAGGGAATCGGGGTTGACCTCCCCTGACTCCCCCAGTGGTGACTAATCCCCTCCCACCCTGAAAAAAACAACTTTAAAATCTTTTTTTGCCAGCCTCAAATATCATACTCAGGTCCATCACAGCAGTATGCAGGTCCCTGGGTGGGGGAGGTGTATGTGTGTCAGCGGAGGCATAGCGAAGGTGTGGACGTCCTTCTTTCAAACATTTTGGATGTCCTGAACTGCCCCCCCCCCCACAGGGACGGCCAAATTTCAAGGGAGTGGAGTGGAGTGGAGGAGAGGAGTGGCCTAGTGGTTAGAGCACTGGTCTTGCAATCCAGAGGTGGCTGGTTTAAATCCCACTGCTGCTACTTGTGATCCAAAATCCAAATAAATAAATAAAAGGGGTGTCAGAGGCATAGCAAAGGCATGGACATCCTTCTCACAGAAACACCCACATTTTGGACATCCTCAACTGTGGAGGCATAACGAAGGCACCTAACACTTGGACGTCCTTCACCCATACTAAAAAAAAAAAAAAAAAAGACGTCCCTGACGAGCACTTGGACGTTTTCACCTGGACTTGTGTTTTTTTAAGGTTGTAGATGGCTATTATACACACAGCTTGTCTGCGTGTATGAAGTCATCTTTGGCATGCACAGAGCAGCCACGCATAACGCTTTGCTGGTCTGCACTGGCTTCCCCTCCTTAGGAAGGAAATCATGTACAAATGAGCTAACAGTGAGCAGCTCATTTGCATGTGATTTCCTTCATGCATGCCCGTTCCTTTCTGAATCGTTAAGGGATCGGTAAGGGAAGGGCTTTTTCCGTTCAGTTAGTGAATCAGTTAGTCCACTGCAGTGCCCCCTAGGGTGCCCGGTTGGTGTCCTGGCACATCAGGGGACCAGTTGCACTACGAATGCTGGCTGCTCCCATCACCAAATGGCTTGGATTTGGTCGTTTCTGAGATGGGCGTCCTCGGTTTCCATTATCACAGAAAATCGGGGATGACCATCTTTAGGGATGACCATCTCTAAGGTCGACCTACATGTTGAGATTTGTGCGTCCACGACTGTATTATCGAAACGAAAGATGGTCTACCCATCTTGTTTCGATAATACGGGTTTCCCCGCCCCTTCACGGGGACGTCCTGCGAGGAGCCCCTAAGGAAACCTTGGGTGCCCGTTCAATTATGCCCCTCCACGTGTACCCTGTTACACACAGTTTCCCATTGATTTTCCTGTCTCCACCAAGTCTCTGAGATGCCCTATTATATCTACCTCATCATTTAACGCTATATACTCTAACTCTCTCATCTATTTTTTAGGCACTTCAAATTGTGTTTTTTTCTTTGATCTACAAGCTGCTTAGAAGTTGAAGGGGATAATTTGCATCCGTTTTCCTGCTCTCTCATTAGCACACTGGTTTACTTTCAGCATTGTGAAACCTCTCTAGTGGAGTCCCTAAATGTCCTGTTTCAATAGTATCCTTCAAGGATACTCCACACCGAACTATGCACTCCTGGTCGACTGTTGGCTCACCCCCCCCCCCCCCCCCCCCCCCCCCCCACCCACCAACATTCTAGTTTAAAAGCTGCTGTATCTCCTTTTTAAAATTAGCACCAGCAGCCTGGTTCCATCCCGGTTAAGGTGGAGCCCAACCTTTCAGAACAGTCTCCCCCTTTCCCAGAATGTCATCTAGTTTCCTAACAATCTAAATCCCTCATCCCTGCACCATCATCTCAACCATGCATTGAGACTTCGGAGCTCTGCCTGCCTTTTGGGTCCTGCATGTGGAATGGGGAGCATCTCTGAAAATGCTACCCTGGAGAATCTGGACTTCAGCTTTCTACTAAGAGCCTAACTTGGCTTCCAGAATCTCCTCCCACATTTTCCCTATGTGATTTGTACTTACATGTACCAAGACAGCCGGCTCCTCCCAGCACTATTTAAGATCCTGTCTAGGTGACACATGAGGTCTGCCACCTTCGCACCAGGCAGGCAAGTGACCAGCCACACAACTGCATGCTAACAATCGAATCCACACCTATAACAGCTTCCTAACCCTTCCCGTTTTGGGCAGAAGTTTCTTGGCGACTATCCTCAGTGCGAGAGGATAGTGCATCTCCTGTGGGCATGTCCCTGACTACAGGATTACTTCCTAACTTCACAAGGGGTGATGCTTTTCCTTTTAGGCGACCTCCCTCCTCCAAGGCAGCACAGGGGCGGCCAGACTGGAGGTGGAACTTCTCTACAACGTCCCTGTATGTCTCCTCTATGTACCCGCCCTGTCTTCCTCAGCTTCTCCCAGTCTGCTATTCAGCCTCAAGAGAATGGAAGCCCATTCTTTGAGACTAGGAGCTCTTTGCATCGGGCACAGACATGTAACCACTCACCAACTGGGAGATAATAATACTTGTAACACTCAAGTGGATAGCACTGGATAGCACCCCTCCCTCTGCTGGACTGCTGTCTCCATCTTAGGTATTGTTCAGTTTTCAATAATTTAAAACTTGCTAAGGTATTAAGGGTTATTAGTCTAATATTTTAAAAAGTCTTAGCTTATATGGTATGATGTGTGATTTTATTTAGTGTTTTCTTCTTAGAAAGCAATGAAATGTAATTAAACTCTGTAAGAGCACGCTTCCCTTGTTATCCTAATTAGAATTACTGACTATAATGAAGAGCTGTGCTAGGGGTGGTTGGGATTGAGACTAAACTAGGCCCCTGCTGTGCCTGCTTGAGGCTAGCTGTTAATGGCTGTAGTACGAAGTTTCAAGTTTTAAACTAGGGGGGAAAGAGTATGGAGACTAGTTGATAAGTTTGTTTTTTTGTATTTTGTATTCTGCCTATCAATAACCTACTATTCCTTCCTCCTTAACCCTAATCTTTAGGTTCCCAAAGCACAGAGCAAAATAATTATACACCGGACTAGAGAAATATCTCTTCTCTCAGCACTCTCAGAAAGTTTGCAGGGGGTCTCAGCTAGAGTAAGCTTATGCCATCTCTACCTTATCTTAGTAGCTATGACCTGTTTCAACAAAGACATAAGCACATAAGCACTGCCACGCTGGGAAAAGACCAAAGGTCCATCAAGCCCAGCACTCTGTCTCCGACAGCGGCCAATCCGGGCCCCAAGAACCTGGCAAAGAACCCCAAATTTAATAACGATCAATGGACTTTTCCTTCAGAAATCTGTCCAGATCCCCTTTAAACTCAGCAAGGCCAGCTGCCGTCACTACCTTCTCCGGCAATGGGTTCCAGAGTCTAACTACGCGCTGAGTAAAGAAAAACTTTCTACGATTTGTTTTAAACCTACCACATTCTAATTTCATCTTGTGTCCCCTGGTTCTATTATTGTTAGAAAGCATAAACAAACGCTTCACATCTGTCTGCTCTATCCCGCTCATTATTTTGTAAACCTCTATCATATCACCTCTCAGCTGCCTTCTCTCCAGGCTAAAGAGTCCTAGCCGTCTTAACCTCTCCTCATAGGGTAGTCGTCCCATCCCTTTTATCATTGTTGTCGCCCTTCTCTGCACCTTCTCCAATTCCTTTATATCTTTTTTGAGATGAGGCGACCAGAACTGAACACAATACTCCAGGTGTGGTCGCACCATGGAGCGATATAACGGCATTATAACATCTCCTGCTGGTTTCCATCCCTTTTCTAATAATACTCAACATTCTGTTGCCTTCTTAGCCGCCGCAGCACATTGAGCTGAAGATTGTCAACGTCCTATCCACGATGACTCCCAGATCCCTTCTTGGTCCGTAACTCCTAACGCGAACCTTGCATAACATAGCTGTAATTCGGGTTCCTCCTTCCCACATGCATCACTTTGCACTTGTCAACGGTGAACTTCATCTGCCATTTGGATGCCCATCCCCCAGTCTCACGAGGTCTTCTTGTAATTTTTCACAACTCCTCCCGCGACAAGACGACCCTGGATAATTTTTGTGTCATCTGCGAATTTAATTACCTCACTAGTTTACTCCCATCTCGAGGTCATTTATAAATATGTTAAAAAGCAGCGGTCCCAGCACAGACCCCTGAGGGACCCACTAACCATCCTTCTCCATCGAGAATAATGGCCATTAACCCTACTCTCTGCTTCCTATCCTTTAAACCAGCTCTTAATTCCATAATAATACACTGCCTCTGATCCCATGACTCTAACAGTTTCCTTTGGAGTCTTTCATGCGGGCACTTTGTCAAACGCCTTCTGAAAATCTAGATATACAATATCCTCGGCTCCCCTTTGTCCACATGTTGGTTCACGCCCCTCGGAAAAAATGCAGTAGATTTGTGAGGCAAGACTTCCCTTCACTAAAACCGTGCTGACTTTGTCTCAGTAGCCCATGGTTTTGTATGTGCTCTGTAATTTTATTCTTAATAAAAGACCGTGTAGCAGTGTTCATGGGGGAATAGCAGATAGGGATGGGGTAGAAAGTGCTAGCTGAGAAGATGCTGGCTTGAAGGCATGCCTACCATTTCCCTTGCTGCTTTCGTACTGCCCTCCGCTTCTGGTGCTCCCCTTTCCTACATCTGAATCACTGGTTATCCCTCCAGTACATCAGTGTGTTGTATAAAGGACATAGTCCATTTCACCCATGGGACATACAGGGTGACTAGCATGTAAGCATCCTTCTTGATGAAGGTTTTCAATCTATTGTTGCACTTCCATACAAGAGTTCACCAGTACTGACATCTATGATGTCAGTTCCTCTCATGACTCAAAATCCCTTTAATAAGGATGTGCATTCGTTAGCACATGCTGTTAATACCATTCTTGAAAAATGTAATTCATCCTAGATCAATTTAATACATTATTTTTTATTTATTTATATTTATCCATGTCAATACAGATAAGTACTCGCATAGGTGTACAGATAGGTTTGGTAGATTGCATAGATCATCACCAATTATGAGCAAGTGTTACCAATGCACCAGGAAAGTAACAATCCCGTATTGACTTTTATATTTATCAATTAATGAACCCAACCAGTCTCTCTTGCATCCCTACCCGCTGTTCCAGTCATGCACACTTACTTACTTACATGCATGCATAGTTGCAAGAGTCCATACAGCAAGGCAGTGGGTAAAGAACCAGGAGTACCAGAGTGAAGATGAAACAACCTTTATTAATCAATATATCGACTCGACACAACGTTGTGTTTCGGCCAAAGGCCTACATCAGGAGTCGAATGTTGAAGTGAAGAAGATATCAATGTTCCTGATTGAAATAAAGCTGGAAAATGCAGTCTGCTTTACAGTGGTCTTAAAAAGACCTTGGTTCTAAATGTTAGCCGGATCACTCGCATGAGCGTCTTGGCTGTTGTTGTGTCGAGTGATATATTGATTATAAAGGTTGTTTCATCTTCAACATTCAGACTCCTGATGTAGGCCTTTTGGCCGAAACACAACGTTGTGGCGAGTCGATATATGATTAATAAAAGGTTGTTTCATCTTCAACATTCAGACTCCTGATGTAGGCCTTTTGGCCGAAACACAAAATTGTGTCGAGTCGATATATTGATTAATAAAGGTTGTTTCATCTTCACTCTGGTATTCCTGGTTCTTTACCCACTGCCTTGCTGTATTGTGTTCATCCGTGGGACTTCGTTGAGTTCTCCCAATCAGTGGATTCCTCTTCTGACTAGTTGCAAGAGTCAACATCCATTTCTCCACCCCATCCCCCCCACCCTCTCCGTCAGTTTGCATTGTTTGAGAGATGTGTTGGTTCAATATCTCAAGAAGGTCGCTTCCAGAGCGTCGCATACTGTCTATGATTCACATTCAAGGCTTGTGCATAGGACTTATGTTCAAATTTAACCACCTCGGTCACTCTTGAAACCCAGGATGCAAAAGAACAGGCCTCCTCAGATGTCCAGAACTGCAAGATCGTTTTTTTGACCACCAAGGTTGACATGTAGAGAAACCCGCCTCTGAAGCTGTGTCAACCCCTGTGACATCAGGAGAGATTGCTCCCCCAGGAGCAGTGTGGCATAAGACCACTCCAGAGTGCAACGGCATACCATATTAAGCACAGAGAATATCTGTTCCAAATGTCTAGTTTGGGACATTCGAGAAAGGCATGCAGGAGTGTCCCATGATCATTTTGGCATCTCAGACATTGGTTGGATCCCCCAATTTTCATCTGGGCCCCCTTTGCCTTCAAAATATATGCTCTATGTCTGATTTGTATTCTGTCTCTTGCAGATCTGCCGACTTGACCATTCATCTAGTGTGGCAACGAGTGTGCTGAACTGTAAATTTCAGTATTGGGTACCCAGGTCTGCATTCCATTTCTGTATGACGGTGTCAATGGTGCTCTCTGAGACTAATCGTTTCAGTACTTTAGACCAGGTAGTCAATCTGTTTCCCTCAGCTGTCATATTCGTAATTACGGGGTCAGCCACCCCGTACGTCCCCCTCTCCCCATGTTTCGTTCTCACTTGCTGCCATAGTGTCTAGCCTGCATATATGATAACATGTGTCCATTTTGAAGGCCCCATTTCTCTTTTACCTGTGGCAAAGGAAAGGAACTGGTCTGTACCCGGCGCAAGCATGTTCCCTATACTTAATGCATCCCAATTTCGCCCACTCGCAGAAGGCTGAGGGGCCCCATACCAGGCCAGAAGTCCCCATTGCCTTCCAAGCGCAAAATGGTGAAGCATCTGGGCTTCGTTTTTGCCGTTTTCCTCCACCAGCACCAGGCCGCCCATATTGGTGCCAGGAAGCTTAGCTGCATATATGTGGGGTGCCTAACCCAGCAGGTGTGTGCAAGAGATTTGTAAAAGAGTATGACACACACCATCCCTCTAGCCATCCCTGAGGAATGAACTGGTAAGCCCCCGTTATGCCCTCTGAAACAATCCTCATTAGTGCTGCCGGCATTGTACAGCCGTAAGTCTGGGAGATTAAGTCCACCCACCTTCTTATCCAGGGCCAATTTGAGATGTCCTATGCGTGCCCACCGTCCCCTCCATAGAAAGGAGCATATTATGGACTTAAACTGTCTTTCATCTTTCCTTTAATCCAGATTGGATAGCCTGTAATGGGTATAATAATTTGGGCCAATAGCACCATCTTCGTCAAAGCCACTTACCAAACAAGGATATTTGGAGATTTTCCATCAGAAACACATTTCCTGATTTTATCTATCGGTTCTAGAATATTACGTCTATATATCTCTGCCTGTCAGATGCTGAGGAAGATTCCCAGATAGCGCATGGGGAGCTTTACGGAGGGATGGGCAGTCCAGAAGTCCTTGGGTCTGGGTTCTACCCTTCCAGTGGGAGGAGTTCCGATTTATCCACAGTTAACCCGCAGTCCGGAATTGTCCCCCAAATTCCCTGACTAGGGTCAGTGCCTTTAGGAGGTGTGTCGTGGCATCCTTAGGATAGAGCAGTATGTCGTCTGCGAAATGATTAATGCAGATGTCTTGCTGTCCCACCGAAGTCCTTCTATTTGGTCGCTTTGGCGAATTTTGGCAGCTAGGGTTCAATGGCCAAAAGAAATAGAATAGGCAATAGGGGGACAACCCTGTCTCTCCCTCATTGTAGATTGAAGTTCTTTGTCAATTTATTGTTTATCAGTAACTGCGCCTGTGGGGAGTGTAGAGAGCCCCAACCCATGCCATGATTGTGCCTGGAGCCCGTATTTCTCCAGAAACCCACGTGAGGTTACTGCCAAGATATGCTATCGAACGCTTTCTCCATATCTAGGCCCGCGATGGCTTCTAGTCCCCCCTCTCCCCAAATGTGTGTATTGCCGCCAATGCGTGTATAAGGTTTCTCGTGGACAATGGATGGGAGAAAGTCGTTCAGGTCGGCGTAGCCAGAATGGCTACCAACAGTTTGACATCTTGGTTGAGGAGAGATAGGGATGGTAGGAACCCACCTGTGATGCGTCTTTCCCTGGCTTAGGCAGTAAAACGATGTGGGCCAGGTTTTGGTGGTGCTGCATCCCATCCTGTCCCACCGCGTTGTACATGTTACTCAGGGGCTGTGCTATTATATCAGCTAAAATACGATAGTATTCAGGCCCGAACTCATCAGGGCCGGGAGCTTTAGTTAGCTTCAGCTGTTTAATACCAAATCTGATCTCTTTTGTTGTTATTGGCCTATTTAGTGCCTGTACCTGTTCGGCCTTTAGCCGTGGCACTTTCAAGTCTCTGAAAAATTCATCCCTCTTGTGTTCATTTAATTCCCTTTCCTCATATAGAGAACTGTAATATTGAACAAACTGGGCCATAATTTGGTGTTCTGTAGTGTATTGATTCCCTGCCCCATCTTTAATAGATGTGACCATTTGCCTCTTCCTATACGGTCTTACCATGTTGGCCAGTAACTTCCCTGCCTTACTTCCCCACCGAATAGTTTGTACCGCTGATAATATATATTCCTCTCAACTTCCCTGCCTTACTTCCCCACTGGAATAGTTTGTACCGTTGATAATATATATCCATCTCAGCCCTAATACTCAGTAAATTATCAATCTGCCTTCTTACCTCCATCATGTTTGCTTCAAGGCCCTTCTAGTCTGTAGACATGGTGCCTCCTGAGAGCCTGATAGTCCTGTGATAGCCTTAACAGTTCTGCCTCTTGTAATTTTTTATTTCTCGATGTGTAGGCTAGTATGTGTCCCCCTTAGTACTGCCTTAGATGCTTCCCAGAATGTCACTGGTCCCACATCCGGTGTGTCATTAGTGAAATGGTATTCTACCATTTTTCTCTCAATAGGTTTTAAACTGGATATCATTATGTAGTGCGGGTGAGAATTTCCAGACTCTATCCGTCGGGTCCCTCACAAATGATAGGCTAAGCGTGATTGCTGAATGATCAGATAGGGAGTTATCTATGATTTGCCCCTCCCGTGCCGCAGAAAAGAGTGACTGTGATATTAGAAAGTAGTCTAGTCTAGAGTATACGTTGTGAGGGTGAGAATAAAAGGTGTAGTCCGCATCGTGTGGGTGCAAGGTCCTCCATATGTCCACTAACCCCAGTTGATTTAGTAAAAAATTGATTCCTTTGCTCCCCTGATCTCGACCCCCTTTTTTTGATGGCTTACAGTCGATTGTGGGATCTGCAAGAGTATTTAAGTCTCCTCCCAAAATAAGCTGATAGTCCAGAAGGGAACTCGTTACGTTCAGAATCTGTAACCGCTTCAACAATGTCCATCTGGGATCGCATCTCAGAAGCATACCCCCAAAATACCCTGAGCTGTCAAGGGCCTGTGTCCGGTTCCTGGGCCTCTCCTCTGTTGAGGTGATTCAAGAATGCTCGCGCCTCCACCACTTCCGTCATCAGCGTCACCTGACCCTCATGCCAAATCTGAAGTTTAGCTGGGTACAGGAGGGAAAAGCGTGCCCCTTTCTTATATAGTGCGGTGCGTGTCGGTGCCATCACTTTGTGAAGCAGTGCCACCCTTGCAGAGTAGTCATTAAATAGTAGCAGACGCTGTCCTTCATATTCCAGAATTGATTTACAGCGAAAGGCCTTCAACAGCTGTTTCTTTCTCCGACCAGTTTATAAAGTGCGCAATGGCGGTCCTGGGCTTGTTCTTGCGCTCCGCTCGAGGCCCAATATGATGCATTCGGTCGCAGTGAAAGTTCCTCTCACCCTTCTCCAGACCCAAATTTTTGGGCAGCCAGGAGCTGAAAAAATGGCGCAGACCTTTATCATCAGTCAACTCCGGTAGTCCCACAACTCTAAGGTTGTTTCGCCGGCTTCGGTTTTCCTTGCTCCTCTAGCCTTTCTCTGAGTGCCACCGTTTCTTTCTGTAGCTCGGTGGTTTGGGCCACCATGTTATGTGTTTCATCTTCCTGAGTCGACACCCATTGCTCCACCACAGAGATTCGCCTGGCATGGGAGTCAATTTCTCGTTGATTTCTTCTACCGTTGCTTGAATTTTATTCAGTCTGTCTTCCAGAGCCGTGGTGACCGTTCGTGATATCTCCTGTGCCCATTCGCCTGTTTGCTTCTCTGTCAGTGTTTGTCTACATTCAACTTCAAAGTCTAAAAGTGATTTCCCAACTTTCCGTGTGTCAGATCCATGTCTGAGTCTGCAAATTACTTGGTAAATGACAGATTTGTGCAGGTTCTCTGCAGAGCTCTCATTTCTGCTGCTTCTCAGATGGCAGGCATCACGTGACTACTACTACTCATCATTTCTATAGTGCTACTAGACGTACGCAGCACTGTACACCTGAACATGAAGAGACAGTCCCTGCTCGACAGAGCTTACAATCTAATTAGGACAGACAAACAGGACAAACAAGAGATAAGGGAATATTAAAGGAGGATGATGAAATAAGGGTTCTAAACAAGTGAGTAATGGTTTGGAGTTAAAAGCAGCATCAAAAAGGTGGGCTTTTAGCTTAGATTTGAAGACGGCCAGAGATGGAGCTTGACGTACCGGCTCAGGAAGTCTATTCCAGGCACAGCGGTGGAGGAGAAGGGTGCAGCTAAGAGAGATTTACCCAGTGAACGGAGTTCCCGGGGAGGAATGTAGGGAGAGATGAGAGTGGAGAGGTACTGAGGAGCTGCAGAGTGAATGCACTTATAAGTCAATAAGAGGAGTTTGAACTGTATGCGGAAACGGATAGGAAGCCAGTGAAGTGACTTGAGGAGAGTGCTAATATGAGCATAACGACACTGGCGGAATATTGCCCCCCCCCCCCCCCGGGTTAATACATTCTAACCTATGAATTAACATGTGTTAACTCAGTACATGTTAAAATGTCAAACCAGTGTTTAAAAATGTTATAAAACAACTTTGAAACAAATTTTAAAAAGTCAAAAAATTGAGGGAAAATCCCAAGAACTCATGATAAATCAAATGTTTTGCCCTGTGCTCTAACTTCATCTCCATAATATTTGTTATCCTGATCTGTGGATTAAGCTGTCACACAATATCTTAAGTGCTATTATTCTTTTAGGAGGGCAATTAAATGTTATCTCATTGCACAGTACCTAACAGGTATATAGACTAGAATTTAAATGTCTAGAGATATTAGAAAATGTAATTTGGGGGTATGTCCCTATATCTGTTTTCTTTTACCCTGTGATCTGCCTTGAGCCAATTGGTAAAGCAGAATAGAAATGGCCACACTTAGATTAGGTTGTCAGAATGCATCCTGCTCCTAATGCAGTTCATATCTGTCCTTCACAATCTAGTGGAAATATCATGCTACTTTTTAGCATGTCTCAATCAATACCTTCAGGGCAAAGCTGGCGCTTCTCTTGCTCCCCAGACTCAGAGCCTCTCTTGTTACCTGGTGCAGCATGTGTACAAGGCTTTACCTAACATAAAAGTCCCCCCTCTTTCACTGACTTAACCATATCCTTCCTATCATCTGTTAGAAAATAATTAGGAACCATGGTTTTCTCTCTCCAGCCCTCTATCCTTATTTTACATAAGTACAGGGCTTTTTTTGAGGGGGTACTGAGTACTGGCACCTTTTCCATTTTCTGCTAAATTGACCCATGGACCCCAAGTTTTAATGAAAGAGCTAAGGCTCTACACACCAATTCTGCCTTGTCATCGGTTCAGTGACTGGTTGCAGGGGGCCTGGCTATTGTGGGGTGGGTCCCCTCAGTGATCACCCCACCCCTGAAGGGTGGCCTGGCATTTGAGTACCGGCACCTTTTTTGCTAGAAAAACGCACTGCATAAGTACTTAAGTATTGCCATACTGGGAAAGACCAAAGGTCCATCAAGCCCAGCATCCTGTTTCCAACAGTGGCCAATCCAGGTCACAAATACCTGGCAAGATCCCAAAAAGTACAAAACATTTTACACTGCTTATCCCAGAAATAGTGGATTTTCCCGAAGTCCATTTAATAACGGTCTATGAACTTTTCCTTTAGGAAGCCGTCCAAACCTTTTTTAAACTCCGCTAAGCTAACCGCCTTTACCACATTCTCTGGCAACGAATTCCAGAGTTTGATTATATGTTGAGTGAAGAAAAAATTTTCTCCAAGTCGTTTTAAATTTACTACATTGTAGCTTCATTGCATGCCCCCTAGTCCTAGTATTTTTGGAAAGCGTAAACAGACGCTTCACATCTACCCGTTCAACTCCACTCATTATTTTATAGACCTCTATTGTATCTCCCCTCAGCCGCCTTTTCTCCAAGCTGAAGTCGTCCCATCCCCTTTATCATTTTCGTCGCCCTTTCATCGCCCAATCTCTAAGATGTAGCTTGAAGTATGGATGTATAGCACAGCCCACAACCCTGCTACTGGAGCACCCCAACTTTGCTCAGAGCCTGATCCTGCCTCATCCAGCTCCTCCTCAGACAGATATGTGAATGAATCTAATTCAGTTATCACTGGTGAGATGCACGTTACTACTTTCTGCAGCTGGGTACATCACTGGTTATACCAACTGGTGATCACTTGCCTTTTAAAATTGTTCCTAGAGAGCACTTAGTAACTGGGGGCTAAATGATGCACCTTGGCACCATCTTCAATGATGCCTGCCAATTGCCCCAGTGCAGTGATGCCAAACCCCACTCCATCCTCTCCATTGTTATTTGCTTAGAAGGGCTCAGCATGGGAAACAGACTTCCTCTTTTCAGTAGCTTTCCTGCTGTTGCAGTGAAGGATGGACTTCCCAGCCTAGTATCAGTGCTGTCCCTTGAGCCTAGTTTCAAGGGGTCTTTAGATTTGCAAATTGTGCACCACACCACTTTATGAAAGATGGCTCAATAGCTTTCCACGTTAATAAATTTATGAAAGCACATGCATTCTGTATTGTGCAAGTCCTCAAGATCTTTAAAATGCCTCCACACCTCTGATGTGTGACTTCCTCTCTGCTTTCTTCGGGCTGCTGGTGCTATTGCCACTGTAAAGCTGGAACTAGAGCTACTACTGCTACTGCTACTACTACTCATTTCTGAGTGCAGAGCAGTAGATGAAGGACCATGTGCTTCCTTCACACTCTTCACTACCTGCTGTATCTGTTCTTGGCCTTGAGAAGTACTGTACTTCTATTAGGTGAACTAGGCAGTTGTCTAGAGTGCTGACATTCTGATTCTGTAAAAGAGCAGTGAGCACACTTTTTAAATTTACCGGGCTTCAGTTCCTGAGGATTGAGGAGGAAGGGTGTTTAAAAGTGTATCAGAAGTGCTTAAGATTGTATCTGTTTCCTCCATGGTATGGAGATGAAGGGTGCTAAACAGTGCATCCGATTCCTCTGAGGTGAGACTGACCCCACACTTCAGAGAAAACTGACGAAATCTTAAACGCCCTTTCTCCTCTGGCCTGAGGAGCTGAACCTGGGGCCACTTCAATACTGTCTTCAACTTACTTCTCACTGGCTTTCTGATCACAAACTTGTCCTTAATAGCGAGAAAACTGTAACATGCTGTTTTACATGTGGCCTTCATACACCATCCATTCCACTGCAATTTTTCGGGTCCAATTTCCAACCAGTAGATTCTTTCAGATATCTTGGAGTTATTCTTGACTCACAATTATCGTTTACTCTTCAGATCTCAAACGTGTGCAAAAAAAGTTTTTTTGTGCTCCACCAGCTTCTCGCTATTCAGTGTTATTTCAGTCATGAAAATTTCCACTCAATCCTTTTTTTTGCTTACCACAAGACTAGATTACTTTACCCAGTCATCTATTAAAAGGCTTCAGTCCATACAGAATATAGCCATCCGTCTGCTTTGTCACACATACCGTTTTGACCATTCCTCTCCATTGCTTCAAAAGTACCAGTGGTTACCAATTTGTCAACATACATTTTTTAAAACTACTAGTTCTCACATTTCAGTCCCGCCGGTTTGGCCTACCCCTCTACCTCTCCTCCTTCACTATTCCATATTCCCCAGCTCGCCTTTTATGCTCAATAAACGATCAGCGTTTTGTCTTGCCCGGTCCAAAATCTGCTCAACTTGAGGTCACCCGTCATTGTGCATTTTACTTTGTCTTGCCTTTTCATTGGATTTAAATCCCACTAAACATTTGTGCTGAAACCCCTCTGAAAAAATTTCAAAACAAAATTAAAGACTTGGCTTTTTGCTAGTGCTTTTTCTGCTGAGTAAGTTGATACAGCATTTTGCTGTCACTCTCTGTCTCCTGTCTCCTTCTCTCTTCCCTGCTCTGCTCCCATCCCCTTCTCTCTACCTCTCTGTTCTATCTATTTTTCCTATAAAATATTGTAGTTCCTTTCCTTTTCTCAAATTTATATTGTTTTTATTGTAAACCTCCAAGAGCATCCAGTTAGTCAAGGCGGTATAGCAAATTCTAATAAACCATAAACCATTTATAAAGTTTGCTCTGCTTATGCTTGTGGTGGCAGTGGCAATAGATAGGATTCATGGGACACACAAGCTTGACAATTCACCTAGGGTACAAGATATCCTTGTACTAGCCCTGACCCTGGTAGTAACATTTCTTACCTCTCCACCACTTAGTACATTAAGAACTAACATAGTAACATAGTAGATGACGGCAGAAAAAGACCTGCACGGTCCATCCAGTCTGCCCAACAAGATAACTCATATGTGCTACTTTTTGTGTATACCCTACTTTGATTTGTACCTGTGCTCTTCAGGGCACAGACCGAATAAGTCTGCCCAGCACTATCCCCACTTCCCAACCACCGGCTCTGGCACAGACCGTATAAGTCTGCCCAGCACTATCCCCGCCTCCCAACCACCGGCTCTGGCACAGACCATATAAGTCTGCCCAGCACTATCCCTGCCTCCCAACCACCAGCCCCGCCTCCCGATCTTGACTAAGCTTCTAAGGATCCATTCCTTCAGCACAGGATTCCTTTATGCTTATCCCACGCATGTTTGAATTCCGTTACCGTTTTCATTTCCACCACCTCCCGCGGGAGGGCATTCCAAGCATCCACTACTCTCTCCGTGAAAAAATACTTCCTGACATTTTTTCTTGAGTCTGCCCCCCTTCAATCTCATTTCATGTCCTCTCGTTCTACCATCTTCCCATCTCCAGAAAAGGTTCATTTGCGGATTAATACCTTTCAAATATTTGAACGTCTGTATCATATCACCCCTGTTTCTCCTTTCCTCCAGAGTATACATGTTTAGTTCAGCAAGTCTCTCCTCATACGTCTTGTAACGCAAATCCCATACCATCCTCGTAGCTTTTCTTTGCACCGCTTCAATTCTTTTTACATCCTTAACAAGATACGGCCTCCAAAACCGAACACAGTAATCCAGGTAGGGCCACACCAACGACTTATACAGGGGCATCAACACCCCCTTTCTTCTGCTGGTCACACCTCTCTCTATACAGCCTAACAACCTTCTAGCTACGGCCACCACCTTGTCACACTGTTTTAAGAACTAGATTTACAAAACCTACTCAGCTACAATACTTTCAATATCTGATCATTCTGATGGAATCACTTGAAGATTCATCAGATTCTATAGTTGACAAAAGCTTCTCCTTACTTTTCTCAGCATAGAACAGGGTGTGCTTGCTACTCTGCTTTCTTGGCAATATCTGTGGCCCTGGGCAAGTCATGTAACCCTCCATTGCCCCAGGTACAAAAATAGATTGTGAGCCTAGTAGGGTCAGAGAAAGCACCTGCATAGAAAATGTAAACCACTTTGGTTGTTTATTTATTTATTTGTTACATTTGTATCCCACATTTTCCCACCTATTTGTAGGCTCTTTGTGGCTTACATAGTACCGGAGATGCGTTTGCAGACTCTGGTGTGAACAAATACAAAGTGATGTTGTGGTAAGATAAAGTTCATGTGGCATCGTATAACGGAAGAGTTGTGTAATTGTATTACGTACTTTAGTTTTGTTGTGTTGCAGAGATCAGGCATTTATGTTGGATCGGTAGGGTATGCCTTTTTAAACAGGTTAGTTTTTAGTGTTTTCCGGAAGTTTAGGTGATCGTATATAGTTTTCAAGGCTTTTGGTAATGCGTTCCACAGTTGTGTGCTTATGTAGAAAAAGATGGATGCATAGGTTGATTTGTATTTGAGTCCTTTGCAGCTTGGGTAGTGCAGATTTAGGTACTTTCGTGTTGATTCGGATGTGTTTCTAGTTGGTAGGTCGATCAAGTCTGTCACGTATCCCGGGGCTTCACCATAGATGATTTTGTGAACCAGAGTGCAGATTTTGAAAGCAATGCGTTCTTTGATTGGGAGCCAGTGTAGTTTTTTGCAGAGGGGTTTTGCGCTTTCAAATCGTGTTTTTCCGAAGATAAGCCTAGCTGCCGTGTTTTGAGTGGTCTGAAGTTTCTTTAAGGTTTGTTCTTTACATCCCGCATAAATTGCATTGCAGTAGTCTAAGTGGCTTAGTACCAGTGATTGTACCAGGTTGCAAAATGTTTTCCTCGGGAAGAATTGCTTCACGCGTTTGAGCTTCCACATTGAGTGGAACATTTTCTTTGTCATGGATGTCACTTGGCTTTCTAGTGTTAAGTTGCGGTCCATTGTAACGCCGAGGATTTTCAGGCTGTCTGAGATAGGGAGGGTGTAATCTGGGGTGTTGATGATTGTGGGGTTGTCCATGCTGTGTTGGGATGAGAGAATGAGACTGTGTTTTTTCTTTGTTGAGTTTTAGTTGAAATGCATTAGCCCAAGAGTCCATGTTGTTCAAACTGATCTTGATTTCGTTCGTGATTTCTGTCAGTTTAGATTTGTAAGGAATGTATATTTTGACATCGTCTGCATAGATGAAAGGGTTAAAGCCTTGGTTGGATAAGAGCTTGGCTAGAAGGGTCATCATTAGGTTGAAGAGGATCGGTGATAGCGGTGATCCTTGTGCTACTCCACAGTCTGCTTTCCACGGTGATGATATGTTTGAGTTTGATTTTACTTGATATGGTCTTGTAGTTAGGAAACCCTTGATCCAGCTAAGTATGTTTCCACCGATCCCGAACTTATCTAGTAATCTTATTAATATATTATGGTTTACTATGTCGAATGCACTAGACATGTTGAATTGGAGGAGGAGGATGTTTTTGCCTATTGCTATTTCCTGCTTGAATTTGGCTAGAAGAGTGAGTAGTACTGTTTCTGTGCTGTGGAGGGGGCGAAAACCTGACTGTGATTCCTATAATATTGAGAATTTGTTTATATAATCTGTAAGTTGTTTGGCTAACATGCTTTCCATCAGTTTGACTAACAACGGGATGGATGGTAGTTAGTGATTTCATTTGTTTTTTTCTAGGTGTCTTTTGGTATTGGGGTGAGTAGGATGTTGCCATTTTCCTTAGGGAAGAGACCTTGCTGAAGCATGTAATTTAGGTGGGATGTGAGGTCTGCTATGAAGCGGTCAGGGGCGGATTTCATTAGGTAGTTGGGACAGGTATCTAGTTTGCAGTGAGTGTTGGAGGAGAGCCTGTGTAACTGTTTTGATGGTAAGTAGGGTGAAGTTTAACCAGGTTGTACCACAGAAAGGCCCTTACCCTTACTCTTCCCTTTTACCTGTTTCTGGTCTTCGACCCACGCACTGTGTACAACCTTTGCCTTTGTTTGCTGCTCTTTGGAAAAAGGTGCAGAGAATTAGTCTTTCACAGTTGTATTAGGTAATAAATAGAAATGAAACAAAACAAAAAGGAAAATAAGATGATACCTTTTTTTATTGGTCTAAAAATACATTTTGAGTGCAATTCTATAACCTAGGTGTTAACAGTTACAAACATATGTATTATGCACATGTTTACAATAAATAGCATGTACATGCATACATACATGCATAAATGCCAAAGCTCTGCCTAAGCCATATGCTGCAAATACCCACTTAATTTACATAGCATGTATTTGCAAGGGGGTGTGCATATGGGCAGACCACGGGGCAGGGCATCCATTAACACATTTTATTATGTATTGTGTTTACATTGGAAGTAGCATATAGTGTGTGTTCTTATCTGAATGGTTTTTTGCAGCTTTAATCGCGTATTGTCAGGTAATTCTTGCTATATACCACTTTGGGTGAATTTCTTCAAAAGGTGGTAAATAAATTGTAATAAATAAATTAAATAAACCTGTTCCATGGCTGGCATAAGTGCTCACATCTACCTTTTAAAGCACATATAGTATGTACCCAATTTGACTTGTACTCTATAACAGAAAGTAGGTGCCTATGTTCCTTTTTAAAATAGACTGCTATCAGGTACCCTGTTATAGAATTGCACTGTTATGACTAGTATTAGAAGGCCAGAACCTTCTTCCTCAGGTGAGGACAGTATAAGCAAAAGATGACAAAATATCAGACTATATAAGTAAAACATAAAAGCATTCCAATGACAGTCTCAAGAGGAAAGGTGGCGAGGACGGAGTGAGAAAATACAGCAAAAAGTACCAAGAGCCTTCAGAAATGGGACTCAGTTCCTTTAATTATATAAATCAATATTCCAGTATGGACCCGACACGGGCCTTATTTCGGTGCATAGCACCTGTGTCAGGGTTCTGTACTGAAAACAAATAGAAACTACATTTAAAACATAGATAACTACACATGTTAATATGATATTGTAAAACATAAGTATAAATTAAAAATTATTAAAAAGTGGCAAGTGTGAGCGAGACACAAATCTTGAGTTAAAAAATCAAATGTATGTACATTATAATTAACCTTGGCATTGTTACATCATATAAAAATCGAGGGACTATAACATGGCCACGTTATTAAACACCGATAGAATGTGCTAGCAAAACTAAAATTGCAACTATTAAAACACGTGAATTGGATCATAGGTAGTAAAACTTAAAATGCATTTCAGAAAAGAAGAAAGAATGAATGGTGTGTATGTAAAATGAACATACTCATAAAATATATGTATGTGTAAACATTATTGACATTAATGTGGCAATTCCATTGTCTAAACAGAAAGATTCTATATTAGCATAATAAATCTTTCAAGTAAACATATGTTTCTGTGTGAACAGAAAAAAGATGGTAACCAACAGTGTTACAGCTCACCAAACATACATATATTTGTGACACAGGTGATGTGCGCCGAAACACTGCCCGTGTCCCATTTCTGAAGGCTCTTGGTGCTTTTACTGTACTTTGGACCCTATCTGTGTTGTTATAGAGGAAGGAGTGAGAAACAGGGAGAAATGAATGGGAGATCAGAAGGTGATAAAGCAGTATAATTTTATGGTTTATAATGCGATAGGAAACCCAGATCTTTGTTATTTCCTGTCTTATTGACATTATTTAGTATTTTAGAAGGTAAAATTCATCCAGCAGTGATCAGCATTTTTTCAATTACTGAGCACTGATGGCAGAATTAGTTCCCAATATTCAGTGCTGGCACCTATATGGGTACCATTGCTGAATATCCAGGCTCTGTGCGGGCTCTGACAGTGCCCAAAATACAGGCAGTAAGTGTGATATTTAGGCTGCTGCCCAGTTAGTTAATTAAGTAGTAGACTGAATATCAAGTTAACTCCTTCTGACCCCCTCCCCCAATGAATTGCTCTCCTCATAAAGCCACATATGATCTTACCCTCCATCCTGACCCCC
The DNA here is from genome assembly GCF_901765095.1 of Microcaecilia unicolor. NCBI lineage: Eukaryota > Metazoa > Chordata > Amphibia > Gymnophiona > Siphonopidae > Microcaecilia > Microcaecilia unicolor. The sequence goes on along the minus strand of NC_044038.1, from coordinate 106,959,547 downwards.
CATTATAAGCAGCCCCCTATTCCATAACCCCCTCACCCCCACCCATTGCAGACCCACGGGCATACCATATGGTCCCTGGTGGTCTAGTGGGTAGTTAGGGTAGTTAGGGCAGAAGTGATCCAATGCTGGCTCTGAGTTCAAAATGGCTGCCAAGCCTCTAGCGGCCATACCACAAGATTGCTGCTAGAGGTCATGGCATCCATGTTGAGCTCAGAGCTGATATAGGCTGGAGTGGGGATTGCTCCTGCTTCAACTACCCACTTCACTACCAGGGACCCTAAGGTAGACCTAGGGAGGCTGACAAAGGGGATAGACGCTGCTTGCATGGGAGGGATTTTTGGAGGTGTAAATTGTAAAGGCCCTCTTTCCGCCCCGGGATTACCCTTTTCCAGGGACAAAGGGTCTTCGTTTGCACTATCTGTTGGGCTGTCTGCCTAAATTCTCTTGATATTCCATCCCAGGGATATTTCTGCTGTACAAGTAACTCTAAGATAAGGCCCATGATCATGGTCTTATGTCTATCAGGGTCTAAATGAATCCTTGGTTATCTGTGTACCCAAATGTATGTTATTAAAATGTAACAGTATTTTGTACACAGAATGAGTGTCAGGTGTGTGTGTAGATTAGTTTGTAGAATAAATGGGAAATGAAGAATAGATAGAAATTAAGACAAACATAGTTTCAGGAATAGAAGTACATTTTATTTCTTACCCAAGACAAGTCTTCAAGTTGGTACAAATCACAGAATCAGTTGGACAGCTGTTAGGTACAGAAGTTGGACAGATTCTGGATACAACCGGACAGAGCTTTCGCTGCTTCCAAGGTGTCGGGGAAGGACTCCGAAATTAAGTCAAATTCTCCCTTCTTTTATACCCACAGATCTCAATAGAAGTCTATTGTGAAGTACATTTTTTCTAATATTTCTCAATTTCTGAGATCATACTTTCGTATCCGGCCACCTGTTCCTCTGTACCCAACTCTTTTCCGTTCTATCTATTTCTCGAGATTGGCACATTTTCCGGTAATGTCAACATGTTTTTGGAACAAGTTGTTTTTCTCGTTTACTAAAATATCTTTTATGTTGAGATACCAGTTTCACATCTTCCTTTTGCAATACCTTTAACATCTGATGATCTCTGTACCATCTTATACAAAAAATAAGCCCCATTTTAAAAACCACATTTTATCCATTTTATCCCTCATTCTTTCATTATAGGTGCTATATTCTATTAGAAAGTTGTACCTGTTTGTGTCAAGACTCATTGTTCTGATCTGCTTTCTGCAGATTCTCAAATATGAAATCATTTGCTTGTTATCTGGCCTAGTCAGTACTTTTTCAGTTGTTTTAGGCTGTGTAGCTTAGCCCACCACTATTCCAGTGGTAGATCTGAAGCCAGGCCATATATTAACAGAGGGTAGGGAAAGGGAAATGGGACTTGATATACTGCCTTTCTGAGGTTTATTGCAGCTACATTCAAAGTGGTTTGCATATATTCAGGTACTTATTTTGTACCAGGGGCAATGGAGGGTTAAGTGACTTGCCCAGAGTCACAAGGAGCTGCAGTGGGAATCGAACTCAGTTCCCCAGGATCAAGGTCCACTGCACTAACCATTAGGCTACTCCTGAATATCACCACTACCCATTTAGCTTCTGACTCTGCCCCAACTCCATCCTGAATCTGATTGTGGATTGGTTTGGTACTCTCTAGATAGTGCTGAGACAATAACAGACAATATTCATCAGCACTACACATAAAGTGTTGCTGAATATTGGCAGATGGCCAATTCAACAGGGTTCAACTGGGAATGTGTTATGATTCTACTGGGACAGGCAGAGGAATGACTGGGAATGACGCGTTATCCCTAGCAGCTGTGAGCTCTCATTGTCCTGCTTAGCCTGTGCTCATGTCACAGGGTGTGCTCTCTTTAGTTTGGTTGCTTTTCCCCTTCTCTGTGGTTTCTGTGTGTGTTGGTTGTAGCTAGCTTTCTTCCTGATTACTTCGCTGCTGTGCAGCTGTGTCTGCTGTCTCTCCGTTTGCCTTGCCTCTCTCTTCCCTGCTTTGGGTGTTGACCTGTTCGTGGTAAGTTCATTCCTTCTTTGTTTGTTTGTCTTCCCTGTAGTCTGCTTTAACCCTTTGTGTGCAGTGTTTGTTACTTGGCTCTTGTGAGCCCTTCTTCTTTAAGCAACCTTGCTCTGTAATCTGCTTTATCTCGTTGTGTGCAGAGCTTGTTGCTTGGCTCTTGGGAGCCCTGCTTCTTTAGACAGCCTTTCTCTGTGGTCTACTTTGACTCCTTGTGTGCTCTTGTGAGCCCTTCTTCTTTAAGTAGCCTTGCTCTGTAATCTGCTTTTACTCTTTGTGTGCAATGTTTGTTATTTAGCTCTAGTGAGCTCTGTTCCCCTTTCCTGCCTCTTCTTTTAGTCTGCTTTTCCTTTGGTGTGTGCTGTGTTTGTTCCCAGGCTCTTCTGAGCACCCCTTGGTGTGCGATTTGTTTTGGCTCTGGTGGGTCCTGACCTTTCTCCACCTGGTGGATGCTTGCTGTCCCTCTCTTCTGTCTGTCTGTCTTTTTCTTTTCTAACTCATCTATGGAGCGTCGCTCCTTTAGGGCCTGTGAGTCTAGTAGCGTCCTGCTCCGAACCTGCCTTACCCTTTACCTACTGTAGGGTTCTGACTTCTGCTACCTAGATTCTGTGTAGGTTTTGTCTGTGTTCTTCCCCTCTGGTGTTGCCTGTTTCTGCCAGTTTGGTCTGACATCTTTCCCTTAGTGCCTGGCGCTGTGTGCGCCGCCTGAGCTTCAGTCCCTTCTGGGACCTTTCGTTGTTCTTTTCCCTTCCCTTGTGTATGATTGGGTTCCAGTCCGGCCTTGCGGTCCATATGAGTGGTCTATTTCCCTTTTCTGGTGGTTCTTGCTGATTTCCCTGAGTGTATTGGGCCTCGTGGCCCTTGTTACTGCCTAGCATCTGTTTGGTTTACCCTAGGCCTTAGCCAAGGTCCTTCCTAGGCTTCAGCTTAGGCACAAGGGCTCATGAACAAGCTAACAGCATGAGACTCTCCTTCTGGATTTAACTCCTTTTAATATTGGGCCCTAAGTATTTAGCTCATGCCTCTCCAGCACTGTTCCTCCACCTACAGTCCTGCCAGTGGGAGGTTCTGTTTCACTATTACATTTTCAATAGTAAGGGACAGGCAAGCTCTGCAAGACTCCAGGAAACCTGCCTGTCACCAACAATTTTATTTATTTATTACATTTGTACCCCACGCTTTCCCACACATGGCAGGCTCAATGCGGCTTATATAGTAACAATTACAAAGTCGTAAGAAGAATATACAGTTTGTGGTAAATGCAAAAATTAATGGGGTTATCGGATAAGTAAGTTGAAATATAGGAGGAATTGGGGTCAGAAGGAAATGAGCGTTGGGAGGTAGGCGTAGAAAGATGGAAAGGAATGGATATGGGGTAGCAAAAAGGATAATGGGGAACATGGTCAATGTTTAACTATTGTCAATAAGAATCATATGGGCAAGTTTTGGTAAGTTAAATCGTTAGGGTAGGCTGTCTTGAAGAGATGGGTCTTCAGTGCTTTTCTGAAGGGCATAAGGCCATTGATGGTACGGATAGGTCTTGGTAGAGCATGCCAAAGCTGGCTACCTAAAAAGGAAAACTTGGATGCATAGAGGGATTTTTACTTAATACCTTTGCAATTGGGGAGGTGTAGATTAAGGTAAGTACGGGAAGACGTCAAACTGTTCCTGGTTGGGAGGTCGATAAGGTAATTCATGTAGGTGGGGGCTTCTCCGTGTAATATCCTGTAAATCATTGTGTGGACTTTAAATTTGGCTAGTGGTTAGGGTGTGGCCTAGTGGTTAGGGTGGTGGACTTTGGTCCTGAGGAACTGAGTTCGATTCCCACTTCAGGCACAGGCAGCTCCTTGTGACTCTGGGCAAGTCACTTAACCCTCCATTGCCCCATGTAAGCCGCATTGAGCCTGCCATGAGTGGGAAAGCGTGGGGTACAAATGTAATTTAAAAAAAAAAAATTTAATTATTTCTCTGATGGGAAGCCAGTGAAGTTTCTCTCGAAGAGGTGTTGCGCTGTTGAATCTTGACTTCCCAAAAATAAGTCTGGGTGCAGTGTTTTGGGAAGTTTGGAGCTTTGTAACCTAAAAAAACACTATTGCAGTAATCTACGTGCGTAAGTACAGTGGATTGTACTAGGTTCCAGAAGGTGTCTAAGGGAAGATATGATTTCACTCTTTTCAAAATCCACATTATGTTGAACATCTTCTTGTTAATGACTTTAGCATGGTTTTCAAATGATAAATGACTATCAATAGTTACTCCAAGAATTTTCAAGTTGTCTGATATGGGAAGTTTGACCTCTGGGGTGCTAAGAGTAGTTGGGATGAGTGGAGAATGTTGAGAAGATAGGACTAAACACTGTGTTTTCTCTTTATTTAATTTCATCCTGAAAGCATCAGCCCAAGAGGTTAAAGTGGTCATACCTGTGTTGATTTTATCGGAGATTTCAGATAGGTCAGTTTTAAAAGGGATGAATATGGTGACGTCGTCAGCGTAAATGAAGGGATTGAAGCCATATTTGGCTAGTGCTCTGGCTAGAGGAATCATCATTAGGTTAAAAAGTGTTGGAGAAAGTGGAGATCCCTGTGGCACTCCGCATTCCGATAGCCATGGAGATGACATGTTTGTAGGTCCTATGACTTGGTAGGATCTTGTAGTGATGAAGCTTTTTATCCAGTTAATGATGTTGCCACCTATCCCAAGTTTGTCCAAAAGTTTAGTTAGGATGGTATGATCAACCATGTCGAAGGCACTAGATAGGTCGTATTGCAGAAGTAGGATATGGTTCCCAATTGCTATTTCTTGTTTGAATTTGGATATTAAGGTAATGAGGACCGTTTCTGTGCTGTGGGCCGAACGGAAGCCTGATTGTGATTCATGCAGTGTGGAGAACTTTTCAATATAGTCATTGAGCTGTGAAGTCACTCTATTTTCCATCAATTTTGTAATTAGGGGAATGGAGGCAATTGGCCGGTAGTTGGTAATATCATTTGCAGGTTTCTTGGAGTTCTTAGGTATTGGTGTTAGTAATATATTAATCTTAATAAAAATAGAGGGAAATAAATTGTTATAGGAGTTCCCCGAATTAACACTGTAATACACAAAGTACTCCACTATTGAATTCAATTTTCATGGACACCTTTATTGATATCACTAACTTCTCAAACACCAAGCACTCACGCAACTCACTCTCAAACATCCCACGCAGAATCATCCAGACGCAACATCACGCCACATTATACAAATTTTCCATTTCAGTCTAGGAGTTATTCCAGCACAGGTCTCAATCTGCTTGATGTACCAAATAAAGCCACGCAGGGGGTCGCGTAACTAGTTAGCATGGAGGAGTCTCATTCGTTATCGGAATTAACCAGACAAATCGTTCCACCAACTAAGAACGGCCATGCACCACCACCCACAGAATCGAGAAAGAGCTATCGATCTGTCAATCCTTTCCGTGTCCGGGCTGGGTGGTTACGCGACCCCCGGCGTGGCTTTATTTGGTACATCAAGCAGATTGAGACCTGTGCTGGATTAACTCCTAGACTGAAACGGAAAATTTGTGATTAATTGAAGCCATTTAATATGGTCTAACGGGACTTCATATAAGGATCCTTGGATATAAAAAGACATTATTTTTATAGACTGGAGTATAAGTATCGCTGGAGGTAGCAATTATGGCTAGGAGTTAGCATGTATATTGATGTATAATCTAGCTTGATGTTGTGTCTGGATGATTCTGCGTGGGATGTTTGAGAGTGAGTTGCGTGAGTGCTTCGTGTATGAGAAGTTAGTGATATCAATAAAGGTGTCCATGAAAATGAATTCAATAGTGGAGTACTTGTGTATTACAGAGTTAGTAATATATTACCATGATTGGTGGGGAAGGAGCCTCGTTGGAGTAGGAAATTTTAAGTGAGTAGTGAGGTCAGCGATGAAACATTTTGGAGCGTTTTCAGAAGGTAGTTGGGACAAGGGTCAAGTTGGCAATAAGACCTAGAGAGTTTGGAGATGGTCTTGGAGACTTCATCAATAGTAAGAGGGTGAAAGTGGTCCAGTATCAGTCTGCTGTTACTTCAGTGGGTTAGGGTCCAGTTCTTCAAGAAAATTGTCTACAGTGGAAGTGACTTGGGAGATCGACTTGCGAAGATTAATGATTTTGTCATTAAAATACTTAGCTAATTGGTCAGCAGAAGGACGGTTTGAAGGTCATGAAGTTACTGGATCAGTATTTAGGAGGATTTTTATGATTTGAAATTGTTTTTTTTATATCTGCACCAGACACTGTAATTTTGGTTGTGTAGTAGTCTCTTTTAGCACATTTGATGGTGTATTTGTAACTTCTTTGAGATTGCTTCCAAGCATTGAAGCTACTATGATCTTTCGATTTACTCCATGCCTTTTCAAGGTTTCTGGCTTGTGACTTCAAATTTTTCAATAAATCGTTGAACCACGGTGAAGGGTTGCGAGTACATAATTTTTTGGGGTGTAGTGTTGCAATTTCATCTAAGATCATTTTGCATCTGTCGTCCCAAACTGTAAGGAAGAAGTCAGAATTGGGTTACGTTGACCAATTATTGGCATAGATAAGTTTTCAAAAAGTATCATTATCAATCCTTCCTCTTGTAAGAATCGTTTTGGGGTCTTGTAATTTAGGTTGGTCCTTTTTTCGCCATTGTAAGGTTAAGAGTGCTTTGTAATGGTCGGACCATGGTGTGGGAGACCAGACAATATCAGACATAATTAAATTTTGATCATCAGAAATTTTATACGAAATAATATCAAGCAAGTGATCCTTTATGTGAGTGGGTTGTGTAACAGCTGAAGTGGAGGACAACCACACAACACTCAAAGTCCTGGATTTCAAAAATGCTGACATTTGTAAAATGGGGGAGTACCTGAAGAAAGAGCTGATGGGATGGGAGGACATTTCAGATGAACCAAACAGGATCTGTGCATGGACAATAGGGCTGACATGTCACCAACCCAGCTGCAGCTTGTGATAAAAGAAGCTGTAAACCTGAGCAAAGGACTGCATTGCATTCCATCTGAAGTACGGTCCTGCTCTGCTGTCTGACTGACCTGTTTGAGGAACGCTGTGCTACCTGCTGGATGTCTGATGCCATCTACAAGTTGTATGGTCATCATGTAATTGCTGTGTATAGCTTTGGGTGGGAGCTAGCTGAACTAAAAGACAATCTTAGGGTTCATGTGCACTTACTCTGAGCTATTTTATAAGACCTTTGTTGTCATCTTTCTTGCTTTTAATTTTGTTCTTGCTGCTATTATAAATAAAGAAGTGGTATATTTTTACAATACCTTTAGGTGTGGAGTTAGTTCTGTTATTATTTGGGTGCAGGGGCGTATCTGCATGGGGCCACAGGGGCCTGGGCCCCCGCAGATTTCGCCGTGGCCCCCCTCCCGCCGCCAACCCTCCCCCACTAATGTTGTTTACCTTGCTGGTGGGGGACCCCAACCCCCGCCAGCCGCCGAGGTCTTCAAGTTCTTGTTCGTCGTCCTCCGTGGCCATGCTGTACCCTGTTGATTCGGAGTCTGTCTGACGTCGCACCACGTTGTACGTGCGTACAACGTGGTGCGACGTCAGAGACTCTGAATCAGCAGCGTACAGCATGGCCACGGAGGAGGACGACGAAAAAGAACTTTGAAGACCTCGGTGGCTGGCGGGGGTTGGGGTCCCCCGCCAGCTGAAGAATTATTTTTAAAAGCAGGCGGAAGCGGACCTCGGCTGGCAGGGGGTTGGGGTCCCCGCCAGCAAAGGTAAACAACGTCAGCGGGGGAGGGTTGCCGGCGGGAGAGGAGGTGGAGAGAGTCGTTGGTGGCAGGGGGGGGCTCTGGCAATGGCGGGGGGGGAGTCGTTGGTGGCAGGGGGGGGCTCTGGCAATGGCGGGGGGGGGTCGGTGGTGCCGGGGGGGGGGGGCTAAATGTGCCCCCTCCCTCTGGCCCTGGCCCCCCCTACTGCCAGAGTCCAGATACGCCCCTGTTTAGGTGTTATGAATTTGGTCTATAGATAAAGGGAAGAATTACTTTTCAGACTACACTGGCTAGTACCAAAACATGGCTGTGTCACATTTTCTGTAGTCTTTTCTAAGTGTCCCCATTTACACCCCAGTGTAACTGTGTATGCCTCAAAGTTTGGAGGATTCCACTGCAATTAGAGACTTGAGATTAGATTAGATCTCTTATCAAATAAGAACTAACCTGCGACCCGGTATTCACACATGGGGTTTCAGTTCACTTTCCTGTCACTATTCATTCTACATTTTAGACTGAGCAGAGGTTTCGAGTGCTTCCCAGGGTATATTATCTTTGTTTATAGTACCTTGGGAACATATTTTGTAAATAATTCTGCTTTAGCAGTTTTCCCAGAAAAGGAGTCCTTGGAGACAGAGTTTCGTGTTTAGTTAGAAACATCCATAAAAGACTGCCCTAGAAGCAGAAAGCACGCTGAAACAGCACTGTTTCATACGTCTGTAAGAACGGGTGCCTTTTACTGCATTAGAACATAAGAGTAACAATACTGGGCCAGACCAATGGTCCATCTAGCCCAGTATCCTGTTTCCAACAGTGGCCAAGCCATGTCACAAGTACCTGGCAGAAACCCAAATCATGAGTAGTAGAGTTCCCCTCATAAGAACAATAAATCAAAGTGACTAGATTAATACTAATAAGTTTTAATGTGAACTAGAAAGAAAAGAAACATTTCTGTAAGCAGAGTGAAGGAGGTGGAGGAGGTGGTGGAGATGAAAACAGTAATGGAATTCAAACGTGCATGGGATAAACACAAAGGAATCCTGTTTAGAAGGAATGGATCCATGGAATCTTAGTGGAGATTGGGTGGCGACGCTGGTAATTGGGAAGCGAAACCGGTGCTGGGCAGACTTCTACGGTCTACGCCCTGATCGTGACTGAATAGATAGGGATGGGCTTGAGTGTAAATTTTAAGGGGCTTCGACGTTAGCTTCAGAACCTTTAGTACAAGAAGAGTGCTGGGCAGACTTATACGGTCTGTGCCGTGACAATGGCAAGGACAAATCAAACTCGGGTATATACAGTGGTGGAAATAAGTATTTGATCCCTTGCTGATTTTGTAAGTTTGCCCACTGACAAAGACATGAGCAGCCCATAATTGAAGGGTAGGTTATTGGTAACAGTGAGAGATAGCACATCACAAATTAAATCCGGAAAATCACATTGTGGAAAGTATATGAATTTATTTGCATTCTGCAGAGGGAAATAAGTATTTAATCCCTCTGGCAAACAAGACCTAATACTTGATGGCAAAACCCTTGTTGGCAAGCACAGCGGTCAGACGTCTTCTGTAGTTGATGATGAGGTTTGCACACATGTCAGGAGGAATTTTGGTCCACTCCTCTTTGCAGATCATCTCTAAATCATTAAGAGTTCTGGGCTGTCGCTTGGCAACTCGCAGCTTCAGCTCCCTCCATAAGTTTTCAATGGGATTAAGGTCTGGTGACTGGCTAGGCCACTCCATGACCCTAATGTGCTTCTTCCTGAGCCACTCCTTTGTTGCCTTGGCTGTATGTTTTGGGTCATTGTCGTGCTGGAAGACCCAGCCACGACCCATTTTTAAGGCCCTGGCGGAGGGAAGGAGGTTGTCACTCAGAATTGTACGGTACATGGCCCCATCCATTCTCCCATTGATGCGGTGAAGTAGTCCTGTGCCCTTAGCAGAGAAACACCCCCAAAACATAACATTTCCACCTCCATGCTTGACAGTGGGGACGGTGTTCTTTGGGTCATAGGCAGCATTTCTCTTCCTCCAAACACGGCGAGTTGAGTTCATGCCAAAGAGCTCAATTTTTGTCTCATCTGACCACAGCACCTTCTCCCAATCACTCTCGGCATCATCCAGGTGTTCACTGGCAAACTTCAGACGGGCCGTCACATGTGCCTTCCGGAGCAGGGGGACCTTGCGGGCACTGCAGGATTGCAATCCGTTATGTCGTAATGTGTTACCAATGGTTTTCGTGGTGACAGTGGTCCCAGCTGCCTTGAGATCATTGACAAGTTCCCCCCTTGTAGTTGTAGGCTGATTTCTAACCTTCCTCATGATCAAGGATACCCCACGAGGTGAGATTTTGCGTGGAGCCCCAGATCTTTGTCGATTGACAGTCATTTTGTACTTCTTCCATTTTCTTACTATGGCACCAACAGTTGTCTCCTTCTCGCCCAGCGTCTTACTGATGGTTTTGTAGCCCATTCCAGCCTTGTGCAGGTGTATGATCTTGTCCCTGACATCCTTAGACAGCTCCTTGCTCTTGGCCATTTTGTAGAGGTTAGAGTCTGACTGATTCACTGAGTCTGTGGACAGGTGTCTTTCATACAGGTGACCATTGCCGACAGCTGTCTGTCATGCAGGTAACGAGTTGATTTGGAGCATCTACCTGGTCTGTAGGGGCCAGATCTCTTACTGGTTGGTGGGGGATCAATACTTATTTCCCTCTGCAGAATGCAAATAAATTCATATACTTTCCACAATGTGATTTTCCGGATTTAATTTGTGATGTGCTATCTCTCACTGTTACCAATAACCTACCCTTCAATTATGGGCTGCTCATGTCTTTGTCAGTGGGCAAACTTACAAAATCAGCAAGGGATCAAATACTTATTTCCACCACTGTATATCAAGTATCGCATATCAAGTAAAATGAGTTTATCTTGTTGGGCAGACTGGATGGATGGTCTTTATCTGCTGTCACTTACTATGTTACATTAAGTCCTTCTATCATTAATGAAACACTGCTTCTAGTTTCTTATTTTCTTACTATAATTACTTTCCCGACATATAGTCAATTCTTATTTTAGGTGGAGCAGCAAAATATTTATATAGGTCAGTTAAACGGACAGAGCTGCTGTTTGCTTATTGTATTATAGTGTTCTGAGTCTTTTAAGGAGTTTCAGGGCCAGCACAACCCGGTAAGCGCGGTAAGCATGGCAGATGGCGTTGACCTCTGGAGGGTGCCACATGCCATGCTTACCGCTGCCGGAGGTTCATAGTTCCAGCCCCATGCTCTGGTCCCCACCTGCCCACCCTCAGCTCCCAGGACAGCTCCCTTTTTGTTCCTGTTGCCCTGTGTTTAAATTTGTTTTACCTCAAAGTCTGTGCGCTAATTTGGTTTGTGTTATTTTGGGTATACTGGAGCAGTAACAGCTTATAGAAATTATTTATAATGAAAAAAAAATCACATGTTATTTTTCTTCTCCTATACTGGTGTAATATTTTCAATGATGCCTGTTTGTATGCACCATAGATGGTAAAAGGGGAGTGACTACTGTGGGTTGAGCCATAGTGATCCCGCCCCTAAGGTAAAACATAATGAGTACCAGTACCTTTTTTCCTACAAAAAAAAGCACTGGGAGCAGGTGTCTGGTAGTGGAGGAGTTTGTGTTGCTCTCACTGGGGAGGGGAAAGATAACATGCTAGACAGGGAGGAGATGCTGGATGGGTAGGGGGTACCAATTAATGGGCTGCAGGGAGGTACCAGAAACTCTAGCACTGGTCCTGAAGGATGTGTGGTTAAGTCTTTCTTCACCTGATTAATAAGACATTTGTCTAGTACATACCAAGTGAGGGTTGTGTATAACAAAAGAACAGTGTAGCACTCTGGAAATTTTTGTACTGTTGCCAAAAGGTCTTGGCCACCATGTTGACTTATAAAAAGATGCATCTAACTGCATTTGAGCAGGTACTTGTCAAGTATTATGGGCCAGTCACCCAGTCACCCAGAAGTTATGCATTTGAGTTAACAAAGACCTGTTATTATTTTGAACCCAATCTCCAGGATATGGAAGATTTGGAGTTCAAGACCTTATTTTTAAGAATGTTAATGCCTGATCTGAAGACCTATCTGGCAGATAAGGAACATGAACCCATCTCCACCTGAGAAGGTTAGGGCTCTTCAGCTTGGAGAAAAGGCAGCTGAGGGGTGATATGATAGAAGTCTACAAGATAATGAGCGGATTAGAGCGGACAGATGTGAAGCGTTTGTTTACACTTTCAAACAACAACAAAACCAGGGGACACAAGACGAAGCTAGAATATGGTAGATTTAAAACAAACAGGAGAAAGTTTTTCTTTACTCAGCGTGTAGTTAGACCCTGGAACTCGTTGCCGGAGAATGTAGTGACAGCAGCTGGCCTTACGGAATTTAAGGGGGTTTGGACAGATTCCTGAGGGAAAAGTCCATTGAACATTATTAATTTTGGGGGGGGGGGGGGGGGGGGGGGTTGCCGGGTTCTTGAAGCCTGGATTGGCCGCTGTCAGAGACAGGATGCTGGGCTTGATGGGCCCTTGGTCTTTTCCCAGTATGGCAGTACTTATGTACTTATGTACCTTGGTGAGTCAAGCCAAGAAGTTGTATGAGATTTAATCCAGCAGCATGACAAATTAAGTGGAGGAGGGGAAGAGAAAGAACCAGAAGACCAAGGATCTCAAGTTGGGAGTTAACTATGTCCAAGGTACCCTAACATTAGAAGTAGAAGAACCCCCTGTGCCTCCACAAAGTAGGAAGAGGACTCCTGTTAGTAAGACATACCATTTAACCTCAAAAGATCAACCAAGGGAGACTGGTAAATCCGCTAAGCATAGCTGAAAGACAGGGTTCTCTCATAACCCCTTTACACAGCCAGTTCCCCAATGGGACTCTGGTAAACCCGATGTAGAATATCTGAAGTGCTTGGAGGGTCTCGAGTCCCTTAGTTTGCACCTTCAGGAGCAGAAGAATTCAAAACCGAATCAACCTTCTAAGGGGAAGTGGAACAAGTTTCCCAAGAAAATTGAACTAGAAGCCTGTGGTTCCTCTCCATCAGAAGTGAAGGTCAGTTCTTCTATGGAAAAACCAAGTCAGTGACAAGTTGAAGCCTGTGAACCACTGACTCTTGATATTCCCAAACAGGTTATAGATTTCTCTGTTGCCCACGTATATTCATTTACCCCTAAGAACTCCGTCAAAACTAAAGACTCCTTGTCTAGTTCTGGGCACCCTTGATCCAAAGGGAGAAAGGTATACCCTTTCTGTTTTGCTGCAGGGAACCTTCTGGTGCAAGAGGTTGATTGACATGGCATTGGAAGTCACGTTGATGATCCATGAGCTTTTTGAGAAGTTAGGTGCCTCTTTTGTGGGTTCTCGTGTTCTTATGTACCTTAATTATAACAATACTCTGTTCCGTTAATGGCAATTGTCATTGCGGCATAATGTAAGCCACATTGAGCCTGCAAAGAGGTAGGAAAATGTGGGATACAAATGCAGCAAAATAAATAAATAAATAAATAAAGTTTGTCTCCCTGTAATATTCCACTGGTAGCCTATGGTAATCAATCCATAGATACTGTGGGTCAAGTATCACTGTTCAGTTGGGTACGATGCAAGTCAAATGCCCAACCATTGTGACCATTCAGGGAATGAACTATTGTTAGGCAATGACTTTCTAAAAAGGTTCCAACCTATTCTGGATTATATTCAGGAGATAATGTGGATGCAGGTTAATCGTTCTATTCCATATGGGTGAGTAAACCAAGTCAAAGGAGTTGTAGATCTTGTTGGGTTGAGCAAACAAAGGAATTTGTTCGTATTAGCTTTCAAAGGTTGGCTGACCCTCTGCCTTCTGGAACTCAAACCAGAGGCTGACTTATGTCAATCTGGTCAGGAAAATATGGTGATGGTGCCAAAATGGGCAATATCTGACATGAAGTTGAGTCCTGATAGTATACTGGCAGGGCTTTTTTTGAGGGGGTACTTGGGGGTACTGAGTACCGGCACCTTTTCCACTGTCTGCTAAACTTGACCCATGGTTCTCGTATTTTAATGAAAGACCTCAGGTTCTACATACAAATTCTGCCTTGTCATAGATTTTGTGACTGTTTGCAGGGGTCCTAGCTATTGTGGGGTGAGTCCCTCAATTATCACTCCACCCCTGAAGGGTGGCCTGGCATTTGAGTACCGGCACCTTTTTTGCTAGACAAACTGCACTGTATACTGGTAAAGTTGAGAGAGACTAAGGCCTGGCAAAGTGACTGCCAGGAAGGTCCTGAGTCTGAACCATTCCGCATGGCCTCCACCCATGAATGTTGAATGAATTATCAAGAGAGAAAGATGAGGTACAGGTAGATGCATCATACATCCACTTCTGACCCTCATCCCCCATCACTCATACATTTACTCACAAAAATATGTACACCATATGTCTTTGTGTCTTAATACTGCCCTTTAAGCTTCCCATTGTCTCTTTCCAATGTTTCAATGTTGATGTCCCATTGTTATATTCCTAACGATACTTTGATGGTCTCGCATAACTTGTACAATGTAACCCATAACCAAGTTGTAACAAATGTATTTCCATTATTCATATCTTATTGTAAGCCACACTGAGCCCGCAAAGAGGTGGGAAAATGTGGGATACAAATGCAATAAATAAATAAATAAATAGATGTGATGCTGGGGAATATCCAGTGGGTAAAGGCTAGGTTGCTTGTACCCAGTGTTGTGTCACTCATTAACATCACTCTCTCTCAACAACTCAGAGAGCAAGAGCTTGCCGAATGGGTGAAGTGTTGACCCTGGAACCTTCTTGTATCTGGTCTATGGGTCAAGCATGTCCTGGGAATCAATGGTGTCCCCATGAGATTGGGGAATAAGGAATTTGTACACAACTATTATGTTGTGCGAAACCTCCAACAGCTGTTCCTCCTGGAATTGGACTGTCTGGTACGGATGAGGGCAACAGTTCATCTCTTACACAATGTATTGTGGAGTAGATTGGAAGGCAGCCCAATGGGCCGGTCAGAGACTTCAGAATCCTTTGCGTCTAGTCAGACAGTGCGAGATTGAGAGCGCCCAAGACGTCACAATACCTGGAGGTGTGCTGTATTTTCCTGTAAAGCACTGCATTCTCCCAGGTCATCAAGCTCTTGATAAAATGGCCTTCTTTAACCCAAATACCAGATTTTGCGAATTGGGATTAACCATTTGTGCTGCGCCATGCATTCAAACAACTGAGACCCCTATTTATCTACAGGTTACAAACCTTGTGCCAGAGGCAATCACTGTCCATAGAAGGGAGGCCTGAGGCTTCTTAGTGGGGAATCTTTTCCTGAATTTGAGGTCAGTTTACTGATTATTGGATTGGCACCCAAAACCTGGGAGTGTTTGCCCGGGGGGGAGACACCAGAGTGCATTTATACTGGTCCAAGGGGTCTTGTGGATATGTTCTTTATTTTGCCATATGAGAATGCGACAACCTCAAGGAGAAATATCTGCTCATATGAATCAAAGGGTGATGGGGCATCTTCTGATCCACCCTATTCTACTCCTCAGGTGGTTCATACTGTGTGGACAACCTTTTTGCATGACACGGTAGAAGAATCCACAGAAATAGCAATCAGCTATTCTAAATACTTTGGAAGCTCAAGGCATTATCCAGCAATGTAATAACATCTATAATTTGCCCATATGGTCAATTCTGAAGAAGAACAACATGTGGAGAATAACTCTGGACTATCATCAACTAAATAAGTGAATACCACTATCCTGGTTGCCAGTGGATCTTCTAGATCAGAATTTGGCCATCATAAGATGTTCTAAACACTTCACCAGACTAGATGTAGCTTAAGACTTCTGGACCATACTCGTGCATCTTTGTGAGCAACACAAGCAAGCCTTTACTTTTGGCAACAAACAATATACCTGGAATAGGACGCCTTTTGGATATCTTAATTCCTCAGCAGAATTTAACATTTTCCTACATAAGGCGCTTCCAGATGCTGAAGCTAGAGGCACTCTAGTGTATGTAGAACAAAGAGTTCCACTCTCTGGGAACATCTTATAGAGATTGGGCACATCTTTCAACAGTTAAAGGATGCAGGTGCTAAATTATCCCTGGTAAAGGGACAGTGGTGAATACAGGCATTGCAACAGTTAAGAACACCAATAAATGTCACTGAATTATGGTCTTTCCTGGGGATCTGCAACTATTCACGTCAGTTCATGGATCAGTATGCAGAGATTACACGGCCATTAGTCAAGCTCTTAAAGGATATACCTGGGAACAGAGCAGAACTCTGCTATACAAGAGCTAAAAGACATCTTGAGTCATGTCCCATGCCTAGCTTATCGTCATAGAGGCAAGAGGTTCTGCTTACAAATTCGGTTTAACTGGGACTGCATGAGTGCAGTTTTGTATCAAAAATATAACGCCAACTGTCATAGGCTGGCTTATGCCAGCAAAGCCCTGTCCAAAGTTGAAAAGAAATATAATGATTGTGGAAAAAGTGCTGTTGACAGCTATATGGGCCCTACAAGACTTTTGTAGTTATATCCAAGGGGAAGAACAGGTCATGGAGACTGGTCATCAGGTTTTATAGTTTCTGGGAAGCGAGTGCCTCAAGACCGGTTGGGTTACTAACAGTCGAATTATATCCTGGACATTAACACTACAGGGATGACCTATGAAGATAAAGTATACTCAAAGGCACAAGAATGTGATAGCACAGGGCAGGGCTTAGCTGCACTGCATGATTCCATGGTAGGAAAGCATGTCTTAGAAGATGCCACCACTACCACCCCATTCTGTGTAGCACTGGAGGAATCTTCTCATCATTTCCTTTATGATGAGAAGCACAGTGGACAAGCCCCTCAGGTGTATGTGGATGAATGTGCCTTCCAGAGAGATGGTGATAAGGAAATGGTGGCCAGGGTTGGTGTGGTTTGGGATACTGGGGACCCACAAGAACAGCTTAAATTTCAACTGGGACATAGAACCAACCAGTATGCGGAAGTCGCCGCTGCAGTTGCGGCTGTGCAATCTGCTATCAAGAAAGGAGTCAGAACAGTCATCATCTGCACTGACTCTGATTATGTCCACCATGCGTTTGTGACCCACCTGCCCACATGCTCAACTCAAAAGGGAAGCCTGTCGCGAACGATCTAATATTGATTTTGGACCTATTGGTCCAGCATAATGACATTGGAAAAAGGTAAAGGGGCATGCCAAAGTAGACCACCCAGATAGAGTAGGAAATGATTTAGCTGACCAGACAGCTAAGGAAGGTGCTTTCTCTGGTAATCCGTGGACCTGTGAACAGCTGGGACCCACTCCTGTTGCGGTTATCACCAGACAGCAAGCCAAATTTCTTGCAGATGGTTGCAATGGTTCTCTAATGAACCCTCATTTGATTTAATCACTGCACAACAGGAGGACCCAGCCATAGGAGGTTCTGTGTGTACATCTCAGCCCCAAGAAGAATCCTATCACTCAGGCAGAAACTGAGAATAATGAGGAGCTAAGAATAATGTATGCCACATGAGGGATTTTCCAAATGGACAAAGGGCTGCTGGTGTGTACAAGCCAAGGAGGAGTCCACTAATAGGTGGTACCTCAATCTTATCAAGGGCTCATGCTGCATTATTATTGTTATTATTATTTGTTACATTTGTATCCCCCATTTTCCCACCTTTTTGCAGGCTCAATGTGGCTTACATAGTACCGTAAATGGTGTTAGTCGATTCCGGTATGAACAAATACAGGTATGAACAATACAAGGGGAAATTGTGGTAGAATGGGTTACATGTATGGTAAATACAATTGGGGGAACTAGAGAGGGAGAGGAAGTGTTAGGGTATGTCCAGTACGGTCTTTGGTTACGTTGTGTCACAGATATCCAGGTTTTTTATGTTGGGTTGGTGGGGTATGCTCTTCTGAACAGGTCTGTCTTTAGTAGTTTCCAGAAATTTAGGTGATCGAACATAGTTTTTACTACTTTTGGTAGTGCGTTCCATAGTTGTGGAAAAGCTAGAGGCATAAGTGGATTTGTATTTATTTATTTATTTGTGGTACATTTATACCCCACATTTTCCCACTAGAGTGAGCTCAATGTGGCTTACAATACTACTACTACTACTTGACATTTCTAAAGCGCTACTAGGGTTACGCAGCGCTGTACAATTTAACATAGAAGGACAGTCCCTGCTCAAAGGAGCTTACAATCTAAAGGACAAATGTACAGTCAGTCAAATAGGGGCAGTCTAGATTTCCTGAATGTGATTTACAATGTGACACAGAGGCATCCGCCCTCATAAGTGTTGCCCCTACAGAATTCTTTTGCTCCATTACAGCACTGTGATGTTCCTGAAAATAGAACTGAGGCAGAAGAAAAAGCAAAAGCAATGAAGGTGGAACAAAAAGATATGAAGGTACCCAAAGACAAAAAACACCCCCAAATCACAAATGTTGAAACACATACCGGGAAATGTAGATGGAAAGCAATGACCACAAATGCTCGCAGTCTAAGCAATAAAGTTCATGACCTTCAAGCCCTGATGTTGGAGGCAGACTTAGACGTTGTTACAATCACAGAGACGTGGCTCAATGGTTCCTATGAATGGGATGCAAACATACCAGGCTATAAACTATTTAGGAAGGATAGAGAGGGTCGTAAAGGTGGAGGAGTAGCTCTGTATGTGAGAAATGACATTGAGGCAACTGAAATGACAGGGACCTGGAGAAAGGAAGAAGAAATATGGATCACCTTAAAAAGAGATGATAAAACCTCTGTCCACGTGGGTGTTGTCTACAGACCTCCAACACAATTGCAGGAACTAGATAAAGATCTGGTCACAGATATCCACAAGTTGGGAAAGAAGACAGAGGTGCTGTTGCTGGGAGATTTAAATCTGCCGGATGTAGACTGGAAGGTTCCATCTGCAGAATCGGAAAGAAGTAGAGAGATCGTGGATGCTTTTCAAAGTGCTCTGCTCAGACAAATGGTCACAGAACCCACGAGGGAGGGAGGGGATAGTGTGTCAAATGTCAGAGTGGGTGCCCACCTGGGCAGCAGTGACCATCAAACGGTTTGGTTTGATATAACGGCTGAAGTGGAGGTCGGCCACTCAAAACTCAAAGTCCTGGATTTCAAGCGTGCTGAATTTAGTAAAATGGGGGAATACCTGAGGAAGGAGCTGATCGGCTGGAAGGACGAACGAGAGGTGGAAGGACAGTGGTCCAGGCTGAAAGAAGCTATAAATAGGGCCACAAACCTTTATGTAAAGGGAGTAAATAAAAGCAAGAGAAAAAGGAAACTGATATGGTTCTCCAAGCAAGTGGCTGAAAAAATAAAGGCCAAAGAGTTGGCATTCTTGAAGTACAGAAAAACTCAAGAAGAGGAACACAGAGAGGAATACCGGATAAAACTGAAAGACGCAAAGAGAGAGATACGTCTGGCAAAAGCGCGAGCAGAAGAACAAATGGCTAGAAAGGTAAGGAGAGGTGACAAAAATTTCTTCATGTATATTAGTGAAAGGAGAAAGACTAAAAATGGAATTGTGAGACTGAAAGATGCTGCGAGCCACTATGTGAATAATGATGAAGAAAAAGCAAATTTGCTAAACAGATACTTTTGTTCTGTTTTCACAGAAGAAAATCCTGGAGAAGGACCGCGATTGACTGACAAAAGTACATATGAAAATGGAGTGGATATAGCACCATTCACGGAAGAGAGTGTGTATGAACATCTTCAAAATCTGAAGGTGGACAAAGCCGTGGGACCGGACGGGATCCACCCCAGGATATTGAAGGAGCTCAGAGAGGTTCTGGCGGGTCCTCTTAAAGATTTGTTTATAAATCCTTGGAGACGGGAGAGGTTCCATGGGATTGGAGAATGGCGGATGTGGTCCCTCTTCACAAAAGTGGTGATAGGGAAGAAGCTGGAAACTGCAGGCCGGTAAGCCTCACTTCGGTTATTGGAAAAGTAATGGAAGTGATGCTAAAGGAAAGGATAGTGAATTTCCTGGAAACCAATAAGTTGCAAGATCTGAGACAACATGGTTTTACCAAAGGGAAATCGTGCCAAACAAGTCTCATTGAATTCTTTGACTGGGTGAATCAAGGACATGCTATGGACGTAATCTACTTAGATTTCAGCAAAGCTTTTGACACGGTTCCCCACAGGAGGCTCTTGAATAAACTAGACGGGCTGAAGATAGGACCCAAAGTGGTGAACTAGATTAGGAACTGGTTGACGGACAGATGCCAGAGGGTGGTGGTTAATGGAATTCACTCAGATGAGGGAAAGGTGAGTAGTGGAGTGCTACAATATAGTTGAAAACTACTCTGAACTGCAGTACTGGCTAGAGTAAATACGCAAACTAATGCAGGAAAACTCACACTCTAGCTAGAAATCATTCACAATAGCTCAAATGATATATAAATGTTTTTTGATTAAGAGAAAAGCCCTCAGAAACCTTTGACATTCAGTCTCAGGTTTTGAACACTGTTACTAAGTTGATAACGTCGTATACAGTGTTCGGCGGATGATACTAAAATTTGTAACATCCGGGAGGGAGTGGAAAACATGAAAAAGGATCTGCGGAAACTAGAAGAATGATCTAAGGTTTGGCAATTAAAATTCAATGCGAAGAAATGCAAAGAGATGCACTTAGGGGGTAGAAATCCACGGGAGACGTATGTGTTAGGCGGAGAGAGTCTGATATGTATGGTCGGGGAGAGGGATCTTGGGGTGATAGTATCTGAGGATCTGAAGGCGACAAAACAGTGTGACAAGGCGGTGGCCGTAGCTAGAAGGTTGCTAGGCTGTATTGAGAGAGGTGTGACCAGCAGAAGAAAAGAAGTTTTAATGCCCCTGTGTAAGTCATTGGTGAGGCCCCACCTGGAGTATTGTGTTCAGTTTTGGAGACTGTATCTTGCTAAGAATGTAAAAAGAATAGAAGCGGTGCAAAGAAAAGCTACAAGAATGGTATGGGATTTGCGTTACAAGATGTATGAGGAAAGACTTGCTGACCTGAACATGTATACTGTCAGCAAGCACCTCTCCGTGCTGTCTGCTCTCTATCCCCACACAGGAGACCTCCTCTGGAGACTGACGCCTTTTCCACTCAGCTTCACTTTGAGTTCTCTGATCCTCTAGAACCAGCAGGTATTCTATTGACCTTTCTGCACACTTCCCTGGGGATACAATTACTGCCTGGGTCCAACCAACCCTCTGCTCTTCCCTTGGCTTCAGCTTTCAGACAGTTGTATTCAACGGCCAAGGGTAGCAGGGATTCTCTGATGTCCTTGTCCTCATGTGGTTATTTCAACAAGGTCCCATCTGGAATAGTGCCATTTGTAAGCCCACAGGGGTGCTCTCCAGTGTGCTGTGGCCCTCTAGTGGCTCCTACCTGGCCTCACCAGCCTTTTGCCTCAGGGAACCACCTTGAAACCAGACTTCTCTGTGATTGCATTGATTCAGGCCTCTAGGTTTGGTCCTCCCCTTTCCCTCAGGGTGACCTCTTCCTTAACCTGCAGTCCTGGCCCGGCCTCCCCGCTGTATCTCCTGGTAACCGACCCCCCTTACCAGTTCTTCTGGTGGGGCCCCCAGGTCACCCTTCTCTGGAAGATAGCACAGCTTCCTCTGCTTGCAAAAATATGCAAATTAGCTGGTTGCATGTTAATTCAGTTTATTAGCTAGGTTACAGTCTTTTGGGAACCTGGCTTTCCAACTCTTATTCTGACTGCGATTCACCCCCCTGAGACCATTTACTGGGGAACATCTGGGTCTCAGGGTATAACAGCCACCTCCCCTGGATAGGACACACTTTATTCACCTTAACCTTACGGTCCTATCCTCCACCCCACGGCTGTTAGTTCTGTCTCAGTAGCAATTGTGCATAACAATCATATCCATTGCCTGGCCCCCACCAGGTAAGTATCGCTTTGCCTTTGGAGGGAATCCTCTCCTGATCTCTCTCTTGAGCTCTACTTCAGCCAGCCTCTTTCTTCAGTCCCTGGCTTATAATTCTTCAGTTCTGGGTGTTGCAGGTCCCCCCATCTTCTCTCTCCTCGCTTGGCTTAGAGGATGCTTTTATATGGTGCCCATTAATCCATCCCACCTGTCTTTAGGCCTCTCCCCCTGCTTCCAGAAAGGTCCACACCCAGAACTCTCTCCACCTTTCCAGCTTCCACTCAGGGAGTCCCCCTGGTGGCCTCCCCAGGGAAGTACAGGTCCTATGCCACGAGCACCCCCTAGCCGTTCCTTCTGGTCACTACCATGGACTGTACTCTTTGGCTCCCTCTAGTGGCCAGATCAGGGCATTTTTAGGTTTTCCATGGGAGAGCGCCCTCTGGCGGCCTCCTCATGTAAGGGCAGTCACTGTGTTTATCACAATACCCTGGAGGAAAGGAGAAACAGGGGTGATATGATACAGACGTTCAAATATTTGAAAGGTATAAATCCGCAAACGAACCTTTTCCGGAGATGGGAAGGCTACTGAACGAGAGGACATGAAATGAGATTGAAGGGGGGCAGACTCAGGAAAAATGTCAGGAAGTATTTTTTCACAGAGAGAGTGGTGGATAATTGGAATGCCATCCCGCGGGAGGTGGTGGAGATGAAAACGGTAACGGAATTCAAACATGCGTGGGATAAACATAAAGGAATCCTGTTCAGAAGGAAGGGATCCTCAGAAGCTTAGCCGAGATTGGGTGGCAGAGCCGGTGGGGGGAGGCGGGGCTGGTGGTTGGGAGGTGGGGCTAGTGCTGTGCCCTGACAATGGCAGATACAAATCAAGATAAGCTATACACAAAAAGTAGCACATATGAGTTTATCTTGTTGGGCAGACTGGATGGACCATGCAGGTCTTTTTCTGCCGTCATCTACTATGTTACTATGTTAATGTTACAAAAGGTTACAATGCAATAAGGGTAATGACATGACAAGTCAGAAAGACAGGAAAGTACAGGAGGATTATACAAGGATGCTTGAATAGGTTGGAGTAGTGAATGGATATAGACAGATTAAGGCAGGCGGGGATTAAACATTAAATGGTAGGATAAGCTTTCTCGAAGAAAAATGTTTTTAAAGATTTCTTGAATAGCTGGTGATCGTCAGTCTCCTTTAGATGCCTTGGTATTTGAGTCCTTTGATACTTGGGTAGTGGAGGTTTAGGTATGATGGTGCTGATTTTATGGTGTTTCTGGATGGCAGATCGATGAGGTCTGTCATGTACCCCGATGCTTCACCATAGATGATTTTGTAAACTGTCATGCAGATTTTGAAAGAGATACGTTCCTTAATTGGAAGTCAGTTCAATTTTTCTCGGAGTGGTTTGGCGCTGTCAAAACGTGTTTTTCCAAATATAAGCCTAGCTGCTGTGTTTTGGGTGGTCTGAAGTTTCTTTATAATTTGTTCTTTACATCCTGCATAGATTCCATTACAGTAGTCTGCGTGACTTAATACCATTGACTGTATCAGGTTGCGAAATATTTCCCTCAGGAAGAATGGTCTTACGCGTTTGAGTTTCCACATTGAGAGAAACATTTTCTTTATGGTGGATTTAATTTGGGTCTCTAGTGAGAGGTTTCGGTCGATTGTTACTCCAAGAATTTTCAGGCTGTCTGATATAGGGAGAGTGTATTCTGGGGTGTTAATGTTTGTGGGTTTCTAGATAGTGCTGGGGAGGAGTCCGCTGTCTTGGTACATGTGGGTACCAATGACATAGGAAAATGTGGGAGAGAGGTTCTGGAAGCAAAATTTAGGCTCTTAGGTAGAAAGCTGAAATCCAGATCCTCCAGGGTAGCATTTTCTGAAATGCTACCTGTGCCACGCGCAGGGCCCAAGAGACAGGCAGAGCTCCAGAGTCTCAATGCGTGGATGAGACGATGGTGCAGGGAGGAGGGCTTTAGATTTGTTAGGAACTGGGCAACATTCTGGGGAAGGGGGAGCCTATTCCGAAAGGATGGGCTCCATCTTAACCAGAGTGGGACCAGGCTGCTGGCATCGGCGTTTAAGAAGGAGATAGAGCAGCTTTTAAACTAGAAATGGGGGGAAGGCCGACAGTCGCTCAAAAGAGCATGGTTCGGGATAAGGTATCTTTCAAAGATATCACCATAACAGGGAAGATAGAGTATCCTGATAGTGAGGTTGCAAAAGAGATTGTAGTAGATCGGGTATCTTTAAATAACAATAAAAATCAGACAAAAGATTGCCAGTTAATACTGTCAAGTACTAAGCATGATGTACTTAGGAACAACAAACATAGTTTGAAATGTCTATATGCGAATGCCAGGAGCCTAAGAAATAAGATGGGGGAGTTAGAATATATTGCACTAAATGAAAAATTAGATATAATAGGCATCTCTGAGACCTGGTGGAAGGAGGATAACCAGTGGGACACTGTCATACCGGGGTACAAATTATATCGTAGTGATAGGGTGAATCGGATTGGTGGAGGGGTAGCATTGTATATTAACGAGAGCCTTGAATCAAATAGATTGAAAATTCTGCAGGAAGCAAAACACTCCTTGGAATCACTGTGGATTGAAATTCCATGTGCAAAGGGGAAAAGGATAGTGATAGGAGTGTACTACCGTCCGCCTGGCCAGGACGAACAGACGGATGCGGAAATGTTAAAGGAAATCAGGGACGCAAACAAACTGGGCAACACAATAATAATGGGGGATTTCAATTACCCGCATATAGACTGGGTTAATGTAACATCTGTACACGTAAGGGACATAAGATTTCTTGATGAAATCAAGGACAGCTTCATGGAACAGCTAGTTCAGGAGCCGACAAGAGAAGGAAAAATACTAGACTTAGTCCTTAGTGGTGCTCATGATCTAGTGCAGGGGGTAACGATACGAGGGCCGCTTGATAACAGTGATCATAATATGATCGGTTTTGATATTGGCATTGAAGGAAGTGAAACTAGGAAATCAAGTACGCTAGCGTTTAACTATAGAAAAGGTGATTACGACAAAATGAGAAAAATGGTGAAAAAAAGACTGAAAGGAGCAGCTCGCAGAGTAAAAAACTTGCATCAGGCGTGGATGCTGTTTAAAAACACCATCCTGGAGGTTCAGGACAAATATATTCCACGTATTAGAAAAAAGGGAAAAAAGATTAAACGTCAGCCGGCGTGGCTAAACAGTAAGATAAAGGAAATCATTAGAGCCAAAAAACAATCCTTCAGAAAGTGGAGAAGAGAACCAACTGAAAGTAACAGGATAGATCATAAGGAATGCCAAGCCAAATGCAAAGCGGAGATAAGGAGGGCAAAAAAGGACTTTGAGAAGAAATTAGCGTTGGAAGCAAAAATACATAGTAAAAACTTTTTTAGATACATTAAAAGCAGGAAACCGGCCAAAGAGTCGGTTGGGCCGCTGGACGAAAATGGTGTTAAAGGGGCGATCAAGGAGGACAAAGCCGTAGCGGAGAAATTAAATGAATTCTTTGCTTCGGTCTTCACCGAGGAGGATTTGGGGGGGACACCGGTGCCGGAAAGAATATTTGAAGCGGGGGAGTCGGAGAAACTAAACAAATTCTCTGTAACCTTGGAGGATGTAATGGGTCAGTTCAGCAAGCTGAAGAGTAGTAAATCACCGGGACCTGATGGTATTCATCCCAGAGTATTAATAGAACTAAAAAATGAACTTGCGGAGCTACTGTTAGAAATATGCAATCTGTCCCTAAAATCGAGTGTAATACCGGAAGACTGGAGGGTAGCCAATGTTACTCCGATTTTTAAGAAAGGTTCCAGAGGAGATCCGGGAAATTATAGACCGGTGAGTCTGACGTCGGTGCCGGGCAAGATGGTGGAGGCTATTATTAAGAATAAAATTGCAGAGCATATACAAAAACATGGACTGATGAGACAAAGTCAGCACGGATTTAGTGAAGGGAAGTCTTGCCTCACCAATCTAATGCATTTTTTTGAGGGGGTAAGCAAACGTGGACAATGGGGAGCCGGTTGATATTGTATATCTGGATTTTCAGAAGGCGTTTGACAAAGTGCCGCACGAAAGACTCCTGAAGAAATTGCAGAGTCATGGAATCGGAGGTAGGGTATTATTATGGATTAAGAACTGGTTGAAAGATAGGAAGCAGAGAGTAGGATTGCGTGGCCAGTATTCTCAGTGGAGGAGGGTAGTTAGTGGGGTCCCGCAGGGGTCTGTGCTGGGTCCGTTGCTTTTTAATGTATTTATAAATGACCTAGAGATGGGAATAACTAGTGAGGTAATTAAATTCGCCGATGACACAAAATTATTCAGGGTCGTCAAGTCGCAGGAGGAATGTGAACGATTACAGGAGGACCTTGCGAGACTGGGAGAATGGGCGTGCAAGTGGCAGATGAAGTTCAATGTTGACAAGTGCAAAGTGATGCATGTGGGTAAGAGGAACCCGAATTATAGCTACGTCTTGCAAGGTTCCGCGTTAGGAGTTACGGATCAAGAAAGGGATCTGGGTGTCGTCGTCGATGATACGCTGAAACCTTCTGCTCAGTGTGCTGCTGCGGCTAGGAAAGCGAATAGAATGTTGGGTGTTATTAGGAAGGGTATGGAGTCCAGGTGTGCGGATGTTATAATGCCGTTGTATCGCTCCATGGTGCGACCGCACCTGGAGTATTGTGTTCAGTACTGGTCTCCGTATCTCAAAAAAGATATAGTAGAATTGGAAAAGGTACAGCGAAGGGCGACGAAAATGATAGTGGGGATGGGACGACTTTCCTATGAAGAGAGGCTGAGAAGGCTAGGGCTTTTCAGCTTGGAGAAGAGACGGCTGAGGGGAGATATGATAGAAGTGTATAAAATAATGAGTGGAATGGATCGGGTGGATGTGAAGCGACTGTTCACGCTATCCAAAAATACTAGGACTAGAGGGCATGAGTTGAAGCTACAGTGTGGTAAATTTAAAACGAATCGGAGAAAATTTTTCTTCACCCAACGTGTAATTAGACTCTGGAATTCATTGCCGGAGAACGTGGTACGGGCGGTTAGCTTGACGGAGTTTAAAAAGGGGTTAGATAGATTCCTAAAGGACAAGTCCATAGACCGCTATTAAATGGACTTGGAAAAATTCCGCATTTTTAGGTATAACTTGTCTGGAATGTTTTTACGTTTGGGGAGCGTGCCAGGTGCCCTTGACCTGGATTGGCCACTGTCGGTGACAGGATGCTGGGCTAGATGGACCTTTGGTCTTTCCCAGTATGGCACTACTTATGTACTTATGTACTTATGTACTTATGGGTTTGTATGTGTTGTATTGGGATGAGATGATAAGACAGTGTGTTTTTTCTGTGTTGAGTTTTAGTTGGAATGCATATGCCCATGAGTTCATGATGTCTAGGCTGAGCTTGATTTCGTTGGTGATTTCTGTTAGATCGTGTTTGTAGGGGATGTATAAAATAATGTCATCAGCGTAGATAAATGGGTTAAGGTCTTGGGTGCATATGGCCTTGGCTAGTGGGACCATCATGAGGTTGAAAAGGATCGGTGATAGTGGTGATCCTTGCGATACTCCACAATCTGTTTTCCAAGGTGATGATATGTTAGTGCTTGATTTCACTTGGTATGTTCTGGTGGTTAGAAAGCCCTTGATCCAATTGAGAGTATTACCACTGATTCCAAAGTAATCTAAGAGCCTTAGTAGTATGTTATGGTTAACCATGTCGAACGCACTTGACATGTCAAATTGGAGGAGGAGAATGCTTTTGCCTATGGCTATCTCCTGCTTGAATTTAGTTAGGAGAGTAAGTAGTACTGTTTCAGTGCTGTGTAGGGGCTGAAATCCTGATTGTGACTCATGCAGAATAGTGAATTTGTTTATATAGTCATTGAGTTGTTTGGTCACCAGCCATTAGTTTGACTGCTAATAGGATAGATGCCACTGGGCGGTAGTTAGTGATGTCGTTTGTTTTTTTCTTGGTGTCTTTTGGTATTGGAGTGAGCAGGATGTTGCCTTTATCTTTAGGAAAAATACCCTGTTGAAGCATGAAGTTTAAGTGGGATGTGAGATCTGTTATGAAGCGGTGGGGGGCAGATTGTATTAGCTGGGGCAGGTGTCCAATTGACAGTGGCTGTTGGAGTATCATTTCATCGCCTGGGTGACTGTGTCGGTACGGAAGAGAACGAAATTTGACCATATTCGGTCTGCAGGATATTCACCGGGGGTTGGATCTAGCCCATTCATGAAGTTTTCTATGTCCGTGTTCTCCTGAGGTAGAGTTTTGTGTAGGTTAACAATTTTTTCATTAAAATATTTGGCAAGATTGTCTGCAGATGGGATATCAGTGTTGGTTGTGATGACCGGTGTTGTATCTAGTCATTTGTTCAAGAAATGGTATAGTTTCTTCGTGTTTTTGTAATCTGGCCCAATTTTAGTTTTGTAGTACGACCATTTGGTCTGTCTTATTGTGTATTTGTATTTCCTTTGTATTTGTTTCCATGCATTGAGTGTGTGTTCATCTTTTATTTTTTTGCATGCACATTCCAGTTTCCTTGATTGTGTTTTTAGTTTTTTCAATTCTTCGTTGAACCATAGCGTCGAGTTGTCATTATGCATATGACAAGCCCTGTGCCAAACATCATGGAGACTGAGTAACAAGCCTTACAACTAGCGGCTTACTGGTCTCATATCTATCAAGATGTAAAGATCTAGATTCGAGGCTGTCTAACTTCAACCCTCGGCTCCATAACATCAGGCTACCCTCTGGAGCAAATGGATAACTATGCCCTGGTCCAGTCGGATATACAGGTTTACTGGATAGAACTGGTAGTTTGGTCCTCCTGTGGCAATCAATACATGCTTTCTGTTGATTGTACATTCACCAAATATCTTGAGTGTTTACCAGCTCCCAACTACATAGCTGAAATGACAGCTACTCTTTTCAACAACCATGAGTTTAGCCAGAGGGGTCTACCCCATTTCACAGGTAAGGTAATCCTTCATATGTGGAAAATTTGGGGTGTTGAGAATAGATATCATATCGCTTACTATCCTCAGTCTTCAGGACAGGTAGAGAGTCTGTTCAGGGTCCAAGGCAAGCAAAGCCTTCTGGGACCTGAGGTTTTAAAATGTGAAATAAATTGAATCTACAAAGTAGTAGTAAATCAAATTAAGCTGGCTTTATTAAGTATTACAAAGGAGAATAAAAGGAAGGGTTAAAAGAGAAAGACAAATAGTAATCATTCTCAAGGGAGCAGGATTCACAGGCACTCACAACTAGGAATCTGGAAACAATGCTTGTTTTCCTCTTATCACACACTTATTTTTATACTAATAGCTGGCTTTCATATACATATGCACTTGCTGGGTACTGCCCCTTCCAAGCTCGTCAAAACCGGCTCTGTGTTATCAGTGCTGTACATTCCTTTGTTCTGAGCTCAAAAGTTTGTGAAACTGTGAACTGTTACAGGAAACAGTAAAGAGACAGTAAACCACAGAGCTAACGCTGCCATGAGCCTCTGTGTCTGAGAGCCACATTGTTAATAAAGCATGTTTATAAAGCATCTTTCTACATCTCCCTCTTGATAATTGGTCTCCAATTATCACAAAGGTTCAATGGAATGCTGGGTTAGCACCCCAGTCGTAGGCTGTCTTAGGTTGCAGGCCTACCAGGCACCTTCAGCAGGATGGGAATCCTGAGCCTGTCTTACCCGTCATGGCCACACAACCTCATGAGCACTAATGGGTGGTCTCAGTGTCCTGTATAATTGACAGCATCTCACGGAGGTTCATCACAGTCACATTCATCTGGGTGTTACCAAAAATGATGGTCTGGCTAATTTTGGTGGCACATTGTCTACAGAGCAGGAGTAAACAAGGTAAGAAGCAACAGACAAGCAAGAGCACGGTTACAAATATCATGGCAAATGACAATAAACCTTTAAATCCTACACTGAGATTACTGAACCAAGATGTAAACATATAAACATTGAATTTAAGTTCATCTATATGGTCTGGAATAGCAATAAAGGCAAGGTGCAATTCATGGGCCAAAACATGTACAAGAGCTTGAGTCTTAAGTAAGGGATAAGCAGGACTTTTGGTTGTAATAGTAGTGATGACATGTGAGACCACAGGATACAAACAGCAAACTAGGATCAGGGAATCTTAGGAGAAAGATATGGGAAAAATAAAAATAGAAAACTAGAAAAAAGTCCATAATGTTTGTGACAGTTGAATCAACAGAAGTCAGCGTTGGGCTGGTATGGTGGCACTAGAGTTCACACAGTCAGGGTTCAAATGATGTGATGTCCAGCTTCTGCTGGACGGCTTCCACTATTGTGAAATGACAGGTCATCAAACCTGCAACATGACTTCAAACAATAAATCAATTAAACAGAGTAGGGGAAAGAGGGCCTCAGTTTATGCCTCAGGTCATAAAGAATAACAATTCACTTAATGTCTGCCCAATTCCTTAACAAAATTCCTTAACAAAATACCATTAGCTCAATGCTGATCTCAGATTTTATGCTTTATACAGTTGTAGTTATAGTTAATTCAGAATAAAATCAATTGCTATTCTGGCCTATCCCCCAAAAATGTATATCACAATTCATATACATATCTCTGTTCAAACACTTCCACATATAATCACTTACACAAACTTTCTGACCAACCTACAGTGCACCGTCTTGACATGCTACTTAGGATACTAGCATGCACTCCTGCCATGTGACCATTCACAATATGTACAGTTAAACAGTGCACACAACTTGCACATTGGCAGCTAACAATTTTTCAATGTCTCATTATAAATCATTTACTTGAACATTTCTGTAACCTTTCACACACAATTACCCAAGAATGACTTTGAGATTTCTTCCATCTTCTTCACAATTTGATTCCCTAGAATTCAAAACATAAATTTTAAATCTGTATCATGGTAGTTTTCTCTGCTTAAAATCATTAGATAGATAGGCACATTTCAGTGTTGGAAAAAACATATTAGGGAAAAATAAAAATAACATCAGCAGCCTAGGGTGAACAATTCAGAGTAAGGAAAATAAAGTTCTATACTTGTCCTAAGAAAACTAATTAATAACTTGTAGAACAAAGAAGATTAGGGCACCAAGTAATCAGTTAGGAGCACAGTTTCCCCATTTATACAAAACAAGGGCCAGAAAGAACATACAATGTGGGAGAAAATGTAACATTCTAACTGTTTACAATGTCCCTCTTGTTGCTGAAATAAGAAGGAAAATGGTAGCTATTTGTAAGATAGGGGGAAAAGTTTTCAAATTCTGGTAATATAAAACAATAAATTGAGAAACTTTGCACTCAGATAATGGTCCCAAATAAGAAAGCTAACAACGTATCTCTTATGTGGTGAAAGAGAAGACAATTTAAACAAATTAGGGCAAACTAGGCAGTTGATTAGAAAGGTTCTGGAACAGCACAAATGCCATAAAGTTAAGCAGTAAAAACTACAAATCCTAATGAGGCAGACAGAGGTGTATCCTTGGCTGACCTTTACAAGATTCACATAGATCAGGCAAGAAATAATATATAATCCTCTATAATTTGTTGCTAAGCAAATTTAGAAATTGGAGATTGTATTGTATCTTAAATATAAATCACATCCTTCCTCTACTGGTATGAATGGGGCCCTCAAACATGACAGCAGTATGGGAATAAAAAGGAAAAAGTAGCTAATGTATCTCCAAAAATCAAATTCCAATTTTGATACTTCCATTTGGGCTTAGATAACAATAAAGGAGGTAAGGAGACAGCATTATTAAGTATAGGAAAAACAAAAGATGACATATGCCTAAGGTAGTCAAGCTAATCAAAATAACTTCCCTAAGATACTGCAATATGTACTTTAGAATGACGCTTGCAATTTACAATAACAGTAGGGACATACATTAAGAAAAATCATAATTAGGACAAGGGCACTGTCCCAAATGAAGTACACTGCAGGACATAAGTAATATCTATTTCAAAGAAAAAGTCTTAGCAATAGAGTTCAGGATTCTGATTGTTTTATAATGGTAAAAGTTGATTGCTGTGAAATAGAAGTGAATTTATAGTCCCTGAACATAAAACAGGGCAAGTTAAACAAAAGAATGTGGCCAAAATGGCTGGCAGCTGATATGCCTCTGAAGGAAAAAAGTTTACACCCACACATGTGACATATAACACACTACTCTGAATGTGTTGGGAAGTCCATGCCACAGAAAATTGCTAATACACATGCTTATAAGTCCATTGAGGAAAAGTATGCTACATTAAATAAGCATTGCAATAAACAAAATCAATAATGGATATGTATAATATCTGTCATAAATAAATACAGGTGCAATAAAATCAATAATGCATAAGTAATGCAAGTAAAGCTATTATCAATACTAAGTAGGTGTAGGAAAAACCTATTCACGGAAAAAACCTACAGAGTTTATTTGCACTAGAATGACAGTGAATATCATTGGGATGTAGTAATTTAACCTAACAAATATATCATAACAATGTAAATAAAATGAAAGCAATACATGTAATTAGTCTAACCTACAAGATATAGATAAAACTGCACTGCACTATATTAAGTACATGTGTATTGTAAGTAAACCATAAAAATGGGAAAGCTTACTTCTCTTATCATATCAAATAACAATACGCTAGCCAAACATAATGTTTAAGATATACGTACCACTTAAAATATATGTCAATAAAACGTCACAATCAGTGTGAAATTATATAGAAGTGTTATAAGTGTTAATATAAATGCTGAAACAAGTGTTGGTACTAACATGCATATACAATGAAATATGGAAATGCTCAGATGTGTATGATATGAAAGTAAATTAACCCTTTCCACTTCCTAATAATGACTGTTTGTGACCTAACATTAAAAAACCCTAGATTTAGGAAAAAAAACAAACTTTAAATAAAAACATCTTAGGTAGAAACATATGTATGTAGCTAAAATAAGTCTGTATACCTAAGACAGGTGCTAATGAGTTTCCATACTTAAGCTAAACCTGTTATGATAATAAGAATATATTTAACTAATGTAGAAAGGAAATTTAGCCTAATGCCCTCCTTGGTTTGGGAGGGTATGCATGTGCACATACATATTGTACTGGATTTGTTTCCACAAACTTTAAACCAAATTTAGAATACACGCATGTGATTTTGGAAATTGAATTGGAATTTGAATTTGAAAAGGTGCACCATAGTTTTAAACATAAACATGTTCATGTTGTTGCATTGGACCTTAAAGTATAAAACTAAGTCATGACTTGATTTATTTGCTAGCAAGATTATAAAACCAAAAATCAGTGCACAAGGCAAAAGATGCTATGGCCATAGAAAAAAAGCAAAAGTATTGAACTATGGTTTATTTCTTTGCTATAGCAACAAAACAGGTTATCATACATACCTGGTAAAAAAAAATAAAACTTACAAACTGTAAAAAGGTGGTTGTGTCATGAATCCATGACACAAGCACTAATTTATTATTATTATTATTATTATTATTATTATTATTATTATTACTAGTAAAAAAGGCCCGTTTCTGGCACAAATGAAACGGGCACTAGCTCACCCCTCCCCCCTTCAGGGTGCCAGTGCTCCTCAACTCCCCCCCCCCCCGAGGTCATCGTAGGCACTGCTCCCCTCTCCATACCCCCCCCCCCCCCCGAGGTCGCTGGCGCTCCCCCTCGCCCTGTATGCCCTTCCTCCCCTTTATGGTCTCAGGACCCCCCTTCCATCCCCACCTTACTGGTGTCAGGCCCCCCCCTCTGAGTTCTCAGGACCCCCTCCCCCATCTGTCGTCCCTGGACCCCCTCCCCCCCCTCATCCCTGGACCCCCTTCCCCCCCTCTCTCTGGTGTCATGCACCCACTGTCAGCGTCTGTGGCCCAGCAGTCAAGTAGGACGTGTGCTGCAGCCCCTGCTGCTGGCTCTCCCCTGATGACTCTGCCTCAGTCGCGGCCCTCTGCCATGGAGGTTATCTCTTCTCCCACACTCCCCGCCCAGTTGGCCGCGGTGGAGGTGTCGGGCTACTACTCTCGCTCTCCTGTAGTTTCCAACCCCTCCTCCTACCGCAATCTCACTGCTTCTCATCCTTTGAAGCCTACTCCATCCGTCTATTTTACCCGTTGCCACTCAGAGTGGCAGTCATTTACCACCCCCCGAATAAATCCCTCTCTTCCTTCCTCACTGACCTCGATGCATGGCTTTCTGTCTTTCTTGATCCCTCATCTCCGTCCCTCATTCTTGGAGACTTTAACATACACGCTGATGACCCATCCGACTCTCACGCTTCTCAGTTCCTCACTCTAACATACTCCTTCAACCTCCAGCTGTGCTCCACCAGCCCTACTCACCAAAATGGCCATTGCCTTGACCTCGTCCTCTCCTCTTCCGGCTCACCCTCCAATTTCCACGCCTCAGCTCTTCTTCTCTCTGATCATCACCTGATCACCTTCACACTTCTTCACCCCCCCTCAGCCCCGCCCAACATTAACCACTACTTCCAGGAATCTCCAGGCTATTGACCCTCCCACCTTATCCTCTAGTATTTCTAATCTCCTCCCCTCCATCATGTCCTCCGAGTCTGTCGACAATGCTGTCTCCGCTTACAATGCCACTCTCTCCTCTGCTCTGGACACCCTCGCACCATCCATCTCCCGTCCCACAAGGTGTAATAATCCCCAGCCCTGGTTGACCCCTTGCATCCGTTACCTTTGCTCCTGCGCCCGTTCTGCTGAACACCTCTGGAGGAAATCTCGCACCCATTCAGATTTCCTTCACTACAAATTCATGCTATCCTCCTTCCAGTCCTCCCTATTCCTTGCCAAACAGGACTACTACTCCCAATTGACCAATTCTCTCAGCTCCAAGCCTCGTCATCTCTTCGCCACCCTTAACTCGCTCCTTAAAGTGCCCTCCGCTCCCACTGCCCCCCTCACTCTCTCCTCAATCACTGGCTGACTACTTCCACGACAAGGTGCAAAAGATCAACACTGAGTTCACTACCAAGCCACCTCCTTCAACCATCTCCCTCAACCAACCTACCCTGGCCTTTTTCTCCTCCTTTCCTGATATCGCCGAGGACGAAACTGCCCGCCTTATTTCCTCCTCAAAATGCACCACTTGTTCCTCTGATCCCATCCCCACCAACTTACTTAACACCATCTCTCATTCTGTCACCCCCTCCATCTGTCATATCCTCAACCTCTCTCTCTCTCTCCACTGCAACTGCCCCTGACACCTTCAAGCACGCCGTAGTCACACCTCTCCTCAAAAAACCATCACTTGGCCCTACCTGTCCCTCCAACTACCGCCCCATCTCCCTCCTACCCTTCCTCTCCAAAATACTTGAGCGCTGTTCACAGCCGCTGCCTTGATTTTCTCTCCTCTCAGGCCATCCTCGATCCGCTTCAATCCGGTTTTCGCCCTCTACACTCGACAGAAACAGCACTCTCCAAAATCTGTAATGACCTGTTCCTTGCAAACTCCAGAGGCCACTACTCCATCCCCATTCTCCTCGATCTATCCGCTGCTTTTGACACTGTCAATCATGATTTACTTCTTGCCACGCTGTCCTCACTTGGATTCCAGGGCTCTGTCCTCTCCTGGTTCTCCTCCTATCTCTCCAACCACACCTTCACTCTCATGGATCTTCCTCCACCCCCAACCCGCTCTCTGTTGGAGTTCCCCAGGGATCTGTCCTTGGACCCCTTCTTTTTTCAATATTCCCTGGGCTCACTGATCTCATCTCATGGTTTCCAGTATCATCTTTATGCTGATGACACCCAGCTGTATCTCTCCTTCTCCGAGGACAAGCAGGCTGCTTGTTCTCACGACTGGGTTGACGTCCACGGCAGCCCCCACCAACCGGAACAAAACTTTGCGGGCGGTCCCGCACGCAGGGCACGCCCACCGCGCATGCGCGGCCGTCTTCCTGCCCGTGCGCGACCGTTCCCGCTCAGTCTTTTCTTTTCCGCGCTGGAGAGAGCCGTGTTCGTCTCTCTGTCAGCCCCGGAAACCGGATCGCGCGTTTGCCGCGAGATTTTCTTCGTTGTTTTTCTCTGTTTTATTTTGTTTTAAAAAAAAAAATGAGAAAACTTTGTTTTTCCCTCGTACTTTTAGCGGGGGCACCTCGTTGCGGCCGTGCGGTCGATTTATTTTTCGAGGTGTGAATTTTACCGCCACCATCGACGACTTTGACTTCGCCGACACGATTTTTCCGTCGATGTCCTCGAAGGTCCCGAGTGGATTTAAGAAGTGTGGTCGGTGCGGCCGGCATATCTCGCAGACCGACACTCACGCTTGGTGCCTCCAGTGCCTCGGGCCGGAGCATGATACCAAGACATGCACCTTGTGTCTCGGTTTACGGAAACGGACACAGGTGGCAAGGCAAGTTCTATGGGACCGTCTTTTTAGAATTTGCGCCGGCCCCTCGACGTCGACGGCATCGGTGTCGACGGCCGGATCTTCGGTACCGGTACCGATGTCCACGAAATCGGCACCGATGGCACCGACCCCAGGAGCACAGGTCCCATTGGCCCGCCGGTCTTCCGGAGACGGCAGGGGTGAGCGGCCGCGTGGGCAATCGGCCCCGGTCACTCCATCTTCCCAGGGCCCTTGGGACCGAACCCTGTCAGACCCGATCCCTCGAGGCCGAGGGGGATCTACCTCCTCCTCTTCGGTACCGCCAAGCGCCGATGACGGGCACCGGAAAAAGACAAAAAAGCACCGTCATCGGTCGCCCACGGCGCATGTGGCTACCGGCTCCAGAGATGATTCGACGCCGAGGAAGCGGCAGCGTCGAGAGGAGCGGTCCCCCTCTGTGGTAGAGGTATCGTTACGTCAGGGCACCAGCACTTCGGTGCCGTCTCCTGGACCCGAACAGCTTCTGGCACCGACACCTCTACCGACCCCCTCGCCTTTCCCGACAGCGGGCCTGGACGAGTGCCTCCGAGCCATCCTTCCGGGGATCCTGGAAGGGCTGATGCGCCAGACTGTGCCGGCGCTGGGGGTGCTTGCGCCCTCGGCGCCGTTGATGGAGGCGCTGGCGTGCTCTAGCCCGGTGCCGAGGCCTTCAACGCCCGACCGCCACGCAGCTCCCTCCCCGTCGACGTCGATGGAGGGAGCTTCATCCCCGCCGGCGCGGCAGTCCACCGCTCGACGACGCCACCGAGGACTCGGTGCCTCGAAGTCGAGCCGGGCCCGGTTGAGGTCTGAGCTACAGGAGCTCATGTCCGACACCGAGGAAGAGGCCTCGTGGGGGGAGGAGGAGGACCCCAGATATTTCTCCTCAGAGGAGTCTGTGGGCCTTCCCTCCGACCCCACTCCTTCACCAGAGAGGAAGCTCTCGCCACCTGAGAGCCTCTCCTTTGCCTCCTTTGTCAGGGATATGTCTATTTGCATTCCCTTCCCCGTGGTCTCTGTGGATGAGCCGAGGGCCGAGATGCTCGAGGTCCTCGACTATCCATCTCCACCTAGAGAGTCCTCCACGGTACCGCTGCACAATGTCCTCAAAGAGACACTGCTTCGGAACTGGTTGAGACCTTTATCTAATCCCACCATCCCCAAGAAAGCGGAGTCCCAATACAGGATCCACTCTGACCCAGAGTTAATGCGGCCTCAATAGCCTGATAACTCGGTGGTCGTGGACTCTGCTCTCAAGAGGGCACGGAGTTCGAGGGATACCGCCTCGGCGCCCCTGGGGCGGGAGTCTCGCACTCTGGACTCGTTTGGGAGGAAGGCCTACCAATCTTCAATGCTCGTGACCCGCATCCAGTCCTACCAGCTCTACACGAGCATACACATGCGGAATAATGTGAAGCAACTGGCGGACCTGGTTGACAAGCTCCCCCCGGAGCAGTCCAGGCCTTTTCAGGAGGTGGTCAGGCAGCTGAAGGCGTGCAGAAAGTTCCTGTCCAGGGGTATATATGACACCTGTGATGTGGCATCTCGTGCTGCGGCCCAAGGTATAGTGATGCGCAGGCTCTCATGGCTGCGTGCCTCTGACCTGAACAACCGCACCCAGAAGCGGCTGGCCGATGTCCCTTGCCGGGGGGATAATATTTTTGGTGAGAAGGTCGAGCAGTTGGTGGACCAACTACATCAGCGGGAAACCGCCCTTGACAAGCTCTCCCACCGGGCGCCTTCAGCATCCACCTCAGCAGGTGGACGTTTTTCCCAGGCCAGGCAGGCTGCGCCCTACGCCTACAACAAGCGTAGGTACACCCAGCCGGCCCGAAGGCCTCCTCAGGCACAGGGTCAGTCCCAGCGCGCTCGTTCTCGTCAACAGCGTGCGCCTAAGCAGCCCCCGGCGCCTCCACAGCAAAAACCAGGGACGGGTTTTTGACTGGATCCATGGGAACATAGCCGCCATCAAAGTGTCCGTGCCGGACGATCTGCCAGTCGGGGGGAGGTTAAAACTTTTTCACCAAAGGTGGCCTCTAATAACCTCCGACCAGTGGGTTCTCCAAATAGTGCGGTGCGGATACGCCCTGAATTTGGCCTCCCCTCCACCAAATTGTCCTCCAGGAGCCCAATCCTTCAGCTCCCAGCACAAGCAGGTACTTGCAGAGGAACTCTCCGCCCTTCTCAGCGCCAATGCGGTCGAGCCCGTGCCACCCGGGCAGGAAGGGCAGGGATTCTATTCCAGGTACTTCCTTGTGGAAAAGAAAACAGGGGGGATGCGCCCCATCCTAGACCTGAGAGGCTGAACAAATATCTGGTCAAAGAGAAGTTCAGGATGCTTTCCTTGGGCACCCTTCTGCCAATGATTCAGAAAAACGATTGGCTATGTTCCCTGGATTTAAAGGACGCATACACTCACATCCCGATACTGCCAGCTCACAGACAGTATCTCAGATTCCGCCTGGGGACACGGCACTTTCAGTATTGTGTGCTGCCCTTTGGGCTCGCCTCTGCCCCACGGGTGTTCACGAAGTGTCTCATGGTGGTCGCAGCGTATCTACGCAAGCTGGGAGTGCATGTGTTCCCATATCTCGACGATTGGCTGGTCAAGAACACCTCGGAGGCAGGAGCTCTCCGGTCCATGCAGTGCACTATTCACCTCCTGGAGCTGCTGGGGTTTGTGATAAATTACCCAAAGTCCCATCTCCAGCCAGTCCAATCTCTGGAATTCATAGGAGCTCTGCTGAATTCTCAGACGGCTCAGGCCTTTCTTCCTGAAGCAAGGGCCCACAACCTCCTGTCCCTCGCTTCCCAGACCAGAGCATCTCAGCAGGTCACAGCTCAGCAGATGTTGAGACCCCTAGGTCATATGGCCTCCACAGTTCATGTGACTCCCATGGCTCGTCTTCACATGAGATCTGCTCAATGGACCCTAGCTTCCCAGTGGTGCCAGGCCACCTGGAATCTAGAAGATGTCATCCGCATCTCCATCAGTTGCCGCACTTCACTGCTCTGGTGGACCATTCGGACCAATTTGACCCTGGGACGCCCATTCCAAATTCCACAGCCCACGAAAGTGCTAACGACGGATGCATCTCGCCTGGGGTGGGGAGCTCATGTCGATGGGCTTCACACCCAGGGACTGTGGTCCCTCCAGGAAAAAGATCTTCAGATAAACCTCCTGGAGCTCCGAGCGGTCTGGAACGCACTGAAGGCTTTCAGAGATCAGCTGTCCTGTCAAATTATCCAAATTCGGACAGACAATCAGGTTGCAATGTATTACATCAACAAGCAGGGGGGCACTGGATCTTGCCCCCTGTGTCAGGAAGCCGTCGGGATGTGGCGTTGGGCCTGCCAGTTCGGCATGCTTCTCCAAGCCACATACCTGGCAGGTGTAAACAACAGTCTGGCCGACAGACTGAGCAGAGTCATGCAACCGCACGAGTGGTCGCTCCATTCCAGAGTGGTACGCAAGATCTTCCGAGAGTGGGGCACTCCCTCGGTGGACCTTTTCGCCTCTCAGACCAACCACAAGCTGCCTCTGTTCTGTTCCAGACTACAGGCACACGGCAGACTGGCGTCGGATGCCTTTCTCCTCCATTGGGGGACCGGCCTCCTGTATGCTTATCCTCCTATACCTTTCGTGGGGAAGACCTTACTGAAGCTCAAGCAAGACCACGGCACCATGATTCTGATAGCACCCTTTTGGCCCCGCCAGATCTGGTTCCCTCTTCTTCTGGAGTTGTCCTCCGAAGAACCGTGGAGATTGGACTGTTTTCCGACTCTCATTTCGCAGAACGACGGAGCGCTTCTGCACCCCAACCTTCAGTCTCTGGCTCTCACGGCCTGGATGTTGAGGGCGTAGACTTTGCTTCGTTGGGTCTGTCTGAGGGTGTCTCCCGTGTCTTGCTTGCCTCTAGAAAGGATTCCACTAAAAAGAGTTACTTTTTCAAGTGGAGGAGGTTTGTCGTTTGGTGTGAGAGCAAGGCCCTAGAACCTCGTTCTTGTCCTGCACAGAACCTGCTTGAATACCTTCTGCACTTATCAGAGTCTGGCCTCAAGACCAACTCAGTAAGGAATCACCTTAGTGCGATTAGTGCTTACCATCTTCGTGTAGAGGGTAAAGCCATCTCTGGAGAGCCTTTAGTCGTTCGATTCATGAGAGGCTTGCTTTTGTCAAAGCCCCCTGTCAAGCCTCCTGCAGTGTCATGGGATCTCAACGTCGTCCTCACCCAGCTGATGAAACCTCCTTTTGAGCCACTGAATTCATGCCATCTGAAGTACTTGACCTGGAAGGTCATTTTCTTGGTGGCAGTTACTTCAGCTCGTAGGGTCAGTGAGCTTCAAGCCCTGGTAGCTCATGCTCCGTATACTAAATTCCATCATAACAGAGTAGTGCTCCG
Source organism: Microcaecilia unicolor (assembly GCF_901765095.1). Lineage (NCBI taxonomy): Eukaryota > Metazoa > Chordata > Amphibia > Gymnophiona > Siphonopidae > Microcaecilia > Microcaecilia unicolor. Next base: position 106,918,875 of record NC_044038.1, on the reverse strand, counting down.
CACTCACCCTAAGTTCCTGCCAAAGGTGGTGTCAGAGTTCCATCTTAACCAGTCAATTGTCTTGCCAACATTCTTTCCCAGACCGCATACCCGCCCTGCTGAACGTCAGTTGCACACATTGGACTGCAAGCGAGCGTTGGCCTTCTATTTGGAGCGGACACAGCCCCACAGACAGTCCGCCCAATTGTTTGTTTCTTTCGACCCCAACAGGAAAGGGGTCGCTGTCGAGAAACGCACCATCTCCAATTGGCTAGCAGATTGCATTTCCTTCACTTACGCCCAGGCTGGGCTCACTCTTGAGGGTCATGTTACGGCTCATAGTGTCAGAGCCATGGCAGCGTCGGTGAAGTCAGCCACTATTGAAGAGATTTGCAAGGCTGCGACGTGGTCATCTGTCCACACATTCACATCCAGCAGGATACCCGACGCGACAGTCGGTTCGGGCAGTCGGTGCTGCAGAATCTGTTTGGGATTTAAATCCAACTCCACCCTCCAGGACCCGAATTTATTCTGGTCAGGCTGCACTCTCAGTTAGTTGTTCTTCGTAGGTCAATTTCTGTTATACCCTCGCCGTTGCGAGGTTCAATTGACCTGGGTTCTTGTTTTGAGTGAGCCTGAGAGCTAGGGATACCCCAGTCTTGAGAACAAGCAGCCTGCTTGTCCTCGGAGAAAGCGAATGATACATACCTGTAGCAGGTGTTCTCCGAGGACAGCAGGCTGATTGTTCTCACCTACCCTCCCTCCTCCCCTTTGGAGTTGCGTTTTTGATCATTTTTGCTTGTCATTCAACTGAGCAGGAACGGTCGCGCATGGGCGGGAAGACGGCCGCGCATGCGCGGTGGGCGTGCCCTGCGTACGGAACCGCCCGCAAAGTTTTGTTCCGGTTGGTGGGGGCTGCCGTGGATGTCAACCCAGTCGTGAGAACAATCAGCCTGCTGTCCTCGGAGAACACCTGCTACAGGTATGTATCATTCGCTACACCAGACATCACCGCGGAGACCCAGGCCAAGGTATCGGCCTGCCTATCCGACATTGCTGCATGGATGTCCAACCGCCACCTGAAACTGAACATGGCCAAGACCGAGCTTATCGTCTTTCCACCAAAACCCACTTCTCCTCTTCCTCCACTCTCGATCTCAGTTGATAACACCCTCATCCTCCCCGTCTCATCCGCCCGCAACCTCGGAGTCATCTTCGACTCCTCCCTCTCCTTCTCTGCGCATATCCAGCAGACAGCCAAGACCTGTCGCTTCTTCCTCTTTAACATCAACAAAATTCGCCCTTTCCTCTCTGAGCATACCACCCGAACTCTCATCCACGCTCTCATTACCTCTCGCCTTGACTACTGCAACCTACTCCTCACTGGCCTCCCACTTAACCATCTATCCCCCCTTCAATCCGTTCAGAACTCTGCTGCACGTCTTATATTCCGCCTGAACCGATATACTCATATCACCCCTCTACTCAGGTCACTTCACTGGCTTCCGATCAGATACCGTATACAGTTCAAGCTTCTCCTTCTTACCTACAAATGCACTCAGTCCACAGCCCCTCATTACCTCTCCACCCTCATCTCCCCTTACATTCCTACCCGAAACCTCCGCTCATAAGACAAATCCCTCCTCTCAGTACCCTTCTCCACCACCGCCAACTCCAGGCTCCGCCCATTCTGCCTCGCCTCACCCTATGCTTGGAATAAACTTCCTGAGCCCTTACGCCAAGCCCCCTCCCTACCCATCTTCAAATCCTTGCTCAAAGCCCACCTCTTCAATGTCGCCTTCGGCACCTAACCTTTATACCTTTATTCAGGAAATCTAGACTGCCCCTACTTGACTGACTGTACATTTGTCCTTTAGATTGTAAGCTCTTTGAGCAGGGACTGTCCTATGTTAAATTGTACAGCACTGCGTAACCCTAGTAGCGCTTTAGAAATGTTAAGTAGTAGTTGTAGTAGTTCAGTGTTGCGCTGAAGCTGCTGCTGTGTAGGTGCAGAGGCTGAGCTGTAATATTTCCCAGTTGACTCCTAAGTGGGTAGATTTAGAAGCTGTGAGCTGCTCCCGACTGGAAAGACTGGGAGAAACGAAAGTTTCAGTCTTTCGTGCTCCTATGTGAAGGGGGGCGTGTGCTGCAGCCTCTCCCCTTCATTAGTGCTGGCTGACTTAAGCTTTGTTTTTGCTTTTGTTTCAGCTGTTGCTCTGGTCCCGCCCTCATTTCCTGTTTGCGGAACAGCTGAAAGAAAAGGCAAATTTAACAGCAGCCAGCATTAATGAAGGGGAGAGGCTGCAGCACACGTGCCCCTTCAGATAAACCGGATATCTCGGCCGCCTGAAGTTTCCGGCTTGAGGCTACATTCGAACGTTGGAGGTGCCTTTTATTATATAGATTATTATTATTAACATTTGTATAGCGCTACCAGACACACGCAGCGCTGAACAGCTGACATAGAGAGACAGTCCCTGCTCAATAGAGCTTACAATCTAAAAATAATACAGACAGACAATTAAGGGTGAGGGAAGTACTGGGTGAGAAGGAACAAGGGGAGGTAATTGAGTAGTAGCTAGGAGCCAAAAGCAGTGGTGAAAAGGTGGGTTTTCAGCATAGATTTGAAAACAGGTAGAGATGGAGCTAGACATACAGGCTCAGGAAGTCTATTCCAGGCATAAGGTGCCGCGAGGGAAAAGGGACGAAGCCTGGAGTTAGCGGTGGAGGAGAAGGGGAACGACAAGAGAGACTTGTCCAGTGAGCGGCGTTCATGGGGAGGAATGTAGGGAGAGATGAGAGTGGAGAGGTAATGGGGAGCTGCAGAATGGATGCATTTAAAGGTCAGTAAGAGAAGTTTGAATTGTATGCGGAAGTGGACAGGGAGCCAGTGAAGTGACTTGAGGAGTGGGCTAGTGTGGGTATAACGATTTTGGCGGAAAATAAGTCGAGCTGCAGAATTTTGGACAGACTGGAGAGGAGAGAGATGGCTGAGAGGAAGACCAGTGAGAAGTAAATTGCAATAATCCAAACGAGAGGTGATAAGGGTTTGGATAAGGGTTAGTACCGTATTCAGAAAGGAAGGGGCGGATTTTGCTAATGTTGTAGATAAAGAAACGACAGGTTTTGGTGATCTGCTGAATATGCGCAGAGAAGAAGAGAGAGGAATCAAAGATGACTCCAAGGTTACGAGCCGAGGATTACAATTGAGATTTCAGGGGTGGAGATGTAGATCTGAGAGTCATCTGCATAAAGATGGTATTGAAAGCCATGAGATGAAATCAGCGTACCAAGGGAAGAGGTATAGATGGAGAAAAGGACGGGTCCAAGGACAGAACCCTGGGGGACACCAACTGAAAGCGGGATGGAAGTTGAAGAGGAACTGCCAGAGTGAACACTGAAAGTGCGAAGTGAGAGGTAAGAGGAGAACCAGGAAAGAACAGGGCCCTGGAATCCAGTCGAGGATAGCATATCAAGGAGTATGGTGTGGTCACCAGTGTCGAAAGCAGCAGATAGATCAAGAAGGATAAGGATAGAATAGAGACCTCTGGATTTAGCCAGTAGCAGGTCATTAGAAACTTTGGTAAGCGCAGTTTCAGTAGAGTGAAGAGGGCGGAAACCAGATTGGAGTGGGTCAAGAATAGGTTGTGAAGAAAGGAAGTCAAGACAGCGGCAGTGAACAGCGTGTTCAAGTAATTTGGAGAGGAAAGGAAGAAGGGAGATGGGGCGATAGTTGGAGGGACAGGTCCAACTTAAAAGAAGGTCCTCAAGAATGTTGCTGTAAAATGTCTTAGCAACTGGCGGGACCAGGGGTATAGCCAGGGGTGGGCCTGGATGGGCCTGGGCCCACCCACTTTGGGCTCAGGCCCACCCAGCAATGGTGCACCTCACGCCCAAACCGCGACTTTTCCCTTCCTGCTGCTCATTACAGCTTTCCCTCCTCCCAGCCACCCGCCGGCACGCCACAGGTTTTGTTCCCTCCCTGCTCCCTTCCCTGTCCTCCCCGTCCGGCAGCGGTGTTAGCTCCACTGCTTCAGCAGAGCTGCGCGGCACCAGGGCCGTCCGCACGTTGCTACAAATGCTTCTTCTGCGCTGGCCCCGCCTCTTCAGAAAGAGTATTGGAGAAGGTGAAGCTGGCTGGAAGGAAGCAGTCGCATAGCAGCAGCATGCTGACGGACGTGGCGCCATGCGGCTCCGCTGCAGACGTGCAGAGCTAGCCCACGGTGCTGCCTGATGGAGATGGAAGGGGAGGGAGGGGAAAGAAGGCCTGCAGCACGCTGGTGGGTCGTTGGGAGGTGGAGGAGAACAAAAACTGCAGCGGGTGGCTGGCGGGGTGGGGGGGGGCAGAGAGGGGAAAATGTGCAGCATGTCAGCGGGTGTCTGGGGGAAGGGGGGGAGGGAGAGAAAAATCCTACAGCATGCCGTTAGGTGGTGGCTGGGGCCCGTGGGAGGGAGGAATCAAAAGCTACATCAGGTGGCTGGGGGGGGGGGGAGAGGGAGGAGAACAATCTGCAGCATACCAGCGGTGGCTGGGGAAAAGGAGGGGAAAAACCTGCAGCATGCTGGCAGGTGGTTTGAGGGGTCAGGGAGAGACGGAGAGACAGGAGCACTGTTGGGATGAGGGAGTGAGACAGGGTAGTGCTAGGTGGAGGAATAATTGTTTGATGTGGGGGGAGGGATGGAGAGATGCTGCAAGGGGAAAGAGAGGGAGAATTGGTGGATATGGGTGGGATGGGATGGGGAAAGTGAGGGAAAGGCTGCATAGGAGTGATAAAGGACCAGAGAGAAAAAAAAGTGTTGGACATGGAAGTGGAAGGAAAGGAGGGAGAGATGAGAGGGGAAATGTTGAACATGGGATTGAGGTGAGGGGAGGGAAGGATAGAGAGATGCTGTGTGGCGGGGGGGGGGGGGGGGGGGGAGAGTGAGATGTTAGACCAGGTGCTCGGGAGTCACGTGATGCTGAAGGGCTGATCGGACGTCTGTAAGCTCAGCTCCCTTCCCCTGTGCCTTAATTCCCCTTCTTAATGGTATCTACAACATCCTAAATGGGGTGGAAAAGATATTGGCCAAAACAGGAAAGCAGGAGGCAGTGATCGGTGTCCAGATCAGCTGGAGGGGGAGCGGAATGCCAATTAGATCGTCAAAAACAGGGAAAGAGAAGGGCAGCGGGCTGAAAACAAAAATGGCGTCGCTGAGCCCATCGAGTGCACCGAACTCGATATCCCCACCACTGCAGCCATAGACCCCGACACCGGTACACGAAGAAATGGTGCAAATTTCCCTGAAACATATGTCGCAACTATTAGATTTACAAGCTGGCAAAATTAAACGAGGGCATGGATGATATAAAGGAATGCATCACTACCCACGCGGCTAGATTGCAGGAAGCGGAGGAAAGAATTGCCTCGCAGGAAGAGCACATGTCAGCAGCAGAAAGCCGGCTCCGGGACATGGAAGAACAAATAAACACTCTGAGAGATCGCATAGAGGATCAAGAAAATAGAGGCAGGAGAAACAATATCTGCATAGTGGGGATACCTGAATCTGTTGCGGATGAAGAGCTCAAAGAATTCGCAGAAAGCTGGCTCCGGCAGCAGCTTGGGCTGAGTGCAGACTTCGGTCGGGGACAAGTGGAGCGCATACATCGAGTTGGTCCGAGGAGAGAAAAAGAAGGCCGGCCACAACTGATAATCGCCAGGTTCCTGAGTTATGTGGTTAAAGCCACGCTGTTGGAGAAATTCAAAAAGCTACGACGGGTGGAGTACAAGGGCGGAAGGATCCTGCTTTTTCAGGATTTCTCAGCCAGAGTAATGGAACAGCGGAGAGTGTTAGCCCCGTACTGCACAAAACTGTTCGAGAAAGGCATCAAATTTGCTTTCCAATACCCAGCCAGAGTGCGGATTACGTATAACAATAACACCTGCACATTAACAAAAGCAGAGGAGCTGCAAGCGTTTCTGGATAAAGTTCCGAAGAACGATCAAAGGAGACAGGAGGAGGAGCACTGAACTGTGTGTGAGTTATGGCAGTGAGCAGCAGTTGACTTGAAAGGTTGCAGTTAAATTGTTTTGAGTAGTTAACAGCTAATTGTCAGAGTGCAGAGGCTTGCAGATGATCCTTCGGAACTTTGCATTTGCACCACAGAGGACAGATGAGCCTGACTTGGCCGACATAACAAACAGCTGGCCAGGAATATAGCGGAGGGCCCAAGGTGTGAGAGGTTGATTTCATCTGTGAAATAGTGCAGGATTGGAGATTGGATCAGTAGAGGCTTGTCCATAAAAATCCCTGAGAGCCTGCACCTACCGATACCTGCCTGACACTGACCTGCTCAGTGCAGAACTTTTGAACTTAGCAAGTAGCAGCATAAAAATGGTACAGCACAGTGATTTAAGCTGTTTTAGTAGGTTATGTTGCAATGTTGTGCAGTTGTCGTGTACATTTAAAATGTGTTAGGTGATAGGGATTTTATTGTGGGAGAATTATGGAAGGTTTGCTATAGTTGGGTGCCTCTAATGCAGAGGGGGGAGGGGGCAGTAAGGGGAAGGGAGCATGTTGCTGTCTGGTTTGTGGGAGGTGGTTGAGAAATGGATTTTCAACTGAACGGGGGGAGGGGGGAGGGCGGAGGGGAAGTGGGTGGGTTGTGTGCTTGTGTTAGGGCTGGTGGGATGGTTCATGCGAATGGGGGGTATGTGTGGGATAGAGCGAATGCGGAGTGGTCGAGTGGGGGTGCGATTGATGAGAGAGAATTCGTGGCATTGAGGCATCGGGATGAGGGGGGTGAGTGGAAAGCCAACTCGAGAAGAGTTTGGGAGGGAGAGATGCAGGGAAGGAGATGGGGGGGAGACTTACTTAAGGGGAAACTGAGGAATGACACACCACTGAGGGTGCAAAGGAAACTTCGTGTGCAAAGGGGGGAAAGTTGGGATATTCAATGGGGAACCGATGCTGGGACGGATCCCCTGACGGAATCACTGGTTTACTGGCTTAAGAGAGGAGTGATGAAGGAATGGGAAAATGGGTAGTGTTAGGGTGACATCACTCAATGTAGATGGAGTGCACTCTCCGATTAAACGAAAGAAAATATTGCAGTATGGAAAGCAAATGAAAGCAGACGTCTTTATGCTGCAGGAAACCCATTTATCCGCACCGGAACACCACAAATTAAAACAGGGCTGGGTGGGAGACATCGAGGGGCATAATCGAACGAAAACGTCTATCTCCATGGGCGTTTATCTCTGAGAACGGGCGGACCGAACCGTATTTTCGCAAAAAATAGACATCCATGTTTTATTCGACAATTTGTGAGCTGGGCGTTTTTGTTTTTCAGCGATAATGGAAAATGAAAGCGCCCAGCTCAAAAACGAATAAATCCAAGGCATTTGTTCGTGGGAGGGGCCAGGATTCGTAGTGCACTGGTCCCCCTCACATGCCAGGACACCAACCGGGCACCCTAGGGGGCACTTTTACAAAAACAAAAAAAAAGGTAAAAGAGCTCCCAGGTGCATAGCACCCTTCCCTTGTGTGTTGAGCCCCCCAAATCCCCCTCAAAACCCACTGCCCACAAGTCTACACCATTACTATAACCCTAAGGGGTGAAGGGGGGCACCTACATATGGGTACAGTGGGTTTGGGGGGTTGGACGACTAATAAGCATTAAGCAGCACAATTGTAACAGGTAGGGGGGGATGGGCCTGGGTCCACCTGCCTGAAGTCCACTGCACCCCCTAACAACTGCTCCAGGGACCTGCATACTGCTGCCAGGGAGGTGGGTATGACATTTGATGGTGAAAATAAAAAGTTGTGAAACATCATTTTTTTGTGGTGGGAGGGGGTTAGTGACCACTGGGGGAGTCAGGGGAGGTCATCCCCGATTCCCTCTGGGGGTAATTTGGTCATTTAGGGCACTTTTTGGGGCCTTATTCGTGAAAAAACAGGGTCCAGGAAAAGTGCCCTAAATTCTAGCTACAAACGCATACCTTTTTTCCATTATCGGCGAAAGGCGCCCATCTCTGTTCTGGTGATAACCATGCCCCAGTCCCGCCTTCACCACGCCTCCGACACGCCCCCGTCAACTTTGTACGCTTCCGCGATGGAGTGCAGTTGAAAACGTCCAAGTTCGGCTTTCGATTATACCGCGTTATTCGTTTTTGTAAGATAAACGTCCATCTCCCGATTTAGGTCGGAACTTGGGCGTTTTTCTCGTTCTATTATAAGCAGGATAGCCTTCTCCTCATATAATAGTAGACAGAGGGGTGTGGCCATCCTCATGCGCAAGGGACTAGAGATAGTTTGTCATAAAATCATTCAGGACCCTGAGGGAAGGTATGTAGTGTGGGTGTGGGTGGTTCAGGGTTTGAAGGTAGCATTCTGTTCGGATTATGCCCCTAACATATACTCTAAGAAGTTCTATTCCCATTTACTGTTGACCTTAATGCAGTTACAAGAATATCAATTAATAGTAGGAGGGGACTTTAACATAACGGCGGATCCCATGATTGACTGCAGCCCACCAAAGAGCCGGCCTAAGAGAATGGAGGAGAGGGTTATAGGAATTCTGAAAAGGGACTTAGGTCTGGTAGATATATGAAGGGCACTGCACCCTGATGAAAGAGAATACACCTATTTTTCAAATGTACATAAATGCCACGCCAGATTAGATTACATATTGATTTCCCCATCTCTGTTCTCCGTGAGTAGGGCCGCAGCAATTGAGGAGGAAGTAGTATCTGATCATAGTTTAATATGGGTGGAGCTTGGAACAGGGGGAGTGAGAAACCAGCAAGGGTGGCGCATGAACCCTACCTTATATAGGGATCTGGACTTCAGGAAGTATATACTGCGGGAATGGAAGCTCTTTTTAGTAGATAATCAGAAAGGGGAGGTAGACCCGTTAATACTCTGGGAAGCGGGGAAGGCGGTTATGAGAGGAAAAATCATAGCATACACAGCGAGCTCTCGCAAGCGGAGGGAAAAAGAGCTGATAGAGAATTTAACTCAGTTGCAAGAGGCACGGGGAGCAGCAGTAAGAGGGAATGCAGCAGCCCAGAATAAATTTAAAGAGATAAAAACCAAGATCAACGACTTACTTAATCAGAGGGCGTTGGAAGACATTCAACTATATAAATACCGTCTTCACAGATGGGGTAACAAAACTGGGAAATTGCTGGCTAATATGGTGAGAGGTAGAGCAGCAAAACAAGTGATAACCTGCATTAAGGGAGGAAATGGGAAGCTTGTGGATAAGGAGGAAGACATTCAGAAGGCCTTTGTAGGTTTTTATAAGACCCTCTATGATCGGGGGCACTATGATAGAGAACAGAGAGAGACCTTTTTTTAAAGACCTGAGACTTCCTTCATTGACTCAAGAGCAAAGGGACACCCTTAATGCACCCGTGCAAGGCCAGGAGATACAGCAAGCAATAAAGAAACTCAAATTAGCCAAGATACTGGGGGGGGAGGGGGCAGATAGCAGGCCCATTTAGTGACCTATGTGAGGCACTCTGTCATTGCCAAAGCTGGGCAGGGATAAGGAGCTGTTAGGATCGTACCGCCCAATTTCCCTCTTAAATCAAGACATTAAACTTTTTGCTGGTATTATGGCCGCCCACCTGGGAAAGGTATTACCTTCGTTGGTACACACAGACCAAACAGGGTTTGTTCCAGGAAGGTATGCCTCCACTAACATCCTAAGGGCCATGAGTGTGCTTCAGGAAACGGGGGGGGGGGGGGGGGGTAGACAGGGGGATAACCTGCTAGTGAGCCTAGACGCGGAGAAAGCATTTGACAAAATACTGTGGGATCATCTTTTCTGGGTGTTGCCGCAGTTCGGAATCTTAGGGGAATTTTTACAGGGAGTTAGAGCCTTGTATAGGAATCCTACTGCACAAATCTTAATTAATAATATGCTTTCTCCGTCGTTTGAGTTACAAAGAGGTACTAGACAGGGATGCCCCCTGTCACCCATGCTTTTTGTATTGGCTTTGGAACCCTTAGCAAGTAAAATCCGACAATCAGTGGAGGTGCAGGGTATTAGTGTGGGGAAGAGCGAATATAAAATTAATCTCTTTGCGGACGACATGTTAATATTTCTAGGGCAGGCGTCCAAAGGGATTCCCATACTAATAGATATCCAACGATTTGGAACCTTTTCAGGGTTACGCATAAATTTTGACAAGCTATGGCACTGTCTGCTAGTTGCGCATGTAGAGATCAACCCGACTTTCCCTTAGATTGGGCAAAAGGGGCAACGAAATATTTGGGAGTCTACTTACACTTGGACTGTGCGGTCATGTATAAGAAGAATGTTTGCGAAAAATTAGATCAGGTTAAACAGTTGTGTACTAAATGGCGGGAGGTCCCAGTGTATTTCCTGGGAAGAGTGGCAGTAGTCAAAATGGTGCCGTTTCCCAAGATATTATACGCCCTACAAATGATGCCGCTGTGGATTGCTAGCAAAGATGAGGCAGCCTATCGAAGGGATGATTTTGTCTTTTATCTGGAGAGGGCGACGGGCTAGAATAGGGTTCCAAAAGCTTACTCAGGCAAGGCAGGAGGGGGGAGTCAATCTCCCAGATCTTAGGATGTACAATGTAGCTGCAATTGTCCGATGGATGCATGAAATATATACGGGCACTTTAAGTTTGCACCACCGGAGGTATGGGATAATGCAGCTCATCCATGGTCAGTTTTCAATGCCCTTCATTCTGAGAGGAGGGGGCAAGATTGTCCCCTTTATTGAAACCGCTTAGAATGGCTTAGGATTGGTGGAGACAGAAAGTGGGAGAGGCTACGGGTCCTTCCCCATTCATAGAATTCCAAAATAATCCCGATTTCCCCTCAGGGCAGGGTATCTCTCCTTTTCGAGCCTGGGCTCAGAGGGGTTGTAGATTTGTAGGACAGATGGGAGAGGGGGGACAGCTGTTAGTTCCATCCATCGAGGAGTGTCAAACTAGATGGGATATACCCAAATCATTTTCCTTTTCGTATATGCAGCTTAGGCATTATATCCTTTTAGTCCGTAATAATGATAAGCAGATTCCTGCATTTACAGCCTTAGATGTGATATTTAAGCAGATGCCAGAGGGAAGTAATAAGCTTTCAAATTAGTACCACCTGGGCAAAACAAAAATGCCCAGTGCAACGACTGTCTCTCTGGCCAACAAGTGGTCTGATATGCTGGGGGTGGAGGTCTCGGTAGCTGAGATACAAAAAGGTTTTGACCTGGCATACAGAATAACCCCCAAAGTCAGCTGCCATGAAATTCAGCTAAAAATTCTACATTGTGCGTATATTACCAGGAGTAGAGGAAAGGCAATGGGCCTATGGGAATCAGCGGACTGTGATAAATGTGTAAATCACGAGGGTAAACTGGTACATCACTTTCTCGAGTGTAAGGTGTTGCAGTCATTTTGGAGGGGAGTTCTGCAGCATTTGATAGAGGTAATTGGATTCCAAGTGGAATGGAGCTACAAAATATTACTGCTGGGTTTAGACTCCGAGTTGGCGGAGCAGGGGATTCCGTCCTTGTGTGGTAGGTTTGTGTTATTATCCCTGGTGCTTGCCAAAAGAGTCATACTAAATCACTGGGTAGATAAAAAGCCACCACCAGTTGCCCAATGGTACGCTGCTATGAAGCATATGGCAGTGTGGGAAGGAGGGAAGGAACTGGAGTTGGAGGGTGAAAGGGAGAGATTGTTTGCAGGGCATAAAATTTGGAAAAGAAGCTATGAGTATATCTCAAAGCTAACCAGCACGAGGACACTTGAACAATAACACCAGTTGGGTACGTGGTCATTCCTTGTAGTAAGTCTCCGGAGGGAAGGAGGGGAGGAGGGGGGATATTTTCGGGGGGGGGGGGTGGAAGGGGAGGGGAGGGGATAAAATGAAAATTGGTGCAAGAGAATAAGGCAAGTCATGTTGACAGCTGAGGTCTCATATTATGTTGTATAACCGTTTATAGATGGGGTTTTGAGCCGGGAGACCTCTATGTTTGACGATTGCTGATATATGTTTGTTGATGTAGTGTTTTTTTATTGATACAGTTTGTTCATGGTTACACTTGTGTATTTCTCTTGCCAATAAAGATTATTAACAACAAAAAAAAGACCAGGTGCTCAAGGTAGGGAGAGGGAGAAAAGTTGGACATGAAGGTGGAGGAGAGGAGAGGAAAGGAGATATGCACAAGCGGGGAAGGGGAGAAAGAGGGAAGTTGGATCCAGGGAGAAAAGATGGACAATGGATGGTAGGGAAGAGAAAGGGGAAAATGCTGAACAATGGGGGAGGGGAGAGAGATGGGACAGGAAGATGCTGGTGGTGGGAGGTAAAAGGGATATGGAGATATCAGGCTACAAGGGTGAGGATGGGAAAAAGAGGGAACAATTGCTGGGCTGGAAGGGTCGAGGGAGGGAGACACTGGGAATGGTGGAAAGCATGGGGGAGAGGCCCAGGGAGTGGAGATGCAAGAAATAAATGAGAGAACAGTGATTACTGGGGTAGAAATATGGTAATGGTGCGTAGATTGAAGATGGAAAGGAATGATAGGCTGGGATGGAGAGAGATGGGGAATGGGAGAGCTAGTGGGTGAAAGGAAATGGAAATGTGATAGATATCTGAAAAGTAAAAAGAAGGAAAAGATTTAGAAAGAGGATGAAATTTGAGTGTATAGAGGCAGAAAAGAAAAAAGAAAGAAAGGAAAGAGCTAAAATGGAAAGATCAATATTTCAGAGGCAAGTGTAGTAAGGAAATGAAATGACAGGAGAAAAAAGACAAATGGACATCTGCTTGAAGAATTAGCAGAAGACAGACAGGAAAGCGGGAAAGAGAAATTGGAACCAACATGATTGAAAAATAAAATGTCCAGACAATAAAGGTAGAAAAATCATTTTATTTTGAATGTTTCAAATGGAATATGTTAGCTTTGGGAAATGTGCATAGTGGATGTCTTTTTATTGTGTTAAGTTGAAAAGGAAATGCGCTTTGTGTTTTTTTTCTCCAGTGTTGCAGTGCATGCTGAGGTTCCCAGTTCAATTTTGTCTACATATTTTTATTTCGAATTTGTGATCCCTTGTTCTGTAATTTGTGAGGGTCTGTCAATGTGACTGTAATGGCAGATGAAGAGATTGGAGAGGACAGGGAATTGGGGGAGGGGCTTCTTTATTTTCTGCCCTGGTCACCAGCATGGTTAACAGCAGCCCTGACCCTTGCTGTAGCTAGTGGGGATCGCCAAGCCCTACTAGATGGGGATCTCTTCCAAAGCTGGCCAGAGCTGCCTTCCACCGAGCTTGGAAGATGGGGGCAGCATCCTGGAGCCACTGACAACTAAGCATGTATGGGGTGCTGGCATCAGTGGCTCGAGTAGTTGCTGCTGCCTGCTGGGCTTGGCGGAGAGGAGTTCTGGCCATCTCTAGTGGAGATTGGGAATCCTTGTCAGCTAAAGTATTTATATTTTGAGTTGGGAAGTGCTGGGGGAGAGGGGGAAGAGAGAACATTTTGTGCCCACCCACTTTGTGCTCAGGCCCACCCAAAATTGGTTGTATGGCTACGCCACTGGGCGGGACAGTGTTAAAAGTTATGAACACACTCAACAAGGGGAAAACAAACACACTGCCCCGCCCCAGGGGTTAGTTGCTTAGTCAAATGCCCACCTGTAGTGTTAGTGGGTTAGACCACTGCCCCCTCCCCCCTCCCCCCTCCGTGGTCGCTCAGTCCTTCCTGAAGACCTGCAGAGACAACAGGGATGAGATCCTCTCCCCTGAAATTAAAAGATAGTTAATTGCAGCCAAGTAAGATGCTTGACAATTTGTTCTGTCTAACCGGTATCCCTTTGTGTCTGCACCTGTAAAAGATAAACACAAACAGCTCATTTGTCAGAAACAGTTTTCATAATTCTCTTTCTCACTCAGGATGGCAGCAAAATTCCTAGAGTGATATGGTCTGAATTGATGAAGAAGGGATATTAAAATAGGTCCATATTAATCACCAGCCTTCCTAATACAAATTTGGTAGGCTACAGGTGACACTTATCAACAATTTGGTAAGGGCCATTCCAGCTAGCTAAAAATTTGTGAGACTTGGCCCTTTCTTTCTCGAAATAATAATAGAAGGCCTTATCATCAATTTGATATTCCTTTGCAGTAGGTTTCAGATCATAATATGCCTTTTGTCCTCTGGCCACTTTGTCAAGGTTTCTTTGTGCAAAGGAATATGCTTCCTGGAAGAGTTGGTGGGTGATATACTTATATGCAGTAGTGGCACTTGTGAGATTGACATCCTGTGTTCGGTATAGCAGGTGGATGTGTAGAGTCATTTCCCTACCCATCATCATCTCAAATGGTGACAGCCCCATGGAACAGTAAGGTGACCTAATAGCCATTAATACCAATAGTAACTTAATATCCCAATCTCTGCCAGAGGTGGACACATACTTTTTCAGCATATTAGCAACTGTTTGGTTTAGACTTGTAGAAAGATGCTTTATAAACATGCTTTATTAACAGGGTGTGGCTCAGAGACATGTGGAGGGGCATAATCGAACGTGAACGCCCATGTGTAAGGACGTCCATCTCCGAGAACAGGTCCGTGAAGGGGCGGGCCGAACCGTATTTTCAAAAAACATGGACGTCCATCTTTTTTTTCGAAAATACGGTTTGTGCCAGGCAAATGCCATGGATTTGGGCGGTTTTTGAGCTGGGCGTTTTCATTTTTCAGCGATAATCGAAACCGAAGCAGCCCAGCTCAAAAACGACCAAATCCAAGGCTTTGGGTCGTGGGAGGGGCAGGATTCGTAGTGCACTGGTCCCCCTGACATGCCAGGACACCAACTGGGCACCCTAGGGGGCACTTTTAAAAAATAGAAAAAAACATTAAATTACCTCCCAGGTGCATAGCTCCCTTACCTTGGATGCTGAGACCCCCAAATCCCCCCCAAACCCACTCCCCACAACTCTACACCATTACCACAGCACTTAATGGTGAAGGTGGGCACCTACATGTGGGTACAGTGGGTTTTGGGGGGGGGGGTTTAGAGAGCTCCCATTTCCCACCACAAGTGTAACAGGTAGGGGGGGATGGGCCTGGGTCCACCTGCCTGAAGTCCACTGCACCCACTAAAAACTGCTCCAGGGACCTGCATACTGCTGTGATGGAGCTGGGGATGACATTTGAGGCTGGCATACAGGCTGGAAAAAAAAGTTTTTAAAGTTCTTTTTTTTTGGTGGGAGGGGATTAGTGACCACTGGGGGAGTCAGGGGAGGTCATCCCTGATTCCCTCCGGTGGTCATCTGGTCATTTAGGGTCCAAAAAAGTGGCCTAAATTCTCGCTAAAAACACCTTTATTTTTTCGATTATCGGCCGAGGGCGTCCATCTCTCCTCGGCCGATAACCACACCCCAGTCCCGCCTTCACCACGCCTCCGGCATGCCCCCATCAACGATTTGGCGCCTGCAAGAGAAAGACGTCCATCTCCCAATTTAGGTCGGAATTTGGGCGCCTTTCTCTTTCGATTATCAGCTGGAGAGGCTCATGGCAGCATTAGCTCTGTGGTTTACAGTCTCTTTACTGTTTCCTATAACAGTTCACAGTTTCACAAATTTTTGAACTGAGAACAAAGGAATGTACAGCACTGATAACAGAGAGCCGGTTTAGACGAGCTTAGATGACCTGTTCCTTGCCAAATCCAAAGGTCACTACTCCATCCTCTTCCTCCTCGACCTATCCGCCGCTTTTGACACTGTCAATCACAACCTACTTCTCGCCACACTGTCCTCATTTGGGTTCCAGGGCTCTGTCCTCTCCTGGTTCTCCTCTTATCTCTCCCACCGTACCTTCAGAGTACATTCTCATGGTTCTTCCTCCACCCCTATCCCGCTCTCTGTTGGAGTTCCTCAGGGATCTGTCCTTCGACCCCTTCTTTTTTCAATCTATACCTCTTCCCTGGGCTCCCTAATCTCCTCTCATGGTTTCCAATATCATCTTTGTGCTGATGACACCCAGCTTTATCTCTCCACACCAGACATCACTGCAGAAACCCAGACCAAAGTATCGGCCTGCTTATCCGACATTGCTACCTGGATGTCCAACCGCCACTTGAAACTGAACATGGCCAAGACTGAGCTTATTGTCTTCCCTCCCAAACCCACCTCCTCTCCCTCCACTCTCTATCTCAGTTGATAACACCCTCATCGTTCCAGTCTCATCTGCCTGCAATCTCAGAGTCATCTTCGACTCCTCCCTCTCCTCTGCGCATATCCAGCAGATTGCCAAGACCTGTCGGTTCTTCCTCTATAACATCAGCAAAATTCGCCCTTTCCTCTGTGAGCACACCACCCGAACTCTCATCCACTCTCTCATTACCTCTCGCCTTGACTACTGCAACCTACTCCTCACTGGCCTCCCACTTTGCCATCTATTATTATTATTATTTATTATTTATTGCATTTGTACCCCACATTATCCCACCTTTTTGCAGGCTCAATGTGGCTTACAGAGTGTTATGATGCAGTCATTACATGATCTTAAATACATAAGCTGAAAGTAAATGAATTAGATGCAAGGTCATTACGTGATTTTAAATACATAAGCTAAAAGTAGATGAGTTAGATGCAAGGTGGTAGAAAGGTGTTGTGAGAGGCGTTTTTGATGCACCCCCTTCAGTCCGTTCAGAACTCTGCTGCACGTCTTATCTTCCGTCTGGACCGATATACTCATATCACCCCCTCCTCAAGTCACTTCACTGACTTCCGAACAGGTACCGCATACAGTTCAAGCTTCTCCTATTAACCTACAAATGCACTCGATCTGCAGCCCCTCCTTACCTCTCTACCCTCATCTCCCCTTACATTCCTACCCGTAACCTCCGCTCTCAAGACAAATCACTCCTCTCAGTACCCTTCTCCACCACCGCCAACTCCAGACTCTGCCCTTTCTGCCTCGCCTCACCCCATGCCTGGAATAAACTCCCTGAGCCCATACGCCAGGCCCCCTCCTTGCCCATCTTCAAAGCCTTGCTCAAAGCCCACCTCTTCAACGTCGCCTTCGGCACCTAACCACCATACCTCTATTCAGGAAATCTAGACTGCCCCCACTTGACACATGACATTTCGCCCATTAGATTGTAAGCTCTTTTGAGCAGGGATTGTCCTTTTTTGTTAAACTGTACAGCGCTGCGTAACCCTAGTAGCGCTCTAGAAATGTTAAGTAGTAGTAGTAGTAGCTTGGAAGGGGCAGTACCCAGCAAGTGCATATGTATATGAAAGCTAGATATTAGTATAAAAGTAAGTGTGTGATAAGAGGAAAACGAGCATTGTTTCCAGACTCCTAGTTGTGAGTGCCTGTGAATCCTGCTCCCTTGAGAATGATTACTATTTGTCCTTCTCAAGTCTTTGAAACCTTTCTTTTATTCTCCTCTGTAATACTTAATAAAGCCAGCTTAATTTGATTTACTACTACTTTGTAGATCCAATTTATTTCAGGTTTTAAAGCCTCGGGTCCCAGAAGGCTTTGCTTGCCTTGGACCCTGAACATTTGGCGAGCCAGCCAGGAGTCCTGAGAGGTGCCTCTGCCCGAAGTGGGTCGTTGTGTTTTTGGAGCCCTGGAGAGGTGATTCCGTTGTTGTATCGGTACCATGAAAAGTGATTGTCCGGATTAGCGCTTCCGGTTTTTAATGTGTTTTTCATCGCAGACAGCAGCTGTAAGTATAATTGCTTTTGCTTTAATAGGCTTTGTTTCGCTACACTGTATTATTTGTTACCTAAATCCAGTTTGTCATAAGGCTGGTATCTTTTCCTTGCCGACGCTGTGAGGCAGACTAATGCGGGTCCCTTAGACCTAACGTCTCTCTCAGCAGCAACTCCTTTTAGAACTTCACAGGGAGTGCACTCACAACAAACACATATTGCTTTAGTTGACTGATTGTCTATTACTGCAGGGTAGACACAATATCCACTTTAAGCCCCGTTCAGGTCTGTAAACTCTTTCCCCTTAGGAAACAGGAGATCATAGATATAAACCGACAATGGGTTAAATGGACTGCGAGGGATGCTTTCTTGTCCTGGCCAGACGAGGGAAGCTTCCAAGCCAGCCATATGAATAACCTATTGAAATTCCTAGAATGTAATAAGAAAAATAAAACCAAAAAAATGTTATCACCCAGATTTCTGCCTTACAGACCAAAACATCCCCATTGGTAGAAACTTCACCCACCAGCATTTCACCCGGAGACAAGGTCCACCGGAAGAATTTCACCCATTAAATTGTACAGTGTAAAATGCCATACATTGCTAGAGTCTAACTCTTTCTTGTCCTGGTCCAAGGAGGGATCTTTACTGCTCCATTATCTCATAGCCTTGCTGAGAGTCTTGCCGAATTGTGCGAGGGCTAAAAGCTCAGCACAGCATTCATTACTGTGTGAACTTTGGAATAAAGTGGAAAAAGTGCTGGAGAGTTTATCGTACAGACAGGGAGAATATTTGTCTAGGTTTCTTGTGGCGTCACTTAGTAGAGGAAAGAGGGATGGCTTTTAAAGTTGAAAACAGTCTGTGTTACTTGATAAAAAAAGAGCTGTTCTGTGACTAGAAAAGTCATATCTTTTTGAACTTTCTTTTTCTTGCTTCTTAGCAGAGGTTTTCTGGAGTTTAAGCAGACACTGCAAAGATAGACATTTGAATTCACTGTCACTTAACTGTATTTCAAAACAATGTTATCACATGCAAGTTAAGAACATAAGAATAGCCATACCAGGACAGACCAATGGTCCATCTAACCCAGTATCCTGCTTCCAACAGTGGCAAATCCAGGTTACAACTACTGGCAGAATCCCAATTAGTAGCAACATTCCATGCTACCAATCCTGGGGCAAGCAGTGGCTTCCCCCATGTCCATCTGAATAACTATGGACTTTTCCTCCAGAAACTTATCCAAACCTTTTTAAAACCCAGATACACTAACTGCAGCAAGTTCCAGAGCTTCACTATTCTTTGAGTGAAAAAATATTTCCTCATAGTTTCATTGAATGCCCCCTGGTCTTTGTACTTTTTGAGAGAGTGGAAAAATCGATTCACTTCTACTCATTCTACACCACTTAGGATTTTATAGACCTCAATCATATCCTCCCTCAGCTGTCTCTTTTCCAAGCTGAAGAGCCCTAACCTCTTTAGCCTTTCCTCATATGGGAGGAGTTCCATCCCCTTCATTTTGGTTACTCTTCTTTGGACCTTTTCTAATTCTGCTATATCGTTTTTTACTACTACTACTACTATTTAACATTTCTAAAGCGCTACTAGGGTTACGCAGCACTGTACAATCTATCTATATAAAACGCACCTCCAACGTTCTAATGAAGCCTCACTTTCCCAACATTCTAAAGTGAGGTGGCTGAGACCGCTTTTTGCTCCTTGAGTGTCTGCCCCGCCCACGCGTCAAACGTTATGACATCGGGGGCGGAGCAATGACACTCAACCAATCGCATGAGGCAGCCTCAGTGATCGAAAACAAAAAAAAAACCTGCTGACACGAAGGGAAGGGACAGCTGGAGAAGGTCGCCCACCAAGCCACACCCCTTCCCTAACGACTCACTCACTGAGGCATGATGAGTGATAGAAAAAAAAACTCAGCTGAAGCAAATGGAACGGACAGCAGCACAGCCAAGAGAAACAACGTAAAACAAACTCTGTCTCACAACACGATCCCAGTTCCCCCCCTTCACACACCCTATAACCCTCCCCCAGCGAGGAGAAACAACGAAGATCGCCCACCAAGCCACACCCCCCCCCCCCCCCCATAACGACTCAATCACTCAGACAGGATGAATGATAGAAAAAAAAACCATCAAGTAAACGGAAGGCAGACGACCACAGCCAGCACAAACAAAGAAGGTAAGGCTGAAAAAAAAATCTGTCTCACAAAGCAATACACCCATGCAGCCTCACAGTTTCCAAACCCTGCCCCCACCTCTGATACTCTCCTCTGATACTGGCACACACACCAACACAGAAATACACTGCAGCCTCACAATTAGCAAAGCCTGCCCCTACCTTCCACCATCAACCCTCTCACTCACATACACACTGATGAACGATCCCAGTTCCACCCTTCCCAACCCCCAACTTGCTGAAAAAAAAAAATGACAATCATCTGACTTGGCTCAGAATTAGCCCAAACACATGAGGTGAGCCAAAACCAGATCCCAGTTCACACCCTGCCACCATCAACCCTCTCACACACATACACACTGATGCACGATCCCAGTTCCCCCCCATCACACCACCCCACCCCCCTACAACCCCCCACCCCTCCCCCTGTCAATCTCTAAACAGAAGAACTGCTAAGCTGCTGTAAAAAAACATGGACACACATCTCACTTCCCTCACAATGAGCCCCGACACCAGTGGCGTTCCTAGGGGTGCTGACACCCGGGGTGGATCGCCGATGCACCCTGCCCACCCCCCGGGTGCATCACCCCCCAGTGCAGTGCGACCCCCCCCCCCCCGGCGAAAGGATAACCCCCATCCCGGCGAACAACCCCCCCCCCCCCCCCGGGTGCACGCCTCTGGGGGGGGTGTGCCGCGGGCCGGTCAATTTCGTTGGTTTCCATTCTCCCTCTGCCCCGGAACAGGAAGTAACCTGTTCCGGGGCAGAGGGAGCATGGAAACCAACGTAGCTGACCGGCGCGCGGCACCCCCCCAGCGGCGTGCACCCAGGGCGGACCGCCCCCAACGCCACCCCCTTGGTACACCACTGCCCGACACATGAGGTCAGCCAAAACCAGATCCCTTCGCCCCCCAACCCCCTACAACCCCCCCACGTCCCCCTCCCCCTGTCAATCTCACACACACAGGACATGGATACAACATGGCCACTCCCACTTCCCCCCTTTGCCTCCCAGCCCCCTACAAACCCCAGCCCCCCTTCCCCCTGTCAATCTCACACACACACACACACGACATGGATACAACATCGCCACTCACTCAATGCTAAACAACCTCCAACCAGGATCCCAGTTAACACCCCTCCCCCACCCCCAACTCACACACATACACTGATGCAGGACATAGATACATAGGCACTCACACTCTATGTATTCCACACTCAATCACTGACACCCCACCCCCCAGCATTGGTAACCCCTCCACCCCTCAGTTCCTCACATACACTCATTGCATCTCTCCTCAAAACTTAAAAAAAAAAAAACTACCAGCACTCTTACAAACAGCCCACACAACACAACAACGCTGACCAAACTCTAAACTGCCTGCCACCCACTCCCACTAAAGCAGCATCAACCCTATCACACTCTGTCTCACTCTCTCTGTCAAACACACACACTCACACATTCACTCACTCCCTATCACACAGTCACTCTCACACACACACTATCAAACATACACACTCAGAGGAAAACCTTGCTAGCGCCCGTTTCATTAGTCAGAAATGGGCCTTTTTTACTAGTTTAACATAAAGGACAGTCCCTGCTCAAAGAGCTTACAATCTAAAGGACAAGTGAACAGTCAGTCCGATAGGGGTAGTCAAATTGGGGCAGTCTGGATTTCCTGAGATATTTTAGATATTGTAATAACTGTAATCCTGGTAGTAAACCCTCAGGGGAATGGTAGGCTCCCTTCAGCAGTCCAAAAACAAAGTCGTTCCAGACGACACAGTTTTAGTTCAAAGCAGTTTATTTCCCCTCCTCCACAAATTTCAGTTCAAAGGGGTTAAGGTTGAGAGGCAAGATGGCGTCTGAATAGGACGTGTGTGAAACAGCTCCTTACTCAACTCCCTCTTGCTGTCTTTTTTCCTTAAAAAATACATTTCCATGCCCAAGAGACGGGGCAAACAGAGGGCTTACCCTGCTCCCTCTGCAAGACAGGAATTGGGACCGATGGACCGTTTCACTGTTCCCAGAGTAGAATTGACTGGGCAACAACCCTTGCTGCAGGAGGGATTGATGAGAGGAGAACCGACCTACCTGCCTGAGGGAGAGACCACTCTGAGCCCAGAGGAACGGAGTCCTCCTTCGATGCCTGCAATGCTGGCAGACCAGAGCCCTGGATTGACTAGACCCAATGAGGAGATGTCTGATCTGGGAGCAGGGGCAGACTCTGCTAGCAGAACGCCGAGTGCAGCAGTGCTGGTGGTTACTGCTGAGAATACCGAAGGAGTAGGAGTTGAATCACAGGAGAGCAAGACTGGCTCTGAGAAAGGAGCTCAGGAAGAGGTAACATTGAAATTATTTCCTAAAAAACCGGAGAAAATAACCCTAGAAAAAATTTGGGATGCTTTGGAATGTTTAGAAGATTCTTTAACCCAGAAACTATCTCCAATAGTTAAAGTTACTCAATCAAATCAAGCTAAAATAGCAGACTTGGAAAAACAGTTGGAACAATCTAAAACTTTTGAACAAACAATTATACTTGAAACTAATCAAATTAAAGAGAGTCAAATAACTTTAATAAAAGAAAATGTATACTTACAGAGGAAAATAGAAACTTTAGAAAATTTACAAAGGATGAAAACATTGAGATTTATAAATTTTCCTAAAGTTCCAGCAGTGGCTCCTTTAATAACATTCAAAAGATATCTTTCTGAAGTATTAAAAATTACTGAACAATTGTTTCCACCTGTAGCAAGGATGTATTATTTGGCTCCCTATGTTAAGAAACCAAGTGAGCGCATAATACCATCTATGGAAACCCCATTTGAGGAGCTAAATTTGAATTTATCACAAACAATTGAAGATGAACTATGTGGAGTACAACCTGCTACATTAATTATAGACTTTGTTCTACAGCCGGATCGGGACTGGATCTTGAAAACTTTCTTTAAACATAGACATGAAGTCTTTCTGAATTGCAAAGTCAAAGTATTTCCTGATATTGCTAGACAAACTCAGAAAAGACGTCAGTCTTTTTTGAAACTTCGTGATCGTGTATTGTCACAGGGGGGAATTTTCTGGCTTAATTTTCCTTGCAAATGTGTTGTTAAATTTCAATCAATTAAATATGTTTTCTTTGAGAGTGATCAGTTAGCAAAATTCCTGGACTCCAGACAAGAACCAGCCGTAAACTCTCTTGTGCTTCCTCCATTAGTATCTACTCCGTGATAGGATAAGTGGGAACATGTTCTACTCATTTTTTCCTATGTTAACCAATTTTTGAATTGTGCCTTGCCTATAATTGTGGACTTTAGCAGTAATTATCATTTAATAGATTTTCTTTATAAAATATTTTCTTGTATGGTATGGTAATACTCCTTTTCTGTACAAGTGTATCTTGTAAAATTCATTAAAATTACAAATAAATTAAAAAAACAAAAACAAAGTCGTTCCAGACGACACAGTTTTAGTTCAAAGCAGTTTATTTCCCCTCCTCCACAAATTTCAGTTCAAAGGGGTTAAGGTCTCATTTAGTTTCAAAACAAAGCAAAAAAGGAAAAACCCTCCCTTTAAATCCAAGTTCGCCCAGGTCCAACCACCTGGGTTTCAGTTTTAAAAGTCTTTCCGCTTGGGTGGTTGCAGAATGGCAGTACATCTCCCACAACACAGCTACTTGACTCCTGTGACAACCCACTGCCTTCAATCCCTGCAACTCTGCCCAAAAGTACAATTACAGTCCATGCCAACCGGTTCCTCCAAACCTGGGGTGCTGGGCCCTCCAGACTCTCCTTCCTCCAAGCACTCCATTAACTCTGCTTCTCTGCTAGTTTGTTGGTTAGAGACCTCCTCCCCCTCTCAGGTGGAAGGAATCTTGTACTGATTTCTGACCCAAGGGAATTGAGCTCTGTCATCACGGCTCCCCCTTCTGGCCCTCGTCTGCCATAGCAGCAGCTCTCTCCAGTCCTTCCCCCCCCCCCTTCCCCGTGGTGTTCCTACCAGGTTTTGGGACCTACCCCCCTGATTCCTTCTCCCAGGGCCTTGTGGGGAATGTAGTCTGGCCCCACACCTCCTCCTGACCTGCTTAGAACCTCCAACCTCCTTACACACCCCCTACCTCCTCCTGACCTGCTTAGAACCTCCAACCTCCTTACACACCCCCTTCAAATAATTGCGACTCCCTGCTTCCTCCAGGCTACTTGCTGGGGAGTTCGCAATTTGGGACAGGGCGTCAGCGTTCCCGTGAAGCTTCCCCGCCCTATGCTGTATCTCAAAGGAAAAAGCTTGTAACGCTAAATACCAGCGGGTGAGCCTGGCATTCTGACCCTGCATTTGTTGGAGCCATTTCAGAGGTGCGTGGTCAGTAATCAAAACAAAAGGATTGCCTTGCAGATAGTATTTCAGAGCTTCTATAGCCCATTTTATAGCCAAACACTCCTTCTCTATAACAGCATAATGCTGTTCTGCCGGGTGCAGTTTCCTACTCAGAAAAAGGACAGGGTGCTCCTCCCCTCCAAACTCTTGGGATAACACAGCCCCCAAGCCCGTCTCTGATGCGTCTGTTTGTAACAGGAAGGGCTTCTCAAAATCTATTCCTTTTAAGACCGGTTCCTGACACAGGAGGTCTTTCAACATTTGGAACTCCCCACGTCCTGCCTCTGTCCAATTTAGGACATTAGGGCAACTTTTCCTAAGCATGTCAGTTAGGGTGCTTGATCTATCCACAAATCTAGGGATGAATCTGCGATAATATCCTATCAGCCCCAAAACCCCCCTCAATTGTTTTTTGGTGTGGGGCAGCAGAAAATCACACACTCTCTGCACTTTATCCCTTAGGGGTTTGATAACTCCCCCTCCCACAATGTATCCCAAGTATTTTACCTCTTCACTAGCAAACACGCATTTCTTTGGGTTCACTGTTAGGCCTGCCCGCCTGAGGGATTCTAGCACAGCTTTGACTTTGGGCAAATGGGACTCCCAATCTGAGCTAAAAATGACAATATCATCCATGTACACGGCTGCGTAGTCAGAATGCCACCTCAGCAACTGATCAGCCAATCGTTGGCAGCATGCCGCCGCCCCATTTAACCCAAATGGCATTCGTCTAAATTGGAATAACCCTATAGGTGTGCCAAAGGCTGTTTTGGGCTTAGCCTCCTCTGTCAGCGGCACTTGCCAATACCCTTTTGTAAGATCTAAGGTAGTTAAATACTGAGCATGCCCCAGTTTGTCAAGTAAGTCATCTATTCGGGGCATGGGATAAGCATCAAACCGGGATATGGCATTCACCCTTCTGAAATCTATACAAAACCTCTGGGACCATCACTCTTTGGTACCAACACCACTGGACTGGACCAGGGACTCCCCGATTCCTCTATGATACCCAAGTCCAGCATTTCCTGTACTTGCCTTATAATTTCCTTCCTCTTAAATTCTGGTGTTCTATAGGGCCTCTGCCTTACAATCCTACCCGGCTCGGTGATGATATCATGGGAAACCAAATGGGTTTCCCCAGGTAGTGGATTGATAACATCCTGAAACTCCTCTATCATTTCCCTTACTCGTTGCATCTGCCCAGGGGATAGAGACTCGCCAATAACGGGTCCCCCCCCCCCTCCTGTACATCACTCAGTTGAGGACCCAACTCCTCTTCAGGGACTACCACAAACCCTTCTCTTTCTATTCACGGTTTCAATATATTTACATGGTAGGTCTGAATCCTACCTTTCGCATGCTTTACCCGATATGTCCATGGGCCTACTTTGGCTGTCACCACGCAGGGTCCCTTCCACTGAGAAGTAAACTTATGGGGGTCTGAGGCCACCATGACGAGCACTTTATCTCCTACTTGAAATTTCCTTACTTTTGTGCCCCTGTCATAATACCCTTTCTGGCTCTCTTGGCTCTGCCCCAGGGTGTCCTGAGCAAACGCCATGACCCTCTGAATCCTTGCTCTTAACTCTCTCAGGTATGTACTAACCTCCCTTGGCTCTTCCTCTCTCTCTCCACCCACGCCTCCTGAATTATGTCCAGAATGCCCCGCAGCAATCGTCCAAAGACCAATTCAAAGGGGGATACCCCTATGGATGCTTGGATATTCTCCCTACATGCATACAAAGCATAGGGTAACAACTGGTCCCAATCCTCATATTGCCCTTTCAAGCCTTTCCTTAACATCTGCTTAAGGGTTTTATTAAATCGCTCTACCATCCCGTTTGTCTGGGGATGATAGGCAGCTGTGGTAACGTGGCGTATGTTAAAAGCTTCCCACAGCTCTCTTAACTGTCTAGATTTGAAATTGGACCCTTGATCCATAAGCATTTCTCGTGGGAATCCCACTTCACAGAAAAGCTTGACCAATTCTGTCGCTATACCAGTAGCTCTTATATTTCTCATTGGGAAGGCCCAGGGAAACCTAGTGGCCCTATCCATGAGTACTAAAATGTACGCAAAACCCCTAGGTGTTCTGATGAGGGGTCCCACAATATCCATAGCCATACTTCGCATAGGTTCCCTAATAATAGGCAATGGTACCATAGGTACCCTGGGCGGGTATCGGTCCATCAACCGCTGACAGGAGAGGCAACTTTGGCAATAATTCTAGACTTCCCTATGTACACCAGGCCAAAAAAAATGCTCCAGCACCTGTTTCAACGTACTCTGGGAGCCCTTATGCCCTGCTAAAGGATGATCATGGGCCCCTTTTAGAATAAGGCTCCTAAAGACCCTGGGAATTACCAGCTGTCCTCGCACGGGGCCCCCCACCAGATCCTGTATTTCCTGGTACAACAATCCCTCCTCCACCCGAAACCGGGGAAACCCCCCTGAAGGCCCCCCTTCCACTTGTTCCCAGGCCCTTTTTAGTACTGGGTCATCTCTCTGCTCCTGTACAAAAGAGGGAAATCTCTCCACCACCTCTTGTGGCCTCCATGGCATAGCCTCTCCTTCCCCCAACTTCCTTAGGGCCCTAGCCCGGCTATGCCTCTCCACCCGCCGTGTTTCTCTAGCCTTCCTCCCTTTACCCGGTTCTCCTAGTATCTCCTCATGGAAAGGGAAGAGCTGACCTACCGAATCCTCCCCCCTATCCTGAGACTCACCCCAAGCCTTCTGAGCCCGGGTAGTCACCCACCCTGTGACCCCTTTCAACCAGGATGTGCTCTGGATCTTATTCCACAGGGCCCGGGACATCATAGACTGATTGGCCCCCAAGTCTAACTGTCACTCCTCCCACCTGAACCTCCAGGAAGAAGAAATCCTCGGGGTCTGTTCCCTTATGTCCCGCAAACCCTAGTCTTTCCCTACACTCCTTCAGCATATGGCTCGGCTTCCCACATCTAAAACACCTTCTTCCCCTGGACTGGGACCCGGGTCCCTACGACCCTCCTTCCTTTTCCCACTGGTCCCCATATTGGCATGAGTACTTCCCTCTTGACCCATACCCTCTTCGCTACTAGGGAGAAAGGGGTTAGTAGGATGTCTTCCTGCCTCAAAATACAGTTCAGCTCCTTGAATCACCCCTTCCAATGAGCGCACCCCTTGCTTGATGAGCCACTCGCGCACCGGGGTGGGTATGGCAAACAAAAACTGTTCCACTGTAATCTCCTCCACAACCTGTTCTGCAGTCTTCTGTTGCAGCTCCAACCATTTATAGGCTAAGTCTTTCAATCTCTGGGCAAAAGCCCAGGGCTGCACTTCCCTCCCCGTAGTAGTCTCCCTAAAAAGTCTCCTATAATGGTCTCTAGTAAGACCTAATCTATTTTTAATGGCTGCCACTACCTGCGCATAATCCATGGAGCTGTCCGCAGGCATGGCCCTGTATGCAGCCAGAGCTTCCCCAGCTAGGCTTCCCACCAGTCGAACAGCCCACTGTTCTTTCGGCCATTGCACTGCCCTTGCAATCCTCTCAAATGTAGCGATAAAGTCATCCACATCATCACCCTCCCCCATTCGTCCCAAAGAAAAAGGTCCAAAAGGAGTGGTTCCTACCCCCATGGGTAAACCGGCCACTGTACCCGGGGCTGCAACTTTATCCAACAGGCTCCCTATGGCTTGTATCTGACCTTGCACTGCCTGGAAAAAAAGCAAAACAGCGAAGATGACTAACAAAAACAAAAATAATCCAAAATTTAAAAAAAGATCAAATTTGTATTTAATACAAATACATAAAAGAATTAAAAAATGAAAAAGACGACACTTGTTTATAAAAAAATTAAAACACTTTATTAATTAAAGGATAGCAGGGAGAAACGGAGTCAACACAGCTGTGTTTCGGCCGTGCAGGCCTGCATCAGGAGTCTATTCAAATGAAAACATATAAATAACATAAGATGAATAAAAGCATATAAATATAAAGAGACATTACAAATATTTTAAAACATCCACCTATTGCAAGAGAGGTCATCAGATGAACATAAAACCAAAATATGATGGTCGAATATTGACTAGACTATCCTATTACATATCAGAACTAGTCATCCTTCTGGAGAAATACAAAATATATAAGTAAAGTAGGAACAATATATGAATAATATCTGGTTAACAAAAACAAAATCATTCTTTAAATAATATTCTATTAACCATACACAAGATGATATAAATATCTCTCTAGTGATTATCAAGCACAAAGGGCAATAGACAATGTGCAATAAATAATTTAAAAACTGATAAGAATCGAATCAATGTCAAATAAACAATAATAGGAAATTAATGGTTATTGTAAAAATATTCATACATTTTTATATGAGCAGTATTTAATATTGCATATTAAGGCTATGTATAAGAAATATGATAAATAAATATATAACAGATATTTACCTTCTCACCGTGTGTTGATTTTTAATTCTATCCAATTACAAAGAAAATATGTGTGTCTGAAAAAAGATTATACCATGAAGAAAGATGTAAAACCCAATGAATTAGCCTGGAAATACAAATATCTCAATGAGGTGAAATATTAAAAGGTGGTGGTAAGGGCTCCTCCCAGAAATGGCTGTGTGGCAAGTGTGCACTTACTCCACAGTCATTTCCTTTTTTCTTTTTTGCCTTTTACCAGCTGCAGTAAAAGGGTGCCTTGGCACACAACAAATCGGCGCACTGATGCTACCGCGGGCAGGGCCGGCCCTAGGGTTTCTAGCGCCCTCCTGCAGTCTATTAGTCGGCGCCCCTACCCATCCAGAGGTAGGATCACTATGGCTCCACCCCCACAGTAGACACACCCCTTTTACCAGCCATGGCATCATTGAAAATATTACACCAGTATAGAAGAAAAATAACTTAGCACACAGACCAGGAATTAGGAGAACAGACAGTCTTGCGAACTCTGAAAAACAATGTGTTATCAAAATTTCAGAATCTAACAAACAGATCCCTATTCAGACACTTAGCCTTGCAGTCACACATGTAGAACAGAGATAGCCCCTCTTCAAATTCTTCAAAAATTAACCTGAAATCCTAAGAAGTTAGACTCTGCATGCAGCACAATAGCCTTCCCATCGAGCACAGCTTAGGATCTAACTGGGACAGACTTAATCAGCATAAACTAACATATTCTACAATCTGAGTTGGACAGACTAACAGGAGTTACTGAAGTGGGAATGAGAGATAGGTGATGGTTAGGAATTGAAAGCAGGCATCTAGCCCTCCTGTCCTGTGAGTTGCTGTGTTGGGGGTGGGGGGTGGGGGGTGGGGGTGGAAAAGGGTGGGTCAGGTGCAGCACTAAACAGCAGTCTCTGACAAAACAAGGGTCCAGGCTCTGCTGTGCTGTCTCTGTCTGAGCCCTCTCTGGGCAGAGGACAGAGGTTAGCTGAGCTCCTCTGACAAACACAAGGAGGATATTTCTCTGCTTGGGAGGGGGGAGGGGACGGGACAGAGAGCTGACAGCTTTGGATCCAGACTGAGATGAGCAGCAGAGATTAGATACTCAGCAGAGCTTGATTGCTTGCAAAGTGACGCCCTTGAAGGCAGATGCCCTCCTGCAGTGCTTACCCTGCTTACCGGGTTTGACTGGCCCTGACCGTGGGATCCCTTTTACAGCAGCTTGGTGAAAGGGTCTCTATATGCAACACAACACCTTCCAGCATTAACAACCTGATATTAAAATGCAGACTGGCTAACTTCATCTTTCACTGCCAAGGCCTGTTGCTTCATGTGCCTTAGCCTGCATATAGAAGGACCCAGCTAAATGTGGCCAAGGCTACAAAACTGAGAGCAATATGAACAACAATGTTGTTTACTAGAACAGTGACTTCAGGGTCAGAACAACTCTGCTGCTGGTGGATGAGGAGAATAACAACTCCATTACATCATATAATTGCTGTGTATTGCTTTGTGTAGGAGGTAGCTGAACTAAAAGACAGTCTTAGGGTTCATGTGCATTTACTGTGAGCTATTTTATGTCAAGACCTTTGTTGTCTTCATTCTTGCTTTTCATTTTGTTCTTCCTGCTATTATAAATAAAGAAGAAATGTATTTTTACAATATGCTTGAGATATTGGCGACCCTCAGGGGGAGGAATGCTGGCTTCGGCCTAACCCCTGGTAAGCCTTTTCCTCAGCTGAGAGGTGCCCAGCTCTACCACTGGCTGCCTTTCAGGTGCTGTAGAGGACTTGCAGCTCATCTGCATATCCTTTCAGCCTTCTCTGGGGTGACTCCCAGGTCCGCTCCGATCCACTCAGGGCCTCCGCTCTAGGTGCCGCGTGCCTTTTTCTCTTTACATCTATTTTTCTCCCAGTTACTCTATCTGTTGCTTAACACCTCAGTCACTACTCATGGCCCCTATAAACATTATTTTCCTTGCCCTGTCCCTTCCTAATCTTTTCCCCCTCCCCCTACCGCTGTCTACTACAGGAACTCACTGCCCATCCATGTTCTCTCCCGTCCTGCTCACTACTACAATACCCTACCCACCCCCGTCCCTCACCACCTCACCATCTCTCCTATCCCCCTCCTCCTTCCTAGCTCTCAACCTTCATCACTTCCTTCCTGCCATTAACCCATCCCCAATCCTCCTAAGTGCATCCTGTCTTCGTCGCCTTCGTCGCCCTACTTCCCCCACCGTCCTCCGCATTCTCTTGCTCCTTCTCCTGCTATCCGCGGGAGACATCAATCCCAATCCAGGTCCCCCACACCTGTCCTCGTCCTATCCATGCAAATGATTCCAGGATGTCTCCAATCTCATCTCTATTCCCCTCCTCCCCCCATCTTCCCTCCCCTTCTCGTGTGCCCTGTGGAATGCCCGCTTGGTCTGCAGCAAACTTTCCTTCACCCACGATCTCTTCATCTCCCGTTCCCTCCAACTGCTCGCCCTAACTGAAACCTGGCTCACCCCCGACGACTCTGCCTCAGTCGTGGCCCTGTGCCATGGAGGTTATCTTTTCTCCCACACTTCCCGCCCAGTTGGCCGCGGAGGAGGAGTCGGGTTTCTACCTTCGCCCTCCTGTAGTTTTCAACCCCTCCTCCTACCGCAGTCTCACTGCTTCTCATCCTTTGAAGTTCACTCCATCCGTCTATTCTACCCGCTGCCACTCAGAGTTGCAGTCATTTACCGCCCCCCCCCCCCCCCCCCGATAAGTCCCTCCTTTCCTTCCTTACCAACTTCGATGCCTGGCTCTCCGTTTTTCTTGAACCCTCATCTCTGTCCCTCATTCTTGGAGACTTTAACATACACGCTGATGACCCATCCGACTCCAACGCTTCTCAGTTCCTCACTCTGACATCCTCCTTCAACCTCCAGCTGAGCTCCACCACCCCTACTCACAAAACTGGCCATTGTCTTGACCTCGTCCTCTCCTCTACCTGCTTACCCTCCAATTTCTGCACCTCTGCTCTTCCTCTCTCAGATCATCACCTGATCACCTTCACACTTCATCACCCTCCCCCTCAGTCCCGCCCAACACTAACCACTACTTTCAGGAATCTCCAGGCTGTCGACCCTCCCACCTTATCCTCTTGTATCTCTAATCTCCTCCCTTCCATCATGTCCTCGGAGTCTGTCGACAAGGTTGTCTCTGCTTACAATGCCACTCTCTCCACTGCTCTGGACACACTTGCACCATCCATCTCCCGTCCCACAAGGCGTACTAATCCCCAGCCCTGGCTGACCCCTTGCATCCGATACCTTCGCTCCTGCGCCCGATCTGCTGAACGCCTCTGGAGGAAATCTCGCACCCATACCGACTTCATTCATTACAAATTCATGCTATCCTCCTTCCAGTCCTCCCTATTCCTTGCCAAACAGGACTATTACACCCAATTGACTAATTCTCTCGGCTCCAACCCTCGTTGTCTCTTCTCCACCCTTAACTCCCTCCTCAAAGTGCCCTCTGCTCCCATCCCCCCTCACTCTCTCCTCAATCACTAGCTGACTACTTCCATGACAAGGTGCAGAAGATCAACCTTGAATTCACTACCAAGCCACCTCCTCCTCTTCACCCTTTAACCCACTCCTTCAACCAACCAACTCAGGCCTCCTTCTCCTCTTTTCCTGATATCACTGAGAAGGAAACCGCCTACCTTCTTTCCTCCTCAAAATGCACCACCTGTTCCTCTGATCCCATCCCCACCAACTTACTAAACACCATCTCTCCTACTGTCACCCCCTCCATCTGTCATATCCTCAACCTCTCTCTCTCCACTGCAACTGTCCCTGACACCTTCAAGCATGCTGTAGTCACACCACTTCTCAAAAAACCATCACTAGACCCTATCTGTCCTTCCAACTACCGCCCCATCTCCCTCCTACCCTTCCTCTCCAAGATACTTGAACGCGCTGTTCATAGCCGTTGCCTTGATTTTCTCTCCTCATGCCATCCTTGATCCGCTTCAATCTGGCTTTCGCCCTCTACACTCGACAGAAACGGCACTATCTAAAGTCTGTAATGACCTGTTCCTTGCCAAATCCAAAGGTCATTACTCCATCCTCTTCCTCCTCGACCTATCCGCCGCTTTTGACACTGTCAATCACAACCTTTTTTTTTTTTTTTTTCCAAGATTTTTTTATTGATTTTAGTACAATGTAAATAGTACATAACATTAACCAAAAGAAATAAAGATGCATTATGGAGATATATAATGGATTATAGTGTGCCAAGGAATTATATAATTATAGTTATAATAGTAATCTAAGATAGGTAGTTATCATTTATATAGTTTCATTTGTAATGGAATCAAGATAGGAAGCAATTGGAGACCATACAGTATTTGTTTTAATTATTGATCCTGTGAATGTGGCGGAAGCCAATTCTAGCTTGTGGTACATTAGAACAGATTGCCACCAGAAATGTTCATTTAACACTGAAGAGGTTTTCCAATTATTTAGAATCATACGTTGTGCTATAGTAACTAATATGTCAAACAATTTGTAATTATTGGGAGACAACGTGAATTCTGGAGAACAGGATTTCAAAATTATTAATGAAGAAGTTAGTGTAACTTACGTCAGAGGAGGGCGGGCCCAGGAAGAACAGAGGGATGTCGGAGAAGGCAGCACTGATTGCCGATCAGCTGTTCTTGCCCGTGCAGCGCCTTCACACAGAGGTGAGAGGCGCTGCGTGGGCCGGTAAAGCGGAGGGGGGGTCTGGTAGAGGGGGGGAGCGGCGGCGATGAGCTCAGGGGGTGGGGCAAGGGGGCGGAGGATGGCGGGAGGCGGAGTTGTGGGAGAAGGAGAAAAACAGAGAGAGGAAGGGAGGGTGACCGGGGCTGCTAAACTTTGTTTTTTTTGTTTTTATTCTTTATTTAATACATGCGGAAGCGGGGCGACCTCGGGGGGGGGGGGGGGGGGGGGCAAGGCCGCCCATACAGGACGCTCCTGACGAATTCCATAGCGAATCGGTAGGGAACGGCAATGCATCAAAGAAAGGTAATGCAAATGAGTTGCTGGTTGCAGCTCACTTGCATTCTCTAATCCCTCGTAAAATGGTTGGAGAATCGGCCGGTAGAGCATGCGCAGAGCAACCAAGCATTATGCTGGCTGCTCTGCGCGTGCCAAGGACGTCAAAAAATAAACAAACAAAAAAAAAAACGACATGCCTATGGACAGCCTTTATGGACGGCCTTTATAGACGGCCTTCGCCCCCCCGCCCGAGGTCGCCGCCGCCGCTCCTCCTCCCCCTCTCTTGAAATGACAGCTTCCCCGCCATCCTCTGCACCCCCGTGGCCCCACCCTCACCACTCCCCCTGAGGTTCTCGCCGCCGCTGCTCCCCCCTCCACCCGCCCCCCTCCATCTGCCACCAGGCCCTCACAGCGCCTCACCCCCATGTGAAGGCGCTGCACTAGCCGCAGCAGGCAGCAGCTGATCGCTTGGCTTCGGGACTTCCCTTCTTTCCTCCTTGGCCCACCCTCGCCTGACGTAAGTAACTTACGTAGGTAACTTACTTCAGACAAGGGCGGGCCCAGGAGGAAAGAAGGGAAGTCCCGAAGCCAAGCGATCAGCTGTTGCCTGCTGCGGCCGGTGCAGCGCCTTCACACGGGGGTAAGAGGCGCTGTGAGGGCCCGGTGGCAGACAGTGGGGGTGGGTGGAGGGGAGAGTGGCGGCGGCGATGACCTCGGGGGGGGGGGCGGCGGGGCCACGGGGGTGCAGAGGATGGCGGGGAAGCTATTATTTCAAGAGAGGGGGGAGTAGCAGTGGCGGCCTCGGGGGTGGCTGTGGAAAGCTCTTTCATTGCAGGGGGAGGGGGAGCGGCGGTGGCGACCTCGGGCGGGGGGGGGGCGTCGGAAGGGAAAAAAGAAAGCAGTGCTCGTCAGGGACGTCCTTGAAGGACATCAATGTTAGGCACAGATGCGCAGCTTGTTTTTTTTTTTCCTTTCCCACAGCAGCCCCTGCCTAATGAAAGGTGCAGACCTCACATTAGGGTTTCCACCGTAAGGGGAATCTGTAAACATTAGTGCATATCATTATAATAGCTTCGCAATGGTACTGCAGCTCATTATAATGATTTGCATTCCATTTTCGTTAGCTGCTACCATGATCGGGAAATGGCGTTTGGTGCATGCTAGGGTTTACTACTTGCTCGTTAATGGCTCGTTATTGGCTTGTTAAAGGCTCATTAAGTTTAGTGCATCTGGGCCTGAGGGGCAGATGCATCAACAAAACGTAGAAGAACCGAAAACGTAAAAGTCACGTAGTAAAACTTACCGATTTCTAAAAAACGATGGATGCTCTAAAAAAACAACTCGCAAATGTTTGCCGCAGTATTAAAAAGTTGGATGCATGAAGGTAAAGTTTGCCTATTTGCGGATGATACTAAGATTTGTAACACAGTGGACACCCCGGAGGGAGTGGAAAACATGAAAAAGGATCTGAAAAAGCTAGAAGAATGGTCTAAGGTTTGGCAATTAAAATTCAATGCCAAGAAATGCAAAGTGATGCACTTAGGGAGTAGAAATCCACGGGAGGCGTATGTGTTAGGCGGGGAGAGTCTGCTAGGTATGGACGGGGAGAGGGATCTTGGGGTGATAGTATCTGAGGATCTGAAGGCGACGAAACAGTGTGACAAGGCGGTGGCCGTAGCTAGAAGGTTGCTAGGCTGTTTAGGGAGAGGCGTGACCAGCAGAAGAAAAGAGGTGTTGATGCCCCTGTACAAGTCATTGGTGAGGCCCCACCTGGAGTATTGTGTTCAGTTTTGGAGGCCGTATCTTGCTAAGGATGTAAAAAGAATTGAAGCAGTGCAAAGAAAAGCTACGAGGATGGTATGGGATTTGCGTTACAAGACGTATGAGGAGAGACTTGCTGACCTGGACATGTATACCCTGGAGGAAAGGAGAAACAGGGGTGATATGATACAGACGTTCAAATATTTGAAAGGTATTAATCCGCAAACGAACCTTTTCCGGAGATGGGAAGGCGGTAGAACGAGAGGGCATGAAATGAGATTGAAGGGGGGCAGACTTAAGAAAAATGTCAGGAAGTATTTTTTCACGGAGAGGGTGGTGGATGCTTGGAATGCCCTCACGCGGGAGGTGGTGAAGAGGAAAACGGTAACGGAATTCAACATGCGTGGGATAAACATAAAGGAATCCTGTTCAGAAGGAAGGGATCCTCAGGAGCTTAGCCTTTAATGGGTGGCAGAGACGGTTGGGAGGCGGGGCTAGTGCTGGGCAGACTTATACGGTCTGTGCCAGGGCTGGTGGTTGGGAGGCGGGGATAGTGCTGGGTAGACTTATACAGTCTGTGCCAGAGCCGGTGGTGGGAGGCGGGGCTGGTGGTTGGGAGGCGGGGATAGTACTGGGCGGACTTATACGGTCTGTGCCCTGAAAAAGACAGGTACAAATCAAGGTAAGGTATACACAAAAAACTAGTACATATGAGTTTATCTTGTTGGGCAGACTGGATTTGCAGGTCTTTTTCTGCCGTCATCTACTATGTTACTATGTTATGTTAATCTGGTGAAATCCCCGCTAGCGGTGTAGGAAATGTATGCGCACAATAGTCATTCGCTAAACACACGGTATCGCTGTGGCTGTTGTATGCATGTCACACATCATAGACGTGCGTCCAGGGCGTGCAAGATACACGTCACTCGGAAGCGGAGCTTATAGGTGCGTCAGTGACTTTTTGATCACAACGGCTACTGGCGTGTGGTGTCTGCCTCGTTGCTTGACTCCTGCTCGATTTTTCATTAGGTGCTTCCGCGTGTTCATAGGTAAGTGAGACGTTTCATGCTGAGAGTTGAGCTTATGAATGGGTGGTAAGTGTGCTTCTTCTTGCATTTTCCTGTTGTTAACTTCTCCTCCATTTTATTTTATTTAAGGTGTGTGGTGTGTGCCACCAGGGCCGGTCTTAGGCAGAGGCGACCAAGGCGGCCGCATAGGGCCCCGCGCTTAAGGGGGCCCCGCACGGCGTGCCTCAACTCTGTCTCTCCCTCCGACCCCCGCTCGCTCGGACCGCATCATCATCATGATCCCGCTCGCTCCGGACCGCATCATGATCGCTCCTCTCCCGCTTCCCGTCACCGGTGCCCACCCCCTCGCTGAGCCCACCGTCAGCTCCCGGCACCTCCCAGTCCCAGGACAATGACAGTTGCAGTGACGGCCCGGCCCCGACAGATAGTTGCAGGCACGATGGCTTACCCCAGCTTTTCCCTTCCGCCTTCCCGCTCAATGTCCCGCCTCCTTCTGATGAGGTATTTCCTGTTTCCGCGAGGGCGGGCGGGAGTCATTGAGCGGGAAGGGAAAAGGAGCTGGAGCGTGGTCGGAGGTGAGCCATCGATTCGCTGGTGCCAGTGCGAGTGCGACTTAAAAAATAAAGAAAGTCAAGTGGAGCGCCTGGAGCAAGTTTGTGCCACTGCCAGTGCCATTCAAAGGCAAGGTATGAATGATGATAGCTTTTCTTTTAAAGAAACCAAAGTGCTCTTGTTGATTTGCGAATGGAACTCAACCATTAAAGTGATGATCTGGTGGTTCATTTGTGCAGGTGAGCCATCGCTGGTGCAAGTGCTGTGCGACTTTATTTTAAGTAAAGTGGAGGAGCTGGAGCACGTTTGTGCCCAGGGTCGGTCTTAGATGCTCCAGGCTATCATTCTTCCTAAAACCGGTCTGGTAGGGGTGTAAAACAAAGGTCTTGTCCAAGAAGTCACAAAGTTGGTAGTGAACAATTTTGGCAATGAATGGAAGCTTTGAGATGGGTCAGAAGTTTGCAGGGTCAGAGGAGTCAAGGGTGGGTTTCAAGACTAGAGCATGCTTCCAGGCACTTGGAACACTGCTGTTGGTTAAAGAGATTTGAAGGATGGGTAAAAATAAGGGGAACACATGAGGTGCTAGATGCTTGAATAAGTGAGTGTGCCAGGGATCAAGAGGAGAGTCAAAGGGGTTCATGTACTGGAGTACAGTTTTGAGGGAGAAGAGGACGATAGCACTGAAAGAGCACCAGGAAGACTGAAGTTGGGCAGTGCTCTCTGGAGGGGGAGAGAGGGGGATGAATGAAGGAGTTGAGTGGGGGGATGAGAAAGGGGAGAAGAGCTAATTAAGGAGGACTGAAGTGTATTCACCTTGTTCTGCTAAAAAAGTAGCAAGAGTACCAACAGGTAGCATAGAGGGGTCAAAAGTAGGGGGCTCTGAGGTCAGGGGGGCTAAGGACCTAATGATATTAATATACAGTTATATAGCCCGCTGCTTTCAGTTTAATAATCCAAAATATGGGCAAACCAACTTAGAAGTGAGAGAAAAAGTGTATAAAAGAGGTTTGTGGAGGAAACACTAATTTTCCCAATCCAGGATCAATAGCACTAGACTATTGCAACCTGCTGTTCACAGCTGTCCTACTCAACCATCTCTCTCTACTTCCATCTATTCAAAATTCAGTTGTGCAACTCATCTTCCACTAGACTCCCTATATTAACATAATTCTCATTCTCAAGTCACTTCAGTGGCTTGTTCACATTTCTGGATACACTTCAAACTTTTCTTACTCACCCACAACATCTTTAAGTCTGTGACTCATT
Organism: Microcaecilia unicolor; assembly: GCF_901765095.1. NCBI lineage: Eukaryota > Metazoa > Chordata > Amphibia > Gymnophiona > Siphonopidae > Microcaecilia > Microcaecilia unicolor. The sequence goes on along the minus strand of NC_044038.1, from coordinate 106,880,597 downwards.
ACCTCTCCTCTCCTCTCCTCTCTTCTCTCTCCCTATATCCCTCTTTGGGACAGGGCTGGTGTTAGACATTCTGGGACCCAGGGCACCTACCTTGCTAATTCAGGCAAATTTGGGGTCCCCTGTGGCAGTGGCGTAGCCAGAAGGCAATTTTTGGGTGGGCCAACAGGTTGCATGGGTGGGCACTAGGGTTGCCAACTTTCTGAAAGAGAAAAACCCACCATCTGATGCACCCGTGCTCTGCCTCACCCATGCTCCACCCCTACTTCGCTCCCAATAACTTCAATGAGGGTAGCAGTGCAGGCCACACTGAAGCTAGAGGAAAGTCCAAAAGACTGCATTCTTCAGTCCCCATTGAGCCATGGTCCCTCAACACATTTATGCTTCTCCTGTATCAGGGTTTGTCAATTCTTTTGTGGTCACAACCTCATAATAGTGGCCAAATAAAATTATGTGACCCCCCCCCCCCCCCCCCCCCCCGAAGGTGCAGAACAATGTACCATAGAGAGCCCACTCAAGTTGTGACCCCACAGTTTTGGAAGCTCTGTCTTATATGGTATTGAAGCCAAATACATTCTGCATCCACAGAACCCCCTGGCCCTTCCCCAACAGTGGATGCAGAGCAGGGCTAGGAAGGACACTTCCCCATAAAACTCACCAAATACATATTTGTCTCTTGTGTAATCTCAATAACAGACGTGTAAAGAAATTGAAGCTACTCAGAACCTAGATCAAATCTATCATTTCAGCACTAGCTCCCAAAACAAGGATTCTACCTACAATATTTTAGGGCCCTAAATATTACAGTAATGCCCTAAAATATCAACATCTATTAGGAAAACTGAACAAGCCAAATTACTACAGAATGCTACTTAGAAAATTCATACTAAAAGAATACCTTGGTCACACACACAGAACACAAATGCCAAATACTACTACTATTTAACATTTCTAAAGCGCTACTAGGGTTACGCAGTGCTGTACAATTTAACATAGAAGGACAGTCCCTGCTCAAAGAGCTTACAATCTAAATACAATCTAAATACAGAATAGGTGACCACAAATATAAACATCAATTAAACCGAAATCCCAAGAAGCCAGCCTTTTCATGTAGTACAATACCAGAGAAATAGAAAGAGATGCATTTCCTCCTATACTGTGCAAAAAAGAAAGAAGACACATGCCAGGGATGGTGTTAGAGGAGTGCTGCTAGGGCAACTGCCCTTGGCCTCCTGGCCAGAGAGAGCCCCAAGCCTGCCAGAACTTGAAGAAGGTGCAGCCTGATAATGTGCTTTGGGGTCCATCCTAGATTTCTGCCCTGGGCCCCAGCCATATCTAACACCACATTTGGCAGAATGTACATTTCAAGTCTGACGTATTCTAATCACAAAATAGAAAATAAAAATATTTTTTCTACCTTTTGTTGTTTGGTCATTTTTTTTTCTCCAAATAATGTTCATCCCAGGCTCTGATTTCTGCTAACCACTGCCTTCTCTTAACTCTCTCACTACTAGTGTCTTCTGTTCATTTGATATTTCTTCTCTCTTCATGCTCACCATCCATCTTTGTGCCACTATCTTTCCCCATCCAGCTTCTCTCCCCTCCCTCTTTCCCCCCACCCGCCCGCATTTGGCTTGCCTGCCCTCCCTCCTTTTCTCACTTGTTCTGTGTGTTTAGTATTTGACTCCCTGTTCTTTCATCCCTTGGCTTCAGTACCTCTTTCCTTTCCCTTCTCCCAGGTTCAGCACCTCTCTTCCTTCCAGCCAGTCAACCGCTGCTGCCACCCATGAGTACAACACCTCTCTCCCTTCCCCCCTCCCCCCAAAGGGTCCAACACCTTTCTCCCTTCCCTCCAGACCCCCCCCCCCACAAGTCCAGTACCCCTCTCCCTTCTCTCCAGCCTACCCCCATGGGTCCAGCACTTCTCTCCCTTCTCTCCAGCCCCTCCCCCAACAGCTCCAGCATCTCTTTCCCTCCAGCCCCTCCCCCCACAGCTCCAGCTCCACTCTCCTTACAGCCCCCCCATATGTCCAGGACCCAGCCAGCCACTCCCACAGGGCAGCACTTCTCTCCCTTCCCTCCAGACCCCCCTCCACAAGTCCAGTACCCCTCTCCCTTCTCTCCATCCTGAGCCTACCCCATGGATCCAGCACCTCTCCCTTCCCTCCAGCCCCTCCCCCAACAGCTCCAGCCCCTCTCTCCCTAAAGCCCCCACCCCCATATGTCCAGCACCCATGCAGCCACTCACTCTCCCTACAGCCACTCCCACAGGGCAGCACTTGTCTCCCTTCCCTCCGGCCCCCTCCCCTGGAAGGTCATCTCTGTCTTTTTCCTCCCTTCTATTGCTCCTTTCCCTGTGCCCCACCTCGTTCCGCGAGTCCAGCACTTCAGTTTTTTTTCTCCCTGCTTTTGCCGCGGTGCTTCTAACTGGCGTGCGTGCGCAGCAATTCACAGACACGGGCCGGCTCCGAGGTTCCCTCTGCCACGTGCGTCGTGCCCTAACAGGAAGTTGCATCAGAGAGGGCAGGATGCGGAAGAGCGAACCCTGAAGCCGGCTTCTGTGTGTGAATCGCTGCACACACACGCCAGTTAGAAGCACCGCGGCAAAAGCAGGGAGAAAAAAAAACTGAAGTGCCGGACTCGCGGAACGAGGTGGGAGCACAGGGAAAGGAGCAACAGAAGGGAGGAAAAACACCGATGACCTTCCGGGCAGGGTGGGGGGGCTCTTAAGTTGGAAGCACCGCTACGGAATTAAAAACAAAACAATTGAAGGACTCGCCGAGTGGGAGCGGAGGGAAGGGGGCGAGCCAGCTAGGGATGCAACTTGGGGACAGCACCATTCCTGGGTGGGCCTTGGGCAAAAGTGGGTGGGCCTGGGCCCACCCAGGCCCACCCGTGGCTACGCCCCTGCCCTGTGGCATGAGGAGTCCATCAGGTTTTTTGTACGTTTAGCTTCATTTGTCTTTATTTGAAGTTTCATAAAGAAAAAATTTTCTAAAAATGGAATAATCTTTTCAATGGGGTGGAGCTAGAGTGGGGGCGGAGCTAGGGTAGGGTGGGGCTAGGGCGGGGCTAGGATGGGGCCCCACCAAATTGGTCTGCATAGGGCCCCGCACTTGCTAAGACCGGCCCTGTGCCACGTTGTTTTTTCCTTTCTGCTTTCAAGTTTCCATTGGTAAGTGAGATGTTTCAAGCAGAGAGATGAGCTTATGGCAGGGTGATAAGTGGCATTTTCAAGATATTAACATCTCCTCCATTTTATTTTTCTGGAAGCAATGGAGGATAATGTGCCCCAACGGGAGGAGGATGAGGAAACAGTGGTTGAAAGTGTGGGCCCTGATGGCAATGGTAAGCAGAAGCGTGCGCCAAAATTCACAGATGACGAGCTACAAGTTTTGGTGCATCGTGTATGCAAAGATTTTGGTTGGCTTTTTTAAAAGTCCAGGCTCTCACTTGGCCAAAAAAAAAAAACAAGTATGGAGGAAGATTGCCGAGGATGTGAGTGCTGTCGGTGTGCAGATGCGCACTGTGGAGCAGTGTAAGCATTGTTGGCAAGATTTCAGGGATATCGTCAAAGCCAAGGCACGGAAGAAGTGGAAGCATGGAAAGGGTACAGGGGGTGGCCCTAGATGTGCCTTGGAGCTGACTCCCCTGGAGGAGGCTGTGTTGCCCACCCTTGGCCGTGAGCAGGTAGTCGGCCTGTGTGGTGGTGTCGACACATCAGAGGATGCCATTGGTGATATGGAAGGTGAGTTTGTTTAGCGTATTGCAGACAATGGGGTGGCGGTAAGAAGTTTGGTCATGGGCGTTTTTGGGTCTAACTCGTTTTGTGTTTATCTTTATAGGTGAACATCTGGAAGATGCCAGATTGCCAGGTGCGAACACAGGTCCCACAACTGAGGACAGAGAAGGTGGTGAGTAATGTGATGTGCTGTGGAGGTGCTGGAAGGGACCAGTAGCAGTGGGCTCAGCAACCATCTGTTAACCGGCTGGTCTCTTTTTTTTTTTTTTGGTAGGTGGCCATCCGGTTGCGGGCACTTCCACAGGTGTGCCAGAGCCTGCAACACCATGTTCATGTTGCAGTCAAGATGAACAAGAAGCACGTGAGTACAGAGGTGTCTTTGTGTGTTGCGTGAAGTTACAATAGGACATTGGCGGTGTTTGTGTGTATGTTTGTGTTTGTGTGTATAATTAGTTGCGTTTCTATTTTAAGGTCTATGGTTACTAACGCCCACACAGGGAGGAGAGGATGGGGAGCCCGAAGAAAGCGTGACCCTTCAGCTTGTAGATGCCACCCTACCCCCCTCGATGTCATGTCACCCCCGTATCTTCTGCTGCTGAGTCGCGCAATGACCGTCCTCCTACACCCCCTAAAGAGGAATGGGAGGATCGGCGCCAGCTGTGGGAGATGCAGGCCAAGTGGAACGAGGGTATCAACACACTGCTTAAAGAAGTGGCTAGGCGTGTCCAGCACTCAACAGATGCCATATGTGAGCAGGTGCGCCTTGTGTCTGATGCACAGTGCGAGCAGCAGAATTTGGTGGGCAATGCATTGATGCGTGAGTTGGAGAAGACCAACACCCATTTGGAGAAGACCAACGCCCATTTGAGCGAGCTGTGCGAGATAGTGAAAAGGAATTCCCACGAACTACAGCAGCAAGCAGAAAGGCATTTCACAGAGCAACAGCAGATGAGGACGTGCTTTCTGGATCTCCGGCAGGAGATCAGGGAGCTGAGGCGTGAGGTGTATTGTGGGATGACCCCGCTGTCAGTTCCCGCACTGCAAATGGTATATTCTCCTTATCTATTCCCTATATACATCTCTCCCACAGTCACATGTTCTCTATCCCCTTTGTCATAATATGTTCGTCTAATGCATGGGTTCATTTTTTCCCCTACTCTCGTGTCCCAGCACTTCTCTCTGTAAGTATCTCCCGTGGCTACCATATAGTTTCCTAGCTACCAAACACACACATATTTGTGCACTTTTAACCGTTTTTTAATTTTTATTACAGCCTGGACAAGCCAGCCCACCTTTGTCCCTTCCTGGACTCCCAGCCATGCTGTCCCTTCCTGGACTCCCAGCGCTGCTCTTCCAAGTAAGTATAGTATCTCATGGGTTTATTGTGTTCTGTTGAGAATTGAGGGGTCCCGAGCCCCCCAAGAAGGCTAGAGTGACTAGAGTGACCTTAAATCTGACTCCATTTCTAAATAGCACTAGTACTGGGGTAATCAGGGAGTTGTGCAGTTCTAAAAGGAATTGCCACTGAGAGAGACGTTAGATCTAAGGGACCCGCATTAGTCCGCCTCTCAGCACTGGCAAGGAATAGATACCAGCCTTATGACAAACTGGATTTAGGTTACAAGTTATACAATGCTGCGAATGATAGCCTGATTTAGCAAAAGCATTTATACTTACAGCCTTTGAACATTAAGTGAAGCACACAAATCATCATTTGGAATGAGGAGTTTATTTGCTAAGGTATAAGTCAAATCAGTGATTGACAACAGGCACGTACAATCAATTAATTATAGGAATATGATAAGCTGCAAACAGGTGTTAATTATTTGCTAATGTTTTATAATTTCTTTTACCAATTAGAGGTTTTACAAGGGAAAGCAATTAGGTAATTTGTCAATTCTGCTGGACACATTGGTTTCCCTTGGAGAGAGAGTGCCAACCCTTTTCTCTCTAACTCAAACCAGGAAATACCCGGATTTTTATAGGTGCCCTCAGGATATGGGTAATATGACAGTAGATATACCTGATTGGATCTATGCTAATGTCATGGTTGTCACTGATTGGCTCATGCTAATGAGTAGCTTCTATCTTGCTACGCCTTTCCTTTCTCACACCAGCTGACCACAATCCTGCTCACAGGAAAGTCTCCCTTCTCTCTTGGACAGCTAGTTCCCTATTTTCTCTGCACCTGGCATGACTCACTCATTGCTCAACTTGTTTTTCTAACTTACATTAGAGAAAATTCCACTTTGTAACAGATACGGGCTTCCATTTTGTGTTGAAATCCTCCATTTTGTTTCCATATCTATTAACTTTTCCTAATTTAGCTTATTTAGGCCTCAACCTGGGCTACAAACTAGGCCATACTTTTCCAGTAAGCTCCCAGTTATGTCAGCCATCAGATTTCTGACTCAGCCAAGGTCTGTAATGGCCTGAGCTCTATGACTGGGCCCGCCACCATTCCAGTGGAGGGGTCTCTAGCTGTACCATAATTATACAGTTCAGACTTGTTTTTTCAATCCTCACAGGCAGGGACTGCAGCCTCCTCACTATCCCTCCAGATGTACTGAAACCTACCTTGGTTTTTTTTTTCTTACAGCCTGGACAACAAGCCAACCCCTCAGGGTCCCTTCATGGTCTCCCAGCCATGCTGTCCCTTCCTGGACTCCCAGCCCTGCTCTTCCAAGTAAGTAGTAATGTCAAGTGCTTATTGTGTTTACACTTGTTTTTCCTATCCTCAGTGGCAGAGTGTGCGTCCTCCTCACTATCCCTCCACATGTACTGAAACCTCGCATTTCTTTTTCTTACAGCCTGGATGACAAGCCAACACTCCCCTTTCCCCTCCTGGTCTCCAGGCCCTGCTCTTCACAGTAAGTATGTCCCATGATTGTGTCCCAGCACGTCTCTCGGTAGTTGATATTCTTTCATGCACACTTATGGCAATTCCAACCTTTCTATTTGTTTTTTAATCACAGGCAGGACCACAGAACACCCTTCTGTCCCTCCCCTGTGTGGAAGCCCCTCTCTCAATAGTAAGTATCGTTGGCAAATATACTTAGGAACCAGTTTTAATGATTTATTTATTTATTTATTTGTTTGTTTGTTAAATTTTTATCCCCTATTTTCCCTCCTATTTGCTGTGTTTGTGTTCTGTTACCAGCCCTGGTATGACACTGTCCCCACCCCCCTAACAACATGCACTGATACATGCGTTCTGAATCCACAACAGATTTTCTTTTCTGTTTTAAAGGTGCAGTGAAACAGCAAGATCCTGTGTGATGGTTCAAGTGAAACACCTTGAACATCAAAGTTTCTCTGTTTATTAATGCATTTTTTTTACGTAATTGTACTCCTCAGAAGGGTTTACTCACAAGTTTTTATTTGTGTGACATTAATAAATGAACATTTCAAGTATTCATACAGATTGTCTTGTCTTGTCTAATGAATTAAATATCAGCTGTGGTTTAAAGAACACTATGCATATATGCCTTCTTGTTTCTACCTTGGTAACTCATATAAGTGGTAGCTGACTACACAGGCTGAGAAACTCTGGAAAAGTACTCCCGGATCAGCTGCTGGCGCATGGCATTTCCCCTGGTTGCATTGGATCCTCTGTCCACGTCAGTGCCGGGGAAAATGGTAGAGGCTATTATTAAAAACAAAATTATAGAGCACATCCGAGGACATGGATTACTGAGACCAAGTCAGCACGGCTTTTGTATGGGGAAATCTTGCCTGACCAATTTACTTCAATTCTTTGAAGGAGTAAACAAACATGTGGACAAAGGGGAACCAGTTGATATTGTGTATGTGGATTTTCAAAAGGCATTTGACAAGGTACCTCATGAAAGGCTACAGAGGAAATTGGAGGGTCATGGGATAGGAGGAAATGTCCTATTGTGGATTAAAAACTGGTTGAAGGATAGGAAACAGAGAGTGGGGTTAAATGGGCAGTATTCACAATGGAGAAGGGTAGTTAGTGGGGTTCCTCAGGGGTCTGTGCTAGGACCGCTGCTTTTTAATATATTTATAAATGATTTAGAGATGGGAGTAACTAGTGAGGTAATTAAATTTGCTGATGACACAAAGTTATTCAAACTTTGTTAAATCGCGACAGGATTGTGAAAAATTACAAGAGGACTTTACGAGACTGGGAGACTGGGCGGCTAAATGGCAGATGACGTTTAATGTGAGCAAGTGCAAGGTGATGCATGTGGGGAAAAAAGAACCCGAATTATAGCTACGTCATGCAAGGTTCCACGTTAGGAGTTACGGACCAAGAAAAGGATCTGGGTGTCGTCGTCGATAATACACTGAAACCTTCTGCTCAGTGTGCTGTTGCAGCTAGGAAAGCGAATAGAATGTTGGGTATTATTAGGAAAGGTATGGAAAACAGGTGTGAGGATGTTATAATGCCGTTGTATCGCTCCATGGTGTGACCACACCTTGAGTATTGTGTTCAATTCTGGTCGCCGCATCTCAAGAAAGATATAGTAGAATTGGAAAAGTTGCAGCGAAGGGCGACTAAAATGATAGCGGGGATGGGACGACTTCCCTATGAAGAAAGATTAAGGAGGCTAGGGCTATTCAGCTTGGAGAAGAGACGGCTGAGGGGAGACATGATAGAGGTATATAAAATAATGAGTGGAGTGGAACAGGTGGATGTGAAGCGTCTGTTCACGCTTTCCAAAAATACTAGGATTAGGGGGCATGCGATGAAACTACAGTGTAGTAAATTTAAAACAAATCGGAGAAAACCTTTCTTCACTCAACGTATAATTAAACTCTGGAATTCGTTGCCGGAGAAAGTGGTGAAGGCGGTTAGCTTAGCAGAGTTTAAAAAGGGGTTGGACGGTTTCCTAAAGGACAAGTCCATAAACCGCTACTAAATGGACTTGGGAAAAATCCACAATTCCAGGAATAACATGTATAGAATGTACGTTTGGGAAGCTTGCCAGGTGCCCTTGGCCTGGATTGGCCGCTGTCGTGGACAGGATGCTGGGCTCGATGGACCCTTGGTCTTTTCCCAGTATGGCATTACTTATGTACTTATGTACTGGAGTCACTACTATCTCGATCTCTAGGTGATGCTTCAGTGCGATGTTATGCAACATGCAGCACAGAGTCACTATGTCCGCCACCTTATCAGGGGTATATTGCAGGGATCCACCAGAAATGTGCAAGCAGCGAAACCGGCTCTTTAGTGCTTCTCTGCCTCCGACCGGGGCATTGCGAGCGGGGTCAGAAGCCATATTTTAGATCCATATCCAGCATCCCCTGCAGGAACACAACAATACATTGCTATCAGCACATAACAGTGTAGTGCCACTTTTAAAACAGGTGACATATGCATCCCCTCCTGCACCACTGCCACATCTGTTAGATAACAAAAAAACACTCACCAAGAAGCCACCCTTGTCCGAATTGCCCCTCTGCAAACTTCTTTCCCACCGCACTGTTAGACAAGATGTAAGAGTCATGGCAGCTCCCCGGATAACGTGACACAACATTGAGGATCCTAAGGTTTGCATCATACACCGCTTGCACATTCAGCGAGTATCCCATCTTGCTGTTACGTTACTGCATTTCTTGATCCACAGGCGGGGTGAAGGCAACATGTGTGCAGTCAATAGCACCCAGAACATTGGGCATGCCAGCAATCTTGTAAAAGTCCTGCTTGATCTTCCTGTGCTCCTCTTTCCCCGCAGGATATGCAATGTGCTTGCGAACACATTTTTTTAGGGCGCGCAGCACCTGCAACATAGAGCAAAGAGGTGTATTTGGTCATGCACTTTTAAAAAAGTAAAGCAAACAGTGGATACAAAAAAGTCCTCTCTCAAGTGGTGTCTTCTGAAACAAGTTCTTTATTGCAAAACAATTAAAACAACGACCCGACACGAAACGTGTTTCGGCCGTATAGGCCTGCGTCAGGGGTCTATAAATAAATGAACATAAATACAAATCATTAAACAAACATTTAGATTTCATGTGTAACAAACTGAAATAAAAACATGTATATGTATAAACAACCTTAAAAATGAGGTATAAAAATGCATGCATCAAGGAACATACCTATTCGCTTCCAATCAAGAAAGAGAATATGTAGATAAAAATAATAACTGATCAACTTTCTGCAAATGAAATACTCTATAATAAAAAGAATACAAAAGAACAATGGAAGTAAAACCCGGCTGGCTCAATCCGTCCTCCTTTTTCTGGAGCCATATGGTAACCCTAGGTAGTCATCTACTATTTTCCTGTCTGATATGTCTTCCAAAACCAGCTGTGGATGAAACACGCGGGGGTGGAGGCGAGGGCGAACATGGGCAGGGTCTTTACGAACGGGTTGCCTTGTCTCCTGTCCTGGCCTGCCAGCTTGTTGCCTGGCAGCTTGTTTCCTCACAGAAAAAAAGTCCAACTGTGCCAGGAAAAATCCGCCATCCATTTCCAAGTTATGGCAAGACAAATGTAAGGTTTGCGCATCGCTTGTTAATGACGCACAATATGTATGTCATATATATGCGCACATACAGCCAATACGTGATCTTGAAATTGGAAGCTGATTCGTTAGTCTGTGTTCTTCCTCCCACCCACCGCAAGCCTGGAAATTCACGTAGCTTCATGCTGTATATCTGATCACTTGTTGGCTCCTCCCCCCCTCCAAAAAAAAAAGAACACCACTAGAACACACAGAATAGTGATAACCCAAAAAAACTTTTTATATGTAGAATAATATATAAAAAGGCAGGGGATGTTGGGTTTGGAGGGCAGCTGGTGCCTCATTCTCCTCCTTCTCTCCCTCTCCTTCCTCCTCCTCCTTCTTCTTGCTTCCTCCAGAAATGGCCACACTGTGTAGGCGGTTCACTTTACTGCAGCTTAGTAAAAGGACCCATTGATATACCACCACTTTTACCCCTGTACTACAGTTTCTTATATTTCTGACCCCTGGCTGTCTAATAACCCACCCCCCACACAACCTCTTTGAAAAAAACACCTCAAGAACACACAGAATAGTATTAACAGAACAACTTTATAAATTTTGAAAAATATATAGTAAATATCTACAAAAATATCATAGAAAATATGTTGGGAGGGGAACTGTACACAAAACATAGACAAGGGGGGGAGGCAGTGGTGTGCTGAAGCCGGCTGTTAACTTTGCTTCCGACTTGCAAGCCGGTTGTTGAAACGCGCGAGCCGGCTCTCCTCCCTCCGGATCCGGTCCCTCACGTCACCGACCTGACTCTTCGAATTCTTCGGGGCAGGCAGTCTTGCCTGCCCGCTGCCAGCGCTGACTCTCCCCCGCTGCCGATTCGTGCTTTAAAAATGGCAGCCGAGACTTCCAGAGGCGGCCTCGCAAGACTTCTGCTGAAGTCTTGGAGGCCGCCCTTGTAAGTCTCGGTGACCATTTTGAAGCGCGAACCGGCAGCGCCTAATGGGGGAGACACCGCGGTCAAGGGTAGCGGGGGGACGAGAGGGGATGTCTTCAATGTCCTCCCCTGTGATGTCCACCATGGCACCTGCCAGTAAAGACAAAAGAAGGACTGTTAGAAAACTTCCTCACGAACAGCTTTAACATGCACACACCGGCGTAGGCAATAATCCTTTTGAAACTCACCAACTAGGACCTCCACCTTGAATCGCTCCAGGAGGGGGGTGACTTCCTCAGGGGAGTTGGAGGCCCCGGCAAGGCTTTTTGGAAAGGGGGAGAGAAGTCTGAGGGGAAGCGTGGGAGAGGGTAGCAGGGATTGGAGGGATGGTGGGGGGGGCTGGTAGGATGGGGAAGAGGGGGTTCGACAGACTGGGGGAGAGGAGTGGTGGGACTGTGCGGGGAGAAGGAGAAGCAAGGTGAAAGGGGTCGTGGGTTGGGGCGGGCAGCCACATCAGAGGGGTTTTGGTTTTTCGGGATCTCTTGGGGGGGGGAGCCAGAAGACGGGCCGGGACGGACAAGGGCATAAGGAAGGGATGCGGACCAGGGGTAGGACCGGAAGGGCGGGGAGGAGCAGCACCTGCCAGGGACCCTTCATCGTCATCGTTGTCTTTATCATCTTCCTCTCCCTCTGAAGAAGTCATTTCTGCAGAGACAAAGAAATATCAGTACCCCAGGGCACTATCAAATCTCATGTTGCAGTTATAAACCAACTGCAAACCAACAAGTACCTGGACTGTTGTTCAGGTTAGCCTTGACCTCCTGGAGCCATTCCTGGTGGTCCTTCCTCAATGCTCGTGCACATTTCTTCAGCTCTTCAACCTGTAAAACAATAAGAAGGGCTGTGTCATAGCAGGTCAAAAGAAATCTATATAAAAAAAGGTATGGAGAGTGGTAAGATGGCAACCTGAAGTTCGTATGCCCAACAGCCCAGTTGCCCTCTGAAGTTTCATCTTCTTTATGTAAATTTCCTCTCTGCAATTGCAGTTACCTTAACTGAGAGGAAGGGGACAACCGGCGGTCAGCCGCCAATGGCCAGCGTTTTGTCCCCTAAGCAGCAAGTGCGGGACCGCTGCGCGACAAACTGCCCACAGATGAAAGGGTTGGTGAGTCCTTTGATTAGCGCTGGCGAAGGAGCGTTGACGCTCTTGGACCTGGAAAAAACAACTCCATCGCTCCCGAATTATTCAACCACCATGTCCAAAGGAGTGGAGGAGTGAATTAGAGGCATATGCTGAAACGGAGGACGTTTACAGCAGAACCTGAATGGGCAGAACCACTCCTAAACACCTAAGAGAAATCAACTTGGAGTTTTTGGCTCCCGTGGAGGTTACATTGAATACCATCTGGAAGGCGCTTCGGGACCTAACGGTGGCAGTAAATAATTTTGTTTCAGATATAATTTTATTAGAGAGTTACATGGACAATTTAACTGAACCCTTTGAGAGTGAAAATTGATATAACAAGTGATTCTACACGAGCAAGAAGTGGTTATGATTTTGAAAATGATAATAGACCAGAAACTTTGAATAATAAAATGAATATTATTATAGATGATTAATATTCCCAGAGTTCCGGGTATGACTTCTAAAGTTTTCCTCAGAAATATTTCCTCAATTATTACTTTAAAAGGCCAAGGTATCGGCCTGCTTATCCGACATTGCTGCCTGGATGTCCAACCGCCACCTGAAACTGAACATGGCCAAGACTGAACTTATTGTTTTCCCAACCAAACCCACTTCTCCTCTCCCTTCACTCTCTATCTCAGTTGATAACACCCTCATCGTCCCCGTCTCATCTGCCCGCAACCTCGGTGTCATCTTCGACTCCTCCCTCTCCTTCTCTGCGCATATCCAGCAGATAGCCAAGACCTTTCGCTTCTTCCTCTATAACATTAGCAAAATTCGCTCCTTCCTTTCCGAGCACACCATCCGAACTCTCATCCACTCTCTCATTACCTCTCGCCTTGACTACTGCAACCTACTCCTCACCGGCCTCCCACTTAGCCATCTATCCCCCCTTCAGTCCATTCAGAACTATGCCGCACGTCTTATCTTCCGCCTTAACCGATATACTCATATCACCCCTATCCTCAAGTCACTTCACTGGCTTCCGATCAGATACCGCATACAGTTCAAGCTTCTCCTACTCACCTACAAATGCACTCGATCTGCAGCCCCTCCTTACCTCTCTACCCTCATCTCCCCTTACGTCCCTACCCGTAACCTCCACTCTCAAGACAAATCCCTCCTTTCAGTACCCTTCTCCACCACCGCCAACTCTAGGCATCGCCCTTTCTGCCTTGCCTCACCCCATGCTTGGAACAAACTCCCTGAGCCCATACGCCGGGCCCCTTCCCTACCCATCTTCAAATCATTGCTCAAAGCCCACCTCTTCAATGTCGCCTTCGGCACCTAATCACTACACCTCTTCTCAGGAAATCTCAACTACCCCAACTTGACATTTCATCCTTTAGATTGTAAGCTCTTC